>NC_051399.1:31897817-31905367 GCF_015228065.2 Penaeus monodon
TTTTCCCCCAAATTGTGTGTGCAAAAAAACAGAGAGCTGAGTGTGTCTGCTACTGATTCAGTGGTTATCGTCTATCCTTTTCAATCATGTCGCGAAAAAGCATCAATGTTTCCTCACAAACTGGGCGTTGTTTTCTTTGGGCATTGTCACCATAAATTTGTTCCCGAGCGTCAATGATTTGCCTATTCTCCCAACGAGTTCATCATGAATTAATGTTTGTCCTGGCCTCAATTTTGTTGGATTCCATGTTGCTTGAATGGTGCCTGACTGCAGTTGGCGGGTTTATGCGATATTACCTGTATTTAAGGATTCATGTCTGAACACGTTATAAACCCGAAATGTTTAGGTTGTACCAAAAAATGTTCAGGAACATTGAAATCAAAATCCTTTCATATAAATATATAAAAATATATATATTAAATATATATAATATATATATATATTTAAATATATATATATTATAATAATATTAATATATATAACACACACACACAATTAATTATAAATATAATATATTATATATATATATAATTATATACATATATTATATATATAAAATATATATATATTATTAATATATAATAATATATATGTGTGTGTGGTGTTGTGTGTGTTTTGTGAGTGTGGGTGAGGTGTGTTTGTGTTGGTGTGTGTTTGTGTGTGTGTGGTTTTGGTGTTTGTGTTTTGGGTGGTGTTGTGTGTGGTGTGTATGTGCATATGTATTTTTATGTGTAGTATATGTACATGTGTATATATATATATATTATATATATTATAATATATTATAATTAAAATTATATAATTATATATGGGTGTGTGTGTTGTGTTGTGTGTGGGGGGTTTTTTGTGTTTTGTGTGTGGGTTTGTGTTTGGTGTATGTGCATGTGTAGTTTAGTTTGTATTTTACATGTGTTGTATAATATATTTTATTTTTTAAAATATATATATATATATATATTATTTAATAAAAAATATTTTATTTGTTTGTGTGTGTGTGTGTGTGTGTGTGTTTTGTGTGTTTTTTGTGGGTTTGTGTGGTGTGTGTTGGTTGTGTGTGGTCTGGGTACGGTGTGTGTGTGTGTGTGTGTTTGTGTGTTGGTGTGTGTTTGGTGGGGTGTGTGTTGTGTGGTGTGTTGGGTGTGTGTGTGTGTGTGTGTTTTTGGGATGGAATTTAATGTATTATGTATTTTGTGTATATATGTATATATACAGCACACACAAAATATAATAAAACAATATATATACATATATATTATAAAACCATATATATATTATAAATAATAAATATATATATAATAAAAAATTTATATATGTTATATATATTAAAATTAATGTGTGTTGTGTGTGTTGTGGTGGGGTGGTGGTGTGTGGTGTTGTGTGAGTTTTGTATAGTAATGTGCATGTTATTTATGTAAATGTATATATCTATATATGTGTTAATGATATATACTACTTTTATATACACACACACATAAAAAACACACCATATGTGTGTGTGTGTGTGTGTAAGTATTTTGTATGTATATGTGTATGTAAATTTTGAGTATGTATATATGTGTATATATTTATAAACATACACACACCACCAATACAAAAACCACACACACACACCACACACACAAACACCCACACACACAAACCCCCAACACAAACTCACACCCCCACACACACACACAAAAAACACACACACACACACACACACACACCACATATATATTAATATATAATAATATATAATATATAATATTTTATATATTATATAATATTATAAAATTTTAATATATATATATTTATAATATATGTATATATATATTGTATACACACACCACAACACACAATATCGACACCACACAACCACACACAAATATACGCACCACCTACACACACGCACATAACACACACACACACAAAATATATATTTTAAATATAATTAATAATTAATAATAAAATTTTTATATATAAGCATATAATTATTTGTAATATTATATATGAATATAAATATATAATATAAAAAAAATAATATATTTTAAAATTATATAATAAAATATATTTTTAAAATAATATATATAAATATATATATATATATTGTGTGTGTGTGTGTGTGTGGGTGGTGGTGTGTGTTGTGTGGGGGTTGTATGTGTTTTGGGGTTTTTGTGTGTATTAGGCAAAGGTTTTCTAATGTGTTTTTACGGATTGCAGTCCGATGAATTATCCGAGGATCTTTTTAAAAAAACAAACCCTTTTTTCCGGGGGACCTCCTCTTAACCTCGGGGTGTGGGGGAGTGCGCAAATCCGCGGTAGAACCACATTTCTGCGGCCTTATATTGCGCCGATTTTCAGGTTTTAATGAATTTATTTTTATTTGCATTGAAAACTTGCGGTCTTTTTGGGACGTTCCGGAGTTGAAAAATGCATCTTTTGCTATTCAAGTCGATTTCGTTTTATAGAATATTTTTAATAATATTATTATATATATATATATATAAAATAAAATTGATATATATATATATAAAATAATTAATATATATATATATAATATATAGTATAATACACATGTAAATAAAAAAATAATATAAATAATAATAAAATTATAATATATATATATATATAAAAAATATAATAATAATTATAGTCTTTGGGGAATGAAAATTTTTTTATTTAAAAAACAAATACATACATACATACACAGACACACACACACACATACAACATAAATATATACAATTAAAAAAATATAATATATATAAAAAATTTATATAATTTAAATAAAATATAATAATAAATTTTAATAATTTTAAAAAACACACACACACACACACACACAAACACACACACACCAAACACACACACACACACCCCCACCCCCCAAAACCAAACACACACACCAAAAATATAAAAAAATTATAATAATAAAAAATTTTAATAATTATAAATAAAATTAATATAAATTATTAAAAAAAAATATATAATATAATAAATATTTAAAATTTTAAAAAAATTTTTAATTTAAAATAAAATAATAATAAATTTTATAATTAATAAATTTAAAATAAAATATTATATATATATAATTATTATATTATTATATATATAATAGATATATATTTATATATATATAATATTATATAATATATATATAATATATATTTATATATATATATATTTTAAATATCTTAGTATAATATATATATATTTAATATATTTTATATTATATATATAATATAAATATTATATATATTATTATATATATATATATAATATAATAAAATATTATATATATAATATAATATATAAATATATATATATATTTTAAAATATATTATTCTTCTTTTAACGGTAGGTTCTGTCTGAGCCGCCGGGGGTCACAGGATATTTAATTTTGTTTTTTTCTTGTGATGTCGGGGAGTGATTACGTGGTAGGGTCCCAGTCCTTTCCACGGAGAGTGCCGTGGTCCCTTTTGGGTAATCATTCTCTCTATTTACCGGCTGGGCCAGCACTTGATTTGGGCTGGCTTGGCCAAAACCCCAGGGCTAGGTAGGCAATCAAGGGTGAATCCTTTCCCAAAGGGAACAAGCGGCGGTCGGTGACCCAAACCCCCAAAATTCAGATTCCCCTCGTGACAGTCTTAGTCCGACGCTCTACCTTTCGGAGCGGCCTTGACGACAGGGGCTCCAGACTTTTTCTTAGCAATTTTGAGCGGTGGTTTGCCATTGCCTTCCCCCCCGGTTTTTTTATCGATCACCATCTCATTTACCCGGCACTGACTTGACGGCTTGGCCCCCCCAACTAGGCAGGAATCGAGGGGAAGTTCTTTTCCCAAGGGAAACAAAGGGGGGTGGGGGACTCGAACCCCCAACTAGATTGCCGTGGTGGGGCAGTCTTTAGTCCGACGCTCAACCTTTGGCCAACCCCGGCCCCATATAATAATATAATATATATAAATATTAAAAATATTTATAAAATATTTATATATATATAATATAAAATATACATAATAATATAATATATATATATATAATATAATAATTATATTATATATATATATATATATATATATAAATATATAGATATATCTATATAATAAAAAATTTTAATTAATTAATATATTATAATATATATATATATATATAATATAATTATATATATTATAATATAAAAGATATATATATATAATATATTTATATATTAAATTTTTAATTTTCGTTAACTATACATATCGTCTACCTATCTTCCATCTATATAATCATATTAAATAATGAGCCCGCAGACGCGGGCCAAACTAGGGATTGGCGGCGAGGTCAAAGGCACCGCGGAACACTTAAACAAAAGGCCGACCGCAGAGCCCGGAGATAAGGGGATAAAAAACGTGCCATGAAAGAAAAATTTTGAGAACGACGCCTCCTCCTGCTTTTTGTGGAAGGCAGAGGGAAAAGAGGGAAACGGAGGCCAGAGAAAAAGAAAATTTTGGGCGGATGGATGGGGGTTAGCGTGTGGGGCGGGTTGGGTGAGGGGGAAAGGGGGGCGTGGTTGCGTTTTAAAGAGTTGGGGGGAAAAAAAAAAAAAGAAAGAAAAAAAAACATGGGGGTTGTTCTGGAGTGAGAAGGGTTTTTATGAATGGTGTGAGAAGAGAGTGAAAGGGGAAAGGCGTATGACTGGGAGAAGGTGCGAGAATGAAAATTGTTATGGGGAAAAACTTTTAGCGTAAAATCAGTTTTTCTATACATATTTTTTTCAGTGTATTGCATTAATTACATGTGTTTTTGGGGCCACACACAACACAACACACACACACCACACACACCACACCAACACGCGCGCGCGCGCGCGCGCGCGCCAAAAGTGTATATAACACAATACTATATATGTTTTAATTTATATATATAATATATATAAAATTTATATATATATAAACATCACAACACAAACCACACATCCACACATACACACAGCACAACACACACACCCCAATACACACACACACACACACCACACACACACAAAACACACACAAACTACTACACACACACACACCACACACCACACCCCCACACACACACACATCATACCACACACACACACACACACAAATTTATATTTTATATAATAATATTATTATATAATATATAATATTTTTAATATATTATATATTATATTTATATTAGTATATACATACAAAAAGGCTGGTCGACGGAAATCAAAAGGCGTGGAGGGAAGGGATATGACCGGGCCGTGGTGGGGGGGTAGGTGGAGGGGCGTCCCCCTTTTCAGGGGAGGGGCGTCCCCCTTGGCTCCCGGGAAAGGCCCCCCCGGAAAAAAAAGCAGCGGCGGGAATGCTTCCCAGGAAAAGAAAATTATTTATTGACTTTAGATCTTTCTTTTGAATATTCCCCTTTACGGTGAATCGGTGCAGGATCGCAGAGTGTAATGTTTCTCCCCATGCCCCCAGGCCCCCTGCGGGGGCGTCGGGGGCGGGGCGACGCGGGGCACGGGGCTCGGCTGGAAATTTCCCCTCAAGCTGGTTCTCCTTCTCTGTCTCGCTTTCTCTCTCTCTCTCTTTCTCTTTCTTTCGCTGTCTCTCTCTTTCTCTTCCCTTTTTTCTCTCTCTTTCTCTCCCTCCCTCCCCTTTCTCTCTCTCTCTCTCCCTCTCCCCCCCCTCTCTCTCTCTTTCTTTCTTTCTGTCTCTCTGTCTGTCTCTGTCTGTCTCTCTCTCTCTCTCTCTCTCTCTCTCTCTCTCTCTCTCTCTCTCTCTCTCTCTCTCTCTTTCTCTCTCTCTGTCTGTCTGTCTGTCTGTCTGTCTGTCTGTCTGTCTGTCTGTCTGTCTCTCTCTCTCTCTCTCTCTCTCTCTCTCTCTCTCTCTCTCTCTCTCTCTCTCTCTCTCTCTATCTATCTATCTATCTCTCTCTCTCTCTCTCTCTCTCTTTCTCTCTCTCTCTCTCTCTCTGTTTCTCTCTCCTCTCTCTCTCTCTCTCTCTCTCTCTCTCTCTCTCTCTCTTTCTCTCTCTCTCTCTCTTCTAGTCTCTAGTCTGTCTGTTTCAGTTACTGCTTTTGTCAGTTTGCTTTATCTCCCTTCCTGTCTCTCATTTATTTTCTTTATTTTCTTTCCATCCTCTTTTTTATTTCTTCTACTTCTTTTCCTAATCTACTTCTTCTTCGTCTTTTTCCTCTTCTTCTTCTTCTTCCTCTTTTTCTTCTTCTTCTTTTTCGTTGTCCCTCCCCCCCTCTCTCCCTCTTTCTTTTCTCTCCATCCGTCTCCTTCTTCCCTCTCATTCTCTTTGCCCTTCCTCTGCCATCCTCGATTTATCTCCTCCCATTCGTCCGCAAAATGAAATATAACCCAAATTAAACACAGTCTTTGCATACCCATTAGTCTTATCTCTCTATCCATTTTTCGAAGTCAAATTGCGCGGTCATTTAGGCAAACTGATCTAATCCTTCACTGTTCATTCTGCAGAGGTTTCGTCTCCAGTTAGCCTCCTCCTCTCTCTCTCTTCTTCGTTTCCCGCCTACGCTGTGGCCCCTAAAAATCTCTTTTAAACAATGAGCTAAGGGCAAGAATATTTCCGTAATGTTTTTTTTTTTTTCTTCTTCTCCTTCTTCTTGTTCTTGTTCCTGTTCTTGTTCTTGTTCCTCTTCATCTTCTTCCTCTGTCAGAAGTGAAAATCCAGAGAATTTGATTACAGTGTTACGGTGGTCTTTCTAAATCTCTTGTTTATTAAGATGTTCATGTGTTTTACATTTGTGTGGGCTGTTTCGTCATATCCTTTTAGAAGAGAGAGAGAGAGAGAGAGAGAGAGAGAGAGAGAGAGAGAGAGAGAGAGAGAGAGAGAGAGAGAGAGAGAGAGAGAGAGAGAGAGAGAGAGAGAGAGGAAACTATATGTATTAACCACACACTCACTCTACACACACACACACACACTTAATCACTTTTGCAATGGCGAACAGAACAACTGGCAATAATGCAGACAGCCTCTACAAACACCGTTTTCTTCAGGTAGATAAATCAACCACCCGTTTTTTTGTTGCTCTTAACCACGAATTAATGCAAAGGCTTTTACAAGAAAAATAAGGTGAGAGAGAGGGAGAGGGAAGAAGAAAGGGAGAGAAGAGAGAAAGAGAGAGAGAGAGAGAGAGAGAGAGAGAGAGAGAGAGAGAGAGAGAGAGAGAGAGAGAGAGAGAGAGAGAGAGAGAGAGAGAGAGAGAGAGAGAGAGAGAGAGAGAGAGAGAGAGAGAAGGAAGAGAGAGAGAGACAGAGAGAGAGAGAGAGAAGAGAGAGAGAAGGAGAGAGAGAGAGAGAGAGAGAGAGAGAGGAGAGAGGAGAGAGAGAAGAAGAGAGAGAGAGAGAGAGGAGAGAGATGAAGAGTGAGAGAGGAGGAAGAAAGAAAGAGAGAGAGAAGAGAGTAAGAAGAGAGAAGTAGGAGAGAAAGAAAAGAAAGAAAGAGAGAAGTGACTTAGGGGGGGTTTTGGGGGGGGCCCCGAGGGGGGCCCCCATCTTTCCTTTCCCCCCTTCCCAGGAAAAGGGGGGGCGTCCCCTTTTTTTCCCCCCGATTCC
>NC_051399.1:31925467-31926728 GCF_015228065.2 Penaeus monodon
TCTCTCTCTTCTCTCTCTCTCTCTCTCTCTCTCTCTCTCTCTCTCTCTCTCTCTCTCTCTCTCTCTCTATATATATATATATATATATATATATATATATATATTATATATATATGTATATATATATATATGTATATATATATATATATATATATATATATATATATATATATATATATATATATATATATATATATATTCTTCTTTCTTTTAACGGTAGGTTCATGGCTGAGCCGCCGTGGTCACAGCATGATACTTAATTGTAGTTTTCATGTGTGCGTACCGTGTACATATGTCTATTTGGTCATGTATTGTACGTAAGCATAGAAGTCAGGTATGGCATTACTTTAATTTTTTTATTTTTCATGTCGCTATGAAATAAATAAAACAAGTAGGAGTTCGAAGAGAAGTGTCATGCTTGCGTATAAGTGACACCGGCTTTCCACCACTTATGAAATGTCATGTCACAACAGCATTTGACCTCTTACTGCAAGTTTTACTCGTTTCACATCATATATAACCTTTATTCTAGTGGAAAGTGCTATGATTAACCAGGCGGCTGAACTTTCACTTGGGACGTAAGTAGCAGTATGTGAAATATAAATATTTTAGATTATAATAAACTCGCCACTAAATTGATAAATAGCAAACAACGATCCTGATACATGATATAACCACACACGTGTACAGGCCGTGGGTTGTGCATGTTAACCTTGCGCTGCATAAGAAAAATATCACCTCATGACCTGCGTTTGGAGTTTTATCGCAAGGATACTTCTGAGAATGAGAGGATGGGTGAGGTGAATGTGAATGATTCGAGGGAGAGAGAGAGAGAGAGAGAGAGAGAGAGAGAGAGAGAGAGAGAGAGAGAGAGAGAGAGAGAGATAGATAGATAGATAGATAGATAGATAGAGAGAGAGAGAGAGAGAGAGAGAGAGAGAGAGAGAGAGAGAGAGAGAGAGAGAGATTGAGAGAGATGGAGGAAAAAGAGAAGTACTGATGAAGAAAAGGATGAGGATGAAGATGAAGGCGATGGAAAGGAAGCAGAAGGGGAAGAAGAAGAAGAAAAGAAGAAGAAGAAGAAGAGAGAAGAGACTGTGACTCAGAAAGACAGACAGACAGAAAGACAAATAGACAAATAGAGCGAGAAAGAGAGTGATGTATTCATGAGCATATCAAGGATCATATATCAGAAATGGATGTGTGACGTCTATCTTGTCTTCAGTAAAATGTTGTCTATCCAATCGATTGTATAGCTCTT
>NC_051399.1:31926828-31941828 GCF_015228065.2 Penaeus monodon
CTATATACGAGTCGTAATATTACATTAGGCTTCCCGAGTGGAGGAAGATAAACATTTGCCATTTAAGGATAATCAAGAAACCAAGAAGGAGGCTCTATAGGATATCGTTCCCCGGTCTGAGACGAGGAGAGAAGGGCCAGGAAACTCGATTCAGTTGCAAAGGAAAATCAAGCTATCTTGTGCAATGGCGACATTAATGTACTTGATAGAGATGAAGACGGGGAGGGGTACGACCTTGTAACTGTTGCAAGTGAATAAGTAGTGGAAGCAGATAAGACCCTCGACCCTTATGCGTCATATTCAAGATTTTAACGCCCTTTCGCGCCGATTAGCATAACATGGGAAGTATTGTCATGTAGATGTAGTCTTCAACAGATACTATATTTCGCAATTAGTCTTGAAAAAAGGCATTTCGCTTGCTCCCCTGTAACTTAGCGATTTCATTATGTTTTTTTCGCGTTCGTGGTGAGATCACACTGGATGTCATAATAGTTCGTGAACAGTCTTTTGCAATGAAAAATGGCTACACTATGGTACATATATCCACACCATGGTACGACTGCTTGTGTCATAACATGAACTTGGAAGACCCGTGATGAATGAAGTTAATGTGGTGTTAGACATCGTATGTACAAAGGATATATAGTAATGTAGATATGTCTTGAATGATCGTAGTAGACAGGTACAGCGACGTTGTTAGCCTCAATGCTCATTACGATTTATAGGTCCTACCGAATCGACATAAAATCGTGAAAATATCTTGAAAGAAGAAGAAAGAGAGGCTATTATGGCATAACTAAACAATGTCCATGGAATGGAAGGACCAAAACTATTACTTAGAGAAAATTGATGAGGGTGGAAAGAGACGAAAATCGAAGCTTATAAAGAGTAGAATGCTAAAGCGAAAACACAAGGAGATCTTTAATGAAAAAAATCGTCTGGCATTTTTTTAACGCTAGATACCAGGAGATGGAACTCTTCAAAACACTGAGCCAACTTTATTTGGATATAAGAGTTACATTTGCATATCATTCCGAAAGGGAACAAAAGCCCGGGTCCATAAAACCAAGGCTCTTTTTCGGACCCAAGATCCAACGTCAGGGATTCTCCCAGGGACAGGCAGGGCCGACGGTAATAAGCATTAGAAGGACTGGGCTAGGGAAACGAGGGAATACGCCCCAGTGTAGTTCGCAGATGGAAGCAAAAAAATACCTCTTTTATGCAGGCAGTTTATCAATTAAGAACTGCCGGATGTTAGCAAGAGAATCGCCTCGGAAAGGTTCTCTTGGAAGTGCAGAATGAATGAGTGACATCTGTGAAGCATCCGTTCGAAGGTATCTGACTAACCCTAGATTGGTTCATATTTCATGCTATATTATATGTAAAATACAGCGTATTTAGAATGTATTCGTGGCCTTCTTTCCACTGGAAGGCACGTGAACACACAGGTTGAAATATGACCAAATAAGAAACAAAATGTGATGAAATAAAGTAAAGAGACACAAGGAGGTACGTAGAACAGTCCTGTCTCTTTCTGGTTTCAAAAACAAGAAAAAAAGAAAAAGAGAAAAAAACTAAATTGATGCTCCGTGTTTTCTCTCATACGATGACTTTCTGTGATTCTGGGCAGAACGGATGTCCAAAAGAAGTTGAACCTCTTGGAAAAAGTCTTTATTTATTTATTTATTTATTTTTTATTTTTTTTTCATTTTTTATTTTTTAATTATTGTAAATCTGGCGTGAAGAACTAGAGTCGTCTTGCACAAGAAAATTGGAGCAATTGCCACCGATTGCCTTATCAAGAATAATTTCCTGCGTGCTGGCTTTCGAAAGAATCATTTCGCAGATGAGCTTCACTTGCCCATGCTATCTAGAAGGAGCGAAGCGCTAGTACAGGAAATCGAAATAAGGTTCTCGATATTTGAATAAACCCTTCTCTGAGATTGGCACACACCCAAGAGGTTGATAAGGAAACATGCAGTTCGCCTTATAGTGGTTTCTACGTATAACTGTAAAACTATCATTATAATATTTAGGGCAATTTAGTCATGAATTTCACTCTAGACGAGAGAGCCTTTGGTGATAATGTCGCCCCTTTACTGATCTGTTTCCTAGAGGATTCTATGACAGCAAAGATGAACGCTGACTGCAGTTATAGTGCTGCATAGGACAGGAGTTGTACATACGAAAACTGATTATGTAACACATTTAGCATTTAGCCACGAAAACCCTTAGCAAGCTACTATCACTGCAAAGGAATTATTATTTTAATTGCTCGAGGTTGAAAAAACATTATTCATAACACAAATTCGGTCTTTACTATAATATTTACCATTCATTAAGAAAGGACAGCAGCTGAGCACCTTATTTTCTCAAGGAAGTGCAGAAACGGATCCAAAGATTGAAACAAGGAGAAAATGGAGAGGTTAGTATACCGAACACTGAATCATCAGAATGGTTTAGCTGCTGCCCAACCACAAGCCATGGTTGATCTTTGCTTTTATACGAAAAAGAGACAGGTTTATTTAGATATAGATTATCCCAAACATGAAAGCATATGCAACTATGTTTGCTAACTCCATTTTGCATTTTATATTTTATGCCTCT
This sequence comes from Penaeus monodon, assembly GCF_015228065.2. NCBI lineage: Eukaryota > Metazoa > Arthropoda > Malacostraca > Decapoda > Penaeidae > Penaeus > Penaeus monodon. Next base: position 31,929,436 of record NC_051399.1, read on the forward strand.
CTTACAGTCGTGTTTATTTTTCTATTGTTTATACCTATTCCTCCATTAGTTAATTATTCGCTAGAATTCAGAAAGTCTGGATCCAGGAAATGTTTTTGTTGTTAATAATCAGCATAAAATGGGGAGGGGGGGGTAATCAGCTATTGTAATACATTACTAGCCATTCATTTAATACAAGAGGGGCGATAAAAAAAAGAATACACAAAGATAAGAAGAAGGAAAAGAAGAGGAAGGTAAAAAAAAAATGAGAAGGAGAGGAAGAAGTAGTAGTAGACGAAAGAGAGTAAAAAATAAGAAAGTAAGGGGAAAAGGGAGACAGAACAAGAAGAGTGGTAAAGTGAGAAAATAATAATAATAATAATAATAATAATAATTATTATTATTATTGTTATTATCATTATTACTGCTTTTGTTGTTGTTGTCGTTTTGTTATTATTGTTTTACTGTTATTATCATCGTTTTGATGTTATCATCATCACCATCACTATCATTATTATCATTATCATTATTGTTACTGTTCTCGTTATCGTTATCATTATCATTGTCATTGTCATTATCATTATTCTTATTATTACTGTTATCTTCATTATAATTTTATTATTGTTGTTATATTTTATCATCATTATCTTAGTTATTATAATTAGCTCATCATCATGAATGTTATTATAGCCATTATTGTTGATATGAAAATAATAATCAGTATTAACTATATATATATATATATATATATATATATATATATATATATATATATATTATATATAATATATATATTACAATCTCTATCATATTAGATCACTTTTATCACATTACCGTCACTATCATTTCCATCACACATCCTCTCCATACAGATCGCTGTTCAGTATTTCCAACATCCTTGTATGACGGACAAGACCTGATCAACTCCTTCAGGATATGCTGAACACTATACATTAAACTGCAGGTGTTCCTCTTCCCGTTTCTTGGAAAATGAACCTGTTCTCTTTCGGTAGTTATTTCTTGTTTTCTTTTATTTTTCTTTTCTTTTTTTTTGCATTTTTTTTCTTTTTTTCTTTACATTTTTCCTGTTTTTTTTTTTCATTTTAATTTTTGTCTCTACTTTTATTATTATTATTATTAGTTTTTTTTACCTTTTTCCTTGTCTTTTTTAATTTTTACTTTATTTTCGTCTTTACTTTTCTTTTTTTTCTTCACCTTTCTTTCTTTTTATCTTTTCTCTATTTGGGGAATCCATTTCTTATCGTCTTCTATTTTCGTGGGATTTTACACCTGAACAGGAAGATTGATTCGTATGTTGAGGACTATGATTACGAAAAGGAAGGTGTGTTATTTTTGGATTCTCGTTTCAAAGTGGTGTTGAAATGGTGATTTTTTTCTGGGGTGGGGGGTGGGGGGAAGGGGTTGCGTTCTTTGTTTCAGTAATGACCCTGATAAATGTGAGATAGTAAGGTGTGATAATGTGGTGTGTCGGTTAACATTAGATAATATTATGTATCTTAGGCTACCTAAACATGGTATTGTATGGTTTCAGTGCAGGATTTAGATTTAAGAAAAGCTTATTATTATCATCATTGTTATAATCATTATTATTATTCTGTCTGCATGTTCCGCATGGTCTACAGGAAAAAGCTTTCCGCAGACCCACCATAACACCTTAAGGTCTTGCATTTTCGATCAACAAATGTTTTCCCTCTCATTTCGCGTTGTTGAAATACAGGTTGATGGATGGATCAGTATGCATTGGTATAACGCTTGAAAATAGTTATATATTCGTCTGATCTCTGCCACCTACATTACGGTGAATTCAAAAAACTGATATATCTAAGACTATAGTGTGACAATTTTACCGTATCATTTGACAAATTTGATATTCATCCTGGGTCGAATAGAGTTGATTGGGACAAATGCATATATATTGCTAGTGAAAATGTAACCGAAACATGTCAAATACATTTCTCATGTCAAATACATCTCATTCATACCTCTTTCAGGCTGTTTCGTTATCTGCATATAAGTTGGAAGAATTTTGCAGCTGTGATAACTGCATCGTGGGAAACAAAGAGCTAATGCCAGGTGGCTTGACCACGTGATGGCGCCTGACACACTAATACCTTCATGTCATTCATCACGTGGTGGGTTCGGATCAATGACCCTTCTCATTCACTCTACGATATGTAGGGTCTCTTTCTACCAGCAATATATGTGGTATTGGAAGAAAATACTTAAATATAAATATCATTTTAAGACACATACTGGACTGTAGGGATATAGAGCGTAAAACTATTACAAACAAACCTAGTATTATGTAGGTGTTGCAGGCATCGGGGAACATGGTATCCCAGTATGATAGAGGAACACACTGTAAAACCGATCACGAACAGGTTTCTAGATAGGACGATTACGTAAAAGACTTGCTGGGTCAGGCCTGAGAAATCATCACTGCACGCTGCATAAAAGGTGATTCAAAAGGAGGACAAAACAGAAGAGAAGAAAATAGAAAAGAGAGAAATGAAAAGAAAAGAAAGCAAAACCAAACTCTGGAAATCAAATAAAAGAAAATCTTCAACGGTGTAAAACACGGATGCCAACTATCTAGTGCATTGGTTTAGTGACCCTAACGTATCCCTGTCATTCAATTCGGTACACCATATCCTACTCAGGCTGTTCTTTATGTTTAGAACTCTCTATCGCACCCTTGAAGCTATTCCTCTCCACACTGGAGGATAAGAATAAACGATAATGTAAGTAATTAATCACGCCTATAACAACGATTTTCAGAAAATTGTAATGTGTGTTTAAGAAACATATGGGTGTGTACCATATATCTTAAACCACATATGCTAATAGAAGTGAACAAGGTACTAAATAACATTTCTAATCTCAGGCACTTTCATATTAAACTCTATCACTACCCATATACCTGCGTCATGGACATGAAGCAAAACATCAATACAGTTTAGCTCTTCAGATTATCCATCATCTTGGTTACTAAAAAATCAAAGTATGTTTTACATGCCATAACTAAACTACGTGTGTGGTAAAATTCACACCATTCTGTTTTGAATGAAAAGCGTTTATACCTTAATCACTTACGAAGAAGAAATGAATCTTATCCCCTTTACTTAGTATAAAACTTATAACGAATGTTCACTGTGACAAATTAGGTTATATAAATGGGTGTGCCCGATTAATGATGATATTGTTAATTCTTCGTCTGTACGTTTTGAACATTTTTGCCTTTTGTTTCCTTTTTGTTTGTTCTACATCGTCCTCTGATTTTGTTCCTACGTTTATATCGATTCCTGGAATTATGCTCTGATCATTAATTGAATGAACATGTGTGCAAGCAGGGAAGCATTGCACGTTCTCATAATTACATATCCTAGAATGTGTTTGAAAATTATTGGATATCCTCCTGAAAATAAGTGTAGTGTAATGATGATGATGGTGATGGTGAGGTGGTGATGATGAAGGGATAAAGACATGAAATGGTGATGATGATAATGATAACACTACAATAATAAAAAATAGTATTTATAATAAGAATGAAACAGAAATATTGAGTGTCATAGTAATAATGATAAATGATTAAGATAATAAATTTACAGTAATAATAATTTGAATAAATGTGTAACAGTAAAAAACAAAAGTAATAACAGACCCAACAACAACAACGACAGAAAATAATGATAATAATGATAATAATAATAATAATAATAATAATAATATATACTAATAATAATAATAATAATATACTAATTAATAATAATAACACATGATAATATAATAATAACAACAACGACAACAAATACTAACGATATTATGCTTTTTCAAAATGATATTAAAATGAAAATGCTGCTACTGCTGATGATGATTATCACAATGGACAGTAGTATACTACTATTACTACTGCTATAATAGTAATAATAGATGATAGTTATAATAATAATTACTATACTAATAACAATAATAATAATAATGATGATGAGGATTAATAATAACCAATAATGAATTATAATAATATAATAATAACAACCCAACAACAACAACAACAATTATAATAATAACAATAATAAGAATTAATAATTAATAATAATAATAATAATAATAATAACAATAATAAAAAAAAAAAAGCAACAACAAAAACAAACAACAATAATAATGATTTTGTAATAATAATATTAGTATATAATAATAGTAATAATAAAATAATAATAATAATATAATATATAATATAATAATAATAATAAATAGCAACACCAACAACAACAATATAAAAAAATATAATAACAATAATAACAATAATAGTTGTAATGATAAATATACTATTACTTATCATAAGCATAAATGATTGTGATAATAATAATAATATAATATAATAATAATTATCATCATAATAGTAAAAATAATAATAATAATAAATATAATAGTAACAATAATAAGACCATAATACTAATGATGATATATAACAATAATAATCATAATACTGGATGATCATAATAATAATGATATATAATAAATGATAATAATAATAATACACAGTGATGATAATGAAATAATTAGGATAATAATGATAAAACAATAATAATCATAATAAGGTGATGATAATAATAATTTAATAATAATAATAATATATAATAATAATACTAATAATAATAATAATATAATAATATAATAATATAATAAGAATGATCCTAATATAATAATATGATAATAATGATAATAACAACCAACACTACTACCTACTACTACTACTCTATAATATCCTAATGTATGATAATAAGATACTAATAATGATAATGATGATAATAATAGCATTAATGATACTAACAATAAAAGGTATAATTATGAATAATAATGATGTATGGTAACAACAAATAGTAATATAAATGTAATACTAATATAACTATGATAAAGATGATAAATAAATAACGAGATAAAGATGATAATAATAATACGATAATGATAATTATAATGATAATTATATAATGGTAATCAAGGAAAAAAAAAAAAAAAAAAAAAAAAAAAAACTAAAATGGTAATAATAATTTATTGATAATAATAATAATGATGGATGATGATGATGACAATAAATATGATAATTATAATAATAATAGTGATTAATAATAACAATGGGGATCATAATGATATAATAATATAGTAAATAATTGAATAGAATAATGAGAATAATACTAATGTAAGTCATAATGAGAATAATAATAATAATACTAATAATATAATAATGATATAATAATAATAATAACAATAAATAAATAGTAATTGAAAAAAAGGGTAATAATAAATGTAATGATAATGAATAACGGATTGTAAAGATAATAATAATATAATAATAATGCTAATGAAAAATGATGATATGGTATCAGAATAATGTATAATAATATGATATGAAGATAATAATAATATAATAATAATATAAATAATATGATTAATAATAATAATAATAATACTGATATAATAATGATAATCATAATAATAATAATAATACTAAAATAATAATCATAATAATATAATAATAATAATAATAATGATAATCTAACAATGGATAATTCATCATAACTATATGGATAATAATAATCACAATGGTATATTGTAATATATAAAAGAAAAATTAATAATGATAATAATGATAATAATAATAATAATAATAATAATGATACTCAACAATGATAATGATAATACTAATAGTATATAGTAATAGCAATAACCATATATAATAATAATAATATAATATAATAATAATAATAATAATAATAATAATAATAATAATAAATAATAATAATAATAATAATAATAATAATAATAAATTAATAATAATAATAATAATAATAATAATAATAATACTAATAATAATAAGATAACAATAACAATAATAATTTTTGACAATTTTGATAGGAATAATTACATTGAAAATTATGATAATGGGTGATAGTGATAATGATAATGATAATGATAATAATAATGATAATAATAATATAATAATCATATAAATAATATAATAATAATATATAATAATAATACTAATAATAATAACAATAAGTCTAAGAATAATAACAACACAACAACAACAACAACAACACAATATACAATAATAAGAATAAGAATTAACAATGATGATGATAATAATAATATGATGATAATAATGATGATAATACTAATAATAATAATAATAATAATAATAATATAATATAATAATAATGATAATAATCTCAAGAAGAATAAGATAGGAATAACTTAAAATTGGGGGGGGACAATAACAACCTTTGCAAATAATAGTAATAACTCTATCATAACTAATAATCAATACTCATCCTAATCCTAATCATACTAATAATAATAATATAATGCTCATATAATCATGATAATATCATCTTATTATTTATTCTTTATTACTTATTAACAATCATCACTGGTAAATACTCCTTCCCACTAATACTAATACATACATATGAATAATATAATATAATATAATAATAATAATAATAATAACAATAATAATAACATAATAATAATAATAATAATAATAATAATAATAATTATTATTATTATTATCCTTGTTATTATTATTATTATTATTATAAGAGTAATGATGATAATAATAAAGATAACGACAATCACAATAATAACGATAATACTGATAGTCATGATAACCATGATAATAACTATAAAATGATAATATTAATAATAATGATAATAATAATGATAATGATAATGATGATAAAAAAATAATAATGGTAATAATGGTAATAATAATAATAATGATACTACCACTACTACTACTACTACTACTACTACTACTACTACTACTACTACTACTACTAATGATGATAATAATATTAATAATAATAATGATAATAATATTAATAATAATAATAATAATAATAATAATATAATAATAATAATGATTGATGATGATATGATAATAATAAATAATAATAATAATAATAATAATAATAATAATAATAAAAGAAAAAACAATAATAATATTAAAAAAAAATAAAAATGCAGTGATAATGGTATAATCATCAATCATCATCGGTGCTAACGCCGGACGGGGCGCATGGCCCGCATCACCCTTCGCTTCCAGCCAGGTTGTCTCGCAGGGAGACAACGTTGATGGGCAGGGTCGACCATAGGGAAGCGAGCTAGGTGGCCATATGCCTGAGTTTGGCGATCCCGGATTATGCAAGTAACGAAGGGGATCCCATTCCAGTCTCACGGTGTAACCGCCGGTTGGACACATGGTCCCTGCCAACTGTACCCTGATCCGGCGAAGGGACTTACAAAGGCACTGATATCGTCCAGAATGTAATAATAATAAAATAAAATATATAATAATTTATAAATAATAATAACAATAATAATAATAATAAGTAATAATACAATAATAATAATAATAAATAATAAATATAATAATAATATAATATAACATAATTATAATAATAATATACTAAATAATAATAACAATAATAATAAAAATGATAATGATAATTGATAATTATAGCAATGATGATGAATTAATGAATGATGATAATAATTCAATAATATGATTATTAATAATAATAATATAATAACTAATAATAATATAAATAAGAACATAATAATAATAATCACAACAACAACAACAATCACAACCAGAACAACACCGTTATGGTAATAATAACAATAACAATAATAATAATGATATCAATAACAATAATATTAATAATAACATTAACAAAAACATCAAATACTAAGAACATAACAACAACGAACAGCAACAATAGTAATAATAATAACAATGATAACAACAAAAAATATACTATAACAACCATAACAATAATAATAATGATATTCAATAAAAATGAGTATTTAATAATAATCACACAGAACAGTCATATACGTAAGACATACACAACAGCATCAACAACAACAACAACAACAGCCTACCACTCACCGGTTCACCAGCACGCTTCGATATCCACACGGTCCCCAGGATGTCGCCGTCGCCTTCTCTGTACTATTGAGTCATGGAGATGTCCTCAAGCTGGCGTCCGCTTGTTTGTGGCCGCAGCCGTCGCTTGTTGCTGCAACGGAATCGGATTGGTGAAAGATATGCAAGGTCGAGTCACGTGTTCGAAAAGGGTAGGTAGATACGAATAGGTGTGTTGTGGTGTTTGATTTGCTGTTTTGGGGTTTTGTTTGGTTTAAGGTGTTAAGTGTGTGTGTTTTTTTTGTTTGTTTTGTTTTCTTTTTTTTTGTACGATTTTGTTTTCTTGTTGTTTAGTGTCGTTTTTGTCTACGTTATTATTTTTCATATGTTTTTATATTCTGCGCTTTACGTATTTAATTTTTATTATCTTCACATTTTATTTTTGTTAAATCCGAATCGTTTTTTATAAGTTCTTCTTAAGGGTGCTTGCCAATGCTTTTCTCTTGGTTCTTTTTTTTTGTCTCACTTCACATTTTTCTTTTTTTTAACCTTTTACCTTTCCCTTGCTCTGTTCTCATGGTCTTTTTTTCTTTTTTCTCTCCATTGTTTTCTCATTTTTTTCTTCTGCATTGGTGTTTTCGTCTTTCTGTTTTTAACGTCTCTTGTTTTAAAAACAAGATATATTACTTATTTCTGGCTTTATTCTGGCCTTTTTTCTCTCCGTTTTTTTTCTTTCCATTCTTTCCTTCTGCAATTGTGTTTTCCGTCCTTCGTTTTAAACTTCTCTTGTTGATATCTTTTACTTCATTTCCGGCTTTATGTCTGTAATTTGGGTCGCGCCAATCTTTGCTCCGTCACAATGTCCTATCTCCTCGCTTGTCCTCGCTCCCTCGCCTGATTATTTACCCCCCCTTGAATACCTTACTCCCTATCTCCCAGAATGCTTGTCTCCGAACCCCCTCACTCCCCCTACCCCTTCCTCAGTTGCCAACTCTCGATGACCCTTCTGCCCCATTTCACCCTCCATGACGTTCCCCCTGTCGACGCGTTCATTCCCTACGCCCTTCCCCTCAATCCCCTACCCCCATCATCCCCCACACCACATCTCCCCCCCTCCATTTACCCCTCCCCCCGCCTCCCACAGGACCACAGTCATCCTGGGATTTATGAATGGGTAATTCCACGATGCGATAACGTACGCATGCGTTTTTCGGTGTCATTGAGAATTTTTTTACGGGGGTGGTTGGCTGCAGCTGCGCATTCAATGACCTTGGCGTGATTCGATTTGTGTTTTTGTCGCATTTTTGCCGGCTGTTTTTTATCTAGTTTCACTCGGTTTTATGTGTTTTGAAAAGCTGTTTTCCTCACCTCAGCCATTTTTTTCCTATCGACAGATCTATGAATTATTTCCCTTTTTTTGACCCTTTTCTTCTCCTTTTTTTTCTCTCTCCTTCCTCCCTCTTTCTACTCCCCCTTCTCTTTCTTTCTTTTCTCTTCTCTCGCTCTTCTCTCTCCTCTCTCTCCCTCCCTTTTCCCCCCCCCCCCCCCTCCAGCGTCCTGTCTCCCTCATCTCTCCCTCTCTCTCTCTTCTCCTCTCTCTCTTCTCTCTCTCTTCTCGCTCAAATATTCCTCAATCTCCTCGCTATTCTCTCTCTATCTCTCTCTCCTCATCTCTCTCTCTCTCTCTCCTTTCTCTAACTCTCTCCCTCTCCTTTCTCTCTCATCTCTCCTCCCCTTCTCTCTCGCTCTCTCCTCTCTCTCTCGTCTCTCTCTCTCTCTATCTCTCTCTCTCTTCCCCCTCCCTCCCTCGCTCCCTCCCTCTCCCCTTCCCTCCTCCCTCCCTCCCTCCCTCCCTTCCCCCCTCACCTCCCTCTCTCCCCAACCCTCTCCTCTCTCTGTCTCCGCTCACCCCCCCCTTCTCTCCTCTCCCTCTTTTCTCTCTCTCTCTTTCTCCTCTCTCTCCTCCCTCTCTCTCGTCTCTCGGGTCTCTCTCTTCTCTCTCTCTCCTCTCCTCTCCTCCTCCTCTCTTTCTCTCTCTTTCCCCTCCTCTCTCTTTCTCTCTCTTCCCCCCCACTCTCTTTCTTTCTCTTCTTTCTCTTTCTCTCCCTCCCTGTTGCTCCCCCCTTCTCTTTCTTTCAATTCTCTCTCTCTCTCTCCATCCTCGCTCTCTCCTCTCTCTCTTCTCTCAACTCCCTCCGTCTCTCTCTCTCTCTCTCTCTCTGTCTCTCTCTCTCTCTCCCCCCCTTCTCTCTCTCGCCTCTCTCTCTCCCCTTCTCTCTCTCATCTCTCCCCGCCCCTCTCTTTCTTTCTCTTTTCTCTCCCTCGCCTCTTGCTCCCCCTTCTCTTTCTTTCATTTCTCTCTCTCTCTCTTTCACCTCTCGCTTTCTCGTTCCTCTCTCTCTCTCTTCAATCTCTCTCCTCTCTCCACTCTCTCTCATCTCTCTCTCTCCTCATCTTTCCTCATTTCTCTCTCTCTCACATTCATGTCTGCTCTCTCTCTCTACTCCTCCCCCTCTCTTTCTCTCTCTACCCCCCTTCTCTTTCTTTCATTTCTCTCTCTCTCTCTCCCTCGCCTTTCTCTCACTCCCATCGCCAATCTACGTCCCCAGGAACCCGATCAAATCCAGAAGCCGCAGAGACCAAAGATGGCTTTTAAAAGGAGTGAAAGAAAGCGTGAAACGTGTACGTCCCTCGCAAGGATACAGGGCATAGGAAGTGGGTGCCTGATAGTAACACAGAGATAAGCAAACATCCTGAGGTTGGTAGTGATACGAGGGGATCCCCGAGGGCGGACGAAAGGGGTGAATGAGACAGAGATGAAGGGGGTGGAAGGGAAAGGAGAGAGAGAGAGAGAGATGAGAGAGGTGGAATGGAAAGAAGAGAATGGGATAGAGATGAGGGGGATGGAAGGGAAAGGAGAGAGAGAGAAAGAGATGAGAAAGGTGGAATGGAAAGAAAAGAAAGAGAAAGAGATAGAAAAGAAAGGAGACCGAGAGATAGAGCGAGAGAGAAGGAGGTGGAAGAAGGGAAAGAGAGAATGGAAAGAGAAGAGGTGGAGGAGGGAGACGAGAAGAAAAAGATAAGAGGGGAAAGGAAAGGACGTAGAGGAGGGAAGAAGAGGACGAAGGAAGATGAGAGTGGGAAAGAGAGGGAGAGGGAGAGAAGAGAGGGAAAAAGAAGGAGGAATGGGACAAATTAACGTGAGAGACAGAGAGAAGAAGAGGTGGAAGAAAGGGAAAGAGGTGAGAGAGGAGAGTAGGAAGGAGGGAAGCAGGGGTGGGAGTAAAAGAGAGAAATAAAGCGAAGACGGAGGTGAAGAAATGACAAGAGAAAAATGGGACAGAAAAAAAGGTGAACGACAAAAGAGAGAAAGAAAAGGAAAAGAAGGGTGATAGAGAAAGTAGAAGATAACAATGAGAGCAAAGAGATTTGGAAGAGAATGAGGAGAAACGGAGGAGAGAAAGCGTAATAAAGAGACAAGAACAAAAGAACAAGAGATGGAGAGAAGGCGAAGGAATATTAAGAGAAAAAGGGAGGACGGGAACAAGGAGGAGGAAACGGACGAAAGCAGTGGAAGAGAGAAAAAAATTAACATGCCTAAGGCGAAGAGAAGAGAGAGAAAGGGACAGGACAGAAGTGAAGGTGAGAATAGAAAAATAAACAATAAACCAAATAAACGGATAAATATATGGACAGATAGATAAACAGAGAAATAATAGAATAATGAATAAGATAAGAGAAAATACTGAAAAGATGAGAACAAGATAAAAAAAAAATACAATCATAAACACTAATTGGCTATCTTCTGAATGGTGGGATAATTATCTTTTGCTATATAACTGAACTGAGGATGAAATAAACAAAGCTAATAAGCTATTCGAGAAGTTTTTAAGTTTAAAATTTTCTATTCTACTAACGGATAATCATTCCCGCTATTATCATATATTAAAACCTTTTCTCCTTATTCGCGTCTGCATTGATTTCCCCTCCATTTTATCTATCGACGTTCCAATGCCCCTAATCGCATGACTTATGACCTCCCTCTCCCCATGACCTTTGACCTTTGGAAAACCCAATCTGCCTTCATTTTAAACTCTCAGATCAACCATTTAACTGTCTGGAGAGATAGCCGAGACACCGCTCTGTGAATTCTTTTTTTTTTTGCTTCCTTAAATCGACTTTTAAAAAAATTTAGCTTCGTTTTTCTTTATTTCCACTTCTCTTCCTTCTCCCTCTTTTCCTCTCTTTCTACCCTTCCTTCTCCTCCTCCTTATCCTCTTCCCTCCCCTTCTACTCTTGCCTCTCCCTCTTTTCCTCTCCTTCTCCTCGTCCTTCCCCTCCCTCCTCCCCCTCCTCCTCCTCCTCCTCCTTCTCCTCCTCCCTCTCCTCTCCCCCCCTCCTGCTCACCTCCTCCCCCTCCTCCTCCTCCTCCTCCTCCTACCCATCTCTCCCCGCCCTCCTCC
>NC_051399.1:31959106-31961606 GCF_015228065.2 Penaeus monodon
TTTCTCTCTCTCCTTCTCTCTCTCTCTCTCTCTCTCTCTCTCTCCTCTCTCCTCTCCTCTCTCTCTCTCTCCTTCTCTCTCCTCTCTCTCTCTCCTCCCCTCCTCTCCTCTCCCCTCTCTCTCTCTCTCTTTCTCTCTTTCCCTCCTCTCTTCTCTTTCTCTCTCTTTCCCCCCCTCTTCTCTTTCTCTCTCTTCTCTCCCTCCTCTTCTCCTCCCCTCTCTCTTCTTTCTTCCTTCTCTCCTCTCTCTCTCTCTCCTCTTCTCTTCTCTCTCTCTCTCTCTCCTCTCTCTCTCTCTCTCTCCTCTCTTTTCTCTCTTTCCTCTCTCTCTCTCTCTCTCTCTCTCTCTCTCTCTCTTCTCTCCTCTCTCCTCTCCTCTCTCTCTCTCTCTCCCTCGCCTTTCTCTCACTCCCATCGCCAATCTACGTCCCCAGGAACCCGAAGAAAATCCAAGAAGCGCAGAGAACCAAAGATAAGGCTTTAAAAGGAGTGAAAGAAAGCGTGAACGTGACGTCTCGCAAGGATACAGGGCATAGGAAGGGGGTGCCTGATAGTACACAGAGATAAGCAAGACATCCTGAGGTTGGTAGTGATACGAGGGGAGTCCCACGGAGGGGCGGACGAAAGGGGTGAATGAGACAGAGATGAGGGGGATGGAAGGGAAAGGAGAGAGAGAGAAAGAGATGAGAGAGGTGGAATGGAAAGAAGAGAAAGGGATAGAGATGAGGAGGGTGAAAGGGAAAGGAGAGAGAGAGAGAAAGAAATAAGAAAGGTGAAATGGAAAGAAAAGAAAGAGAAAGAGAGAGAAAAGAAAGGGAGAGAAGAGAGAGAGAGAGAGAGAGAGAAGGAGGTGGAAGAAGGGAAGAGGAGAATGGGAAAGAGAAGGAGGTGGAGGAGGAGACGAGAAGAAAAAGAAAGAGGGGAAAGGAAAGGGGGAGGAAGGGAAGGAAGAGGAAGAAGGAGAGGAGAGTGGGAAAGAGAGGAAGAGGGAGAGAAGAGAGGGAAAAAGAAGGAGGAATGGACAAGTTACGTGAGAGACAGAGAGAAGGAGGTGGAAGAAGGGAAAGAGGTGAAAGAGGGAGAGTAGGAAGGAGAAGAAGGGGTGGGAGTAAAAGGAGAGAAAGAAAGCGAAGACGGAGGTGGAAGAAATGAAAAGAAAATGGGAAAGACGAAAGGTGAACAATAAAAGAGAGAAAGAAAAGGAAAAGAAGGTATTAGAGAAAGAGAGATAACAATGAGAGCAAAGAGATGGGAAGAGAATGAGGAGAACGAGAGGAGAGAAAGAGTAATAAAAGAAGACAAAGAACAAAAGAACAAGAGATGGAGAGGAAGGCAAGGAATATTAAGAGAAAAGGGAGAGAGGGAACAGGAGGAGGAAACGGACGAAAGCAGTGGAAGAGAAAAAAAATTAACATGCTAAGGAAAAGAAGAAGAGAAAGGGGACAGGAAGAGGAAGTGAAAGGGTGAGAATAGGAAAAATAAACAAATAAACAAATAAACGGATAAATATATGGACAGATAGATAAACAGAGAAATAATAGATAATGAATACAGATAGAGAGAAAATACTGAAAAGATGAGAACAAGATAAAAAAAAAATTACGATCATAAACACTAATTGGCTAATCTTCTTATGGTGGCTAATTATCTTTGCTATAAACTGAACTGAAGATGTAAATAAACAAAGCAATAAGCTATTCGAGAAGTTTTTAAGTTATTTTCTATTCTACTAACGGATAATCATTCCCGCTATTATCATATATTAAACCTTTCTCCTTTATTCTCTCTGCATTGATTTCCCCTCCATTATCATCACGTTCCATGGCCCCTATCGCATGACCTATGACCTCCTCTCCCCATGACCTTTGACCTTTGGAAAACCCAATCTGCCATCCAGTTTAATCTCAGATCAACCGATTTAACTGTCTGGGAGAGAGGAGCCGAGACACCGCTCTGTGAATTCTTTTTTTTTTTTTGCTTCCTTAAATCGACTTTTAAAAAAATTTTAGCTTCGTTTTTCTTTATTTCCACTTCTCTTCCTTCTCCTCTTTTTCCTTTTTCTTTCTTCCTCTCCTCCTTCCTCATCTACCTCTTCCCTCTTCTCTTCTCCCTTTCCTTCTCCCCTCTTTTCCCTCTCTTCTCTCCCTTCCCTTTTCCTCCTCCTTTCCTCTCCCTCCCCTCCCCCTCCTCCTCTCCCCTCCTCCTCCCCTCCTCCTCCTCCTCCTCCTCCTCCCTCTCCCCCCCTCCTCCTCCTCCTCCTCCCCCTCTCTGCACCTGGGGAGACGTTGAGATGATCGTGTCTCGGCATGAGAATCCCCTTCTCCCCATGACCAGGAATTTTCTGCGAGATATTAGTTATTTCCGGAATTCAGGGGCGGGGGGGGGGGTCTATGTGCGTGCATGCCTGGGTGTGTATGTGTGTGTGTGTGTGTGTGTGTGTGTGTGTGTGTGTGTGTGTGTGTGTGTGTGTGTATGTGTGTGTGTATGTGTGTGTGTTTATG
>NC_051399.1:31986606-31999106 GCF_015228065.2 Penaeus monodon
GTATGGGAGGGGGAGGGCTGATTAGCGGGGCGGCGGTTGGGGTATGGGAGGGGGGAGGGGAAGGGGCACTGTGAGTCTGGAGGGGAGGAGGTGGGTATCGTATAGTGGGAGGTGTGGGGGGGAGATAATGAAGGGGTGGGTTGGGGAGGGGATCCTCATGGAAATGGAGGGGAAGGAAGGGGGGGGGGGATTCTAGGGATAGGAGATGGAGGTTAGGGGGGTATCACGGGCAGGAGATGGGGATTAGCGCGCATTATGAGCAGGACATGGGGAGTAGGGGAATACTATGAGCAGGGGGAGATAGGGGGAGGGAAAGGCGTGTGGAGGGAAGGGGGAGATGGTGGGGTTAGAGAATGGGTATGACCACATGACCGAGGAGGGTGTTACGTCTTGGCCGGACATTCCTTCAACATTAGTAAGATTCTAGGGCGCCCTCCACTCGTCTCAATGTATGGGCGATATCACAGCGAAGAGCGTGTTCGTTCGTTCGTTCGTGTGGGTGAGTGCGCGTAGCAGGATATGACGTCATAGGCTAGATGAGACCGCGGGCGGGGTCTCCTCGCGGGTTATGTCACATGGCTTTTGTTCCGTGTTTGTATTCTTTATTCTTATTTATCTGTTTATTTTTGTTTGCTGTTGGTTCAGGATTGTCGAGTCTCTTACTTCTCCCCCACATTTTTTCCCCTTTTTTAATTCACAGCCACGGTGAATGTGTTTCAAAATCTCTTCATCGGTCTGTTTATTTGTCTTTCTCTTCTTCTTTGTTTATTCCTCTGTTTATTACCCTTTTCGGTTCTTTTCTTTTCTATTTACTTTCATTCTCTCTTTTAACTCTTCTCTATGGTTTCCGTCTACCTGTCAATCCTTCCTTTCTCTCACCTTCCTTTCTTCTATCCTTCCAACTCTTTCTTTCTCCCCTCCCTTTTATCCCTCTCCCTCCCACTTCCTTTCAATCCTCTCTCCCACTTCCTTTTATTCCTCTCTCCCACTCCCTTCCTCTCTCTCACCCTCCTTTCTCTCTCCTACTTCCTCTCATTTTTCCTAATGTTTTATCAAGTGGGCCATGAAGAAAACGGAGATGAGGACCAGCTGTGCAACATGCATGACTAAAAGCATGGTGCGTCTGTCACTTCCATTCATCTCTGCGTGTCATTCTTCACTTCATTATGTGAGAGAGAGAGAGAAAGAGGTGGGTGTGGCAGAGATGAATAAAGAAAAGGGTTACATAGATGAATGAATGGAGGAAAATGAGGGATAGATGGACTGACAGATAGATGGAGAATGATATATAGATGAATAGGTGCTTTAAGTGGTGGACAGGCAAACAGGTGGATAGATAGAAAGATGGATAGATAACGAGAGAGAAAGATAGAAATAGATAGACAGATAGATAGATGAAGAGAGAAATAAAGAGAGTGAGAGTGAGAGAGTGCAGAGAGAGAGAGAGAGAGAGAGAGAGAGAGAGAGAGAGAGAGAGAGAGAGAGAGAGAGAGAGAGAGAAGAGAGAGAGAAAAAGAAGAAGAAGAAGAAGAAGAAGAAGAAGAAGAAGAAGAAGCAATAGAATGAGTTAAAGAAAAAGAAAGAAGAGATAAAAAAAAAAAAAAATCACTACTCCGGTCAGCCCCCAGTCGCATAACACGTGCCAACCTCTCTCTGTCCCCGCTACCCACACATTCCACAAGGGTCAGTCTCCTAACTCATATGCATTCCCTATGGACCTTCAAGCTAAAACCCCTTAAGATGTAGAATAGCACTCGATGTCCACGCAACGGACATACTTCCGACGGTCCACCGGAAGTCTTGCAGTATCAGAGGAAAGGGAATCCCCATCGGAGAGACTTCACGATCGTCGTTTGTTTGTATGGATCATTTTCGAGGGTTTCAGTCCCATTCCCTCCAGCGCACCTGTCTTCTTCTGGACGTGATAAGGGTTCGAGTAGGATGAGATAATTGGCGGAGTCCACGGGCGGTCAGGTTTTTCCAGCACGGGATCTATAAATAGCCTCCCATTCCGAGATCCTCAGCGCTTCGACAGCCGGAAGCACGCCTCCCCGTTGGCTTCTTTCGCGACCGCCAGCATCAACATCTCCATTCAAGCGCCGGCAAGAGGTGGTCAGCGTCTCTTTAAGAGTCTGGAAATTAATGTAATGATATAGTATCTGTTGAATAGGAAATAAAAATAAAAAAAATACTGTCATCCAGGACATACATAAAGACAGGTAACCCGCCCGTCAGTACAAAGTTGCCAATTGGTGAATAAATTCCCCTGGATGCTTGTAGGCTTATTGCAGTTCTCGACTATATTTACTGCCGTTTTTCGTTTACGCTAGCATGGAGGAAAACATGCAGATAAAACGACATCAGATCCTTGGCAGTGTGAGAATAAATAAGAGAGTTTAAAATGCAGCGACCGCCATTTGGGATCTCAGTGCCTACGTCACGGCTTACGTCACACTAGCTTTGCTAGACAGCTAGCCGACCCACTTCTACGAATAACAGAGTCCGGATAGGCTGTCTATAGCTGATTGTGGTCTCATTTAGGGTGTTACTACGCATTCCGAGGCCACGACCGATGCTAGTTATTTTCTTCCTTTACTGCGGTCTGTAGGCACACTGTCAAATTTATCGACTAACCCCCACTCATCTGATTAATTCATTAATGAATTCTCATTCTTCATGCTAGATAAAGCTAAATCCTAATGATAAATCCTAATTATTCTGGTGTTCCAGGAAATGAAATGAGTATGAACGAGAGAGACTTATAGACAGACAGACAGGTCAATATATAATAGAGAGAGAATGGGATAAGTAAAGGATTAATATATAATATATATATTGTAATTGAAATACACAACAACAGAAAAAGAAAGAAAGAAAGAACCAGCAACAATAGAAAATACGCAGGTGATAACTGAACCAAAGCACAAAAAAGTCCAATCAAGTCCAGTTATTAAGTATGAGCACAGTGACACAAGCAAAGCACGTGGCTGGCATCAACAGACCTGAGCTCGTGGATGCGTGAGAACGTGAGAAAGGGAAATGGGCAGGGGAGGGGGGGGGGAAGGAAGCTGGGGATTCCCTTATCTTGTGAATCACGACTCTAACCTCCCCTCCCCCTCCCACCCCCTCTCCTCCTCCGCTTACCATCACCCACGCCAGTAATTAATCAAAGAGTGTGTGTGTGTGTGTGTGTGTGTGTGTGTGTGTGTGTGTGTGTGTGTGTGTGTGTGTGTGTGTGTGTGTGTGTGTGTGTGTGTGTGTGTTTGTGTGTGTGTGTGTGTGTGTACGAGTATATGCGTGTGAGTATGCATACATATAGAAAGTACCAGTGACGATACCTGTCAGGTTAATGATGCAACAGGTAGACTATAATGATGCAACACTCTAGGCTCGCATGGTAACAAAGTTCATAATGATGGTAACTTAGACACAATGTTTCCGTAGCTTCGTGCATGACATCACGTGCAACGTTCGAGGCAATGCCGCAAACTTACACACGCACGCATTCACACCCGCGTACAAAATAATATCCGGTTCACTTCTTGCAACTCACCAGGGAAAGTCCCAGCCTTCTTCCTTGTGGCTGGGATTGAGGGTCGCCTCTGCCCTCGACCGTTCCGAACCAGGGGCATTCTTATCCTTCCCTCGCCCAATTTTCGTTCCTAAGTTCTTTCCAACGATTCCAGAAGCCTGCGTCGAGTCCTTCCTCCCTTCCTAGCCCTCAGCCCCCGACGGCGCCCCACGCAACGAAATTCTTCCGAAGGACCCCAGGATGAGGAGGCGGAGCCGCGTGGAGGTCCGCTGCCCCGTGCTATTTAAGCCTCGGCGCGACCGACCGCAACCAGAGTTCACCCAGCTTTGGAAGGGATAGCACGCGGGCTCTCCTATCGTCCCTCACTAAACCTGCCTCCCAATTCATTGTTTGTAACTACATTTGTGGATTCCGGAGAGTGAGGCAGTGAAATCCATAGTGGACGAAAAGAGGAAAAAAAAAGTAATCAAATAACAGTTCTGAAAGAGTGAAATACCTCGACATTCAGTGATTTTAACATTCCTTTGATGTCAACGTCTGTGTTGAAAACCATGGCAACGACAGGTCAACGTGGCGACAAAGGTGAGTTCAGATTTTCATATTTTTTCTGGTTTAATTGGGTCTCATTTTTTACAGAGGGAAATCGGGACTATCAAAGGTAATTTTTACCGTTTTATGGAAGCCACAAAAAACAACGCTCTTGCTTGTGATATAACGACCATTATTTTCCAACATAATCTCCCAGGGTATCCGATTCAAATGCCGCAAAAATGAAAACAGGTAATTGTGAAAGTCCACGAGTCCCTCTCTTATACCCCAAGCGGCGTCTCTTTCAGCCGGTTCATGTCTTCTCCCTCGTTCAAAAGGCTATTAACATCTATAGGATGTGTTTCAATGTTGATGCATGTCAGTCGTATATTTCATGTGATAGTTACAGTACGTTTAGTTTTCAGTTTAAGAAAAAGAATATTCAGCTTCTCCAGATCACTTAAACACACACACACACACACACACACACAGTACAAACTTGTCATACCGGGTACATACCTGTGGCCAGGTGTTATGACCTAAAGCAAGGCAGACCCGAGAGACAAGTCCCCATAACCTCAGCCTCAGGGGCGAACCGGGGCATACCAGTACGATAGCTTCGGCCCGAAATTACCTTCCGTTGTTTTATCTAACAATTATTTTAATGCGGGCTATAATTTTTGTGAATTGTTTCTATATATTTATGGCCTAATATATTGAAAATATAGAGCGTAACATTAACAGTTCGATAAATTGACGGACTTGATATCCTACTGCGTACTATCCCAAGGCCATGCTAGCGGAGGTGTCCCTCACATCCCCCCATCCCCCATTTCTCCGGCTAGAATAGGCTCCAGACGACCGTTTTTGAGAAGAGAGAGAGAGAGAGAGAGAGAGAGAGAGAGAGAGAGAGAGAGAGAGAGAGAGAGAGAGAGAGAGAGAGAGAGAGAGAGAGAGATGTTGAAGTTCGTTGAATCATATAACAAGGTCTGTTTAGTAAAATATCTAAATATTTATAAACATAGCTTCTCCTTGTGATGATGAAGACGGGACAGATGGGCGGCGAGAGAGAGAGAGAGAGAGAGAGAGAGAGAGAGAGAGAGAGAGAGAGAGAGAGAGAGAGAGAGAGAGAGAGAGAGAGAGAGAGAGAGAGAGAGAGAGAGAGAGATGAAGAACGTGTTACATCACAAAATCCAAACAGCGACTGAAAACCTTCTTTACATAATAAACAGCTCATATATTTCCAGCGGAGCCTTGGGAGGGATGAGTAGAATCTAAAGGAACGAAGAATAATAAAAATGTAATATAGACGAGGAGGATGGTTGTAATGATATGAATGATATGGTAAAGACTAATAACAACATCAACAGCAATAATGATAGTAATACAAAAAATTATAATGATAAACTCTAATGATAGTAATACAAAAAATTATAATGATAAACTCCAATTATAGCAATAGTAATTATATCGTGACAATAAAAAGTGGCAAAGTTAATATATCAAATAGATAATCAACAGTGATAATTATAATACAGGGGCTTACTAAAAGCAAAAATGAGAAAGGGACTCAGAATAAGGGAAAAAGAAAACAAAAGAAAAACAAAACAAAACAGTAACAATAAATGAGATTTTATAACGCCTCAGATTTCCTTTCTCATTTCCTTCTTTCTCCTTGACCTTTCAAGAATAACAAACTGTCAAAGGGCGTAGAAAATGCGGCCCAGATGCCCTCCTTTCTCTGCAATTTCCCACGCTTATTCTGAGGGTTTATAGACACGTATACGTTGTTATGTTTAATCGACCTTCAGGTAGTTTTATTGTCTAATCTGCAGTTTATATTCGACCCTACGTGTTTTCTTAATCCTGACTTGTATACTTGATAAAAATCCCTTTACAATAAGTCGTTTTAAGTAGACAAACAACGAGTGTAATATATGTAAAAACAATTGTTGGGATAAAACATATTACCCAACAACAAAATCCGATGTCCTTGTATTATGTCTGCTGACAAAAGACGTACAACAAAACAGCGTGTGACCTCTCTTGACCTCCTTGCCTCGCAGGTGGCGGCCGGGTGATGTTCGGTGTGGCCGGAGTCATCCTGGCGGCGTCGTTCCTGTTCATGAGGACGCCCGTGCATGAGACCCCAGCACCTACGCCGACAGCTGCTGTTATCGGTAAGTTCTGAGTTTTTTTTTCTTCTTTTTTAATGATTGGTGATATTTTCTTCTCATTAAAAAAATCAATGGTTGATTATTGTGGATTTTTTTTTTCTTTTTAATGAAGGGGGATTTGGCTATTTTGTGAGTTTTTGGCGTGACGATAAAGTTGACGTCAGTTTGAACTGGAGTATTCACTTTCATGATCTGCGATATTTTAGCGTTGCTTAAAAGCGAAATAAATTAAACATTTCATAATTATTTTCCCTAGACTATGACCCATGCTGCGCCTACCCTTGTGAGAACCAGGGTATCTGCATGTCCAAGCCCGACCGAAACTACACATGCGACTGCACTGGCACGGGACACTACGGAACCAACTGCGAAATACGTAAGTAAAATTCGACGTCGTGGAATAAGATTAACACTTGAATAATATTTCTTGTAAAATGTAAAATATTATCTGCCTAAAAGAAGTATATATATATATAAATGATTATCATTATCTTTTGCAGCTACTTGGTCGACACGATTAAAAACAAACTGAAGCCAGATCCAGAATGGCTACACACATTCATAACATCTAATGGGTGGCTGTGGGCGATTCTCAACCGTCTTCCCTTTATCCACAAGCGACTGATGACTTACGTCTATCTTTGTAAGTACAGCTCAGATAAAAATATCCATGATTAGTAGTAATCAGATTACCTTTTCTATGCCATTAATATCTAAATTCACCTGGATATACAACAACGAAACCAACAGTCGACATCTTGCAGATTAAGGTAGTGGCAAACGAGTCACACAATGAGATTACTTAATGACTGATCTTTCTCCTCATTGCAGCCCGCGGAGACCTGGTCGATTCTCCTCCCACGTATGAAAGCGAACACTCCTACATCACCCTCAATGCCTACTACAACGAGAGCTTCTACGGCCGCGCCCTCCCGCCCGTCCCTGACCACTGCCCCACACCCATGGGGGTCAAGGGTGAGTGTCTGATTTGCATTTTATCTCCTTTTGCTTCGTGTTTGTTAGTTCCTTCTGTTCCTCTCTGAAGGTAGTATTCATGAGATCTGGCGATAACAGTTGAGTAGATAAGTAAAAAAAACAATAGGAAAGAAGAAAACTAATAAGACTTCATTGCTCTCCTTTCCCAGGCCCCAAGGAGTACCCCGACGTCGACGAACTCGTCAAGAAAGTGTTCTTGAGGCGCGAATTCATCCCGGAACCTCACGAAACCAACGTCTTGTTCCAGTACTACGCTCAGCACTTCACTCACCAGTTCTTCAGGACCGACTACAAGAAGGGACCTCACCTCACCAAGGGCACCGGCGGCGTAAGTCCTTTTTGCCTCTCTATTGTTTTCTTGTTCCTTCATTGTATTCTAATTTTGCGAAAGTACCATTGTTATTATTATCATTATTGTTATTATTACTATTAGTGTTCGTATTAGCAGGAATATCAGTTTAAATGAGATACGCCTTGATGTGTCACACGATCTTCTACGAGGACATACAAAGATCTAAACCAGACTTCTTTTTTCCTTTAGGTTGACGTCTCAAACATCTACGGACTCACTGAGCAGGACCGCCGGGCACTTAGGTCGGGCGTAGACGGCAAATTGCGCACTCAGGTGAGTTGAGTCGCAGACTAATATTCTTTTATGCCTCAAATAAAAAAAAGAAACTCATCGCTCCAAACAGGTTCTCTAAAGGCATTGTCATTTCTTCCTCACATTCAGACCCTAAGTCCTTTAATTGTGTTTTTACTTGATTAAATATTTTTTAATTTCACAGTAGGTTTAAAAAATCTATTTATTAGTAGATTTTGATATTCTCACTCTACCTTTTGCCTTTATTAGCTTGTTTTAATATTTAATTTTCTTTGTTTTCCCTTCAACAGAAAATCAACGGCGAGGATTTCCCACCTTACCTCAAGGACGTCCCCGGGATCTCCATGGACTACCCCCCTCACATTCCCATCCCTGAGGAAGGCAAATTCGCGCTCGGTCACCCTTTCTTCGCACTTCTTCCTGGTCTCTTCGTAAGTACCTTTTCGAAGTTGTTTTGCTGTTCATAGCTTGTTTATTGTTTGCATTGTTTTTTTTCTTCGTCGAAACTACTCGGTATTTAGTTTCGTTGTCATTTGTTGGAATTCATAAACACATGAAGGTAAAATGTTCAGAAGAAGTAAAACATTCCCCTCAGAAACTAACAATTTTTTTCCCCTTTTTAGGCCTATGCTACGATTTGGGTTCGTGAACATAACCGCGTGTGTGACGAGCTCGTCAAAGTCCATCCTGATTGGGATGACGAGAGGATCTACCAGACCGCTCGCCTGATCATCACCGGTAAGTTGAAAGCTGTTTATATCAGTTCATTATCAGTCCGTTAGAGTATATTGCTAATTAACCAGTGGTAATTTACCCAGATGTTGAGTTACTCTTTTTTTTGTTTAGCTGTCTAATTATCTAATTATCTCATATATTCATTATTTCATTGATCGTTTATTCTTCATTGATATGTTTTCTGTAGGTGAGGTCATCAAGATCACCATTGAGGATTACGTGCAGCACCTGAGCCAATATAAGCTGAAGTTGAGCTTTGAACCCGAGTTGACGCACGGCACTCGCTTCCAGTATCACAACCGCATCCACGCTGAGTTCAACCACTTGTACCACTGGCACCCACTTATTCCCGATACTCTCAATGTAAGTTTCCGTTATTATTATTTGTACTGGTAGTAGTTGTAGTGTTCGTTGTGGTATTCGTACTGGCAGCGATATTTCATTATCAGCATTATTATTATGTCTGGTATACTGGTATATACTCGCTTTTTTTTCTCAGCATTTTATTTATCCTAACACATTTTCCCTCTGCAGGTGAGCGGGACAGATTACGCAATCATGGACATGGCTTACTCTACCGCCCCAGTGTTCAAGCACGGTCTGGACGAGTTCATTCACTCAATGGTCAGGAGCAGAGCTGGCGCTGTAAGTATTGATACACTTCTCTCATGCACTGAAATAAGAAATGATGATAGAGTTGATTAGTGGGGTCTAAATTAAGAAAAAAAGGAAGTTATTCAAAATATGTAGACAGTTGATTTGACATCTCGATATAAATGTACTTATAATTATAATCCCGTCTTTTTACAGCTAACGAGCCGCAACCACGCCCACGCGCTCTACCCCGTGCTGAAGAAGGTCATCGAGAACGGGCGGGAGATGCGGTTCCAGGGCATGAACGCTTACCGCAGGCGCTTCGGCATGGTGCCCTTCACGAGCTTCGAGGACTTGACAGGCGAGACCGAACTGGCTGCTATTCTGGAGGAGCTGTATGGAGACATCGAGGCTGTGGAATTCTATGTTGGTGAGTTTTCGAAAAGTCCTTTTTTCTGATTTCGATGTGTTAAGGATGGAGATTCTCCTGCGTTTATATAATTCCAAAATATTCGAAAGCCTTGTCAGTGAATATGCTGATTTACCTCATGCCCCTGAGACTGACCCTTGCTCTTTTGCCCTGCGCAGGTCTGCTAGCCGAGCGCCCCGGCCCCTCCGTCACGCCCCTCACCATGGTCAACGCCGGAGGCCCCTGGAGCGTGAAGGGTCTCCTCGCGAACCCCATCTGCAGCCCCCGCTACTGGAAGCCCTCGACCTTCGGCGGCGAAGAGGGCTTGAACATCATCAAGACGGCGTCCCTCGAGAAGCTCTTTTGCCTCAACATGAAGGGGCGCTGCGAAGACATCGCTTTCACGGTCCCGCAAGGAACCCCTTAGGATGCTCATTTAGGAATCAGTTTAGGAATTATCAAATTATCTTTTTTCTACATATTTTCTACTCCTGTGAATGTATATGAGTGAGTGGTTGTTAGGGGGGAAATCGGTGAACCTTACGCTGGGATCTATGTTCGTGAGAGCAGAGTGAGTCAGTAGGGTACATGTTTTCCCCGTTAGAATGTCACCTAGTTTTTAAATTATTTATTTTTCCCCACACTCTTTGAGTTATTCCATCTCTACCTCATTAGACAAATGGGTCTCAAGCTGCTTACCACACAGAGGAAGAGTGTAAGCTGCTGTTCGAGAAAGCTGTTTTGTGTAATGACCAGGCATTAGATAGTCAAGATGGTAAAGACGTTCCTCAAAGCTGTAGAGTATTTGCCAGTGTGCTAAGTACGGAGATTATTAGTCACTGTGTATATACTACTGCATGCACTTAGGGTTAGGTCACACACACGCACACACACATACACACACACACACACACACACACACACACACACACACACACACACACACACACACACACACACACACACACACACACACACACACACACACACACACACACAAACATATTTGAATATATTCACACTATTTTTCTACAATTTGTAGCCGAGAAGCTAGTCAGTAGTTTACAGCAGATAGTGTGATTAGTAATTTAATATGTATTTAAATAGAATTCTCAATGTATGTGATATAGGAATCTCAAAGCGCCCATGAAGACTGTCTGTCCAAAGGATGTATTTTTGTACATTTTGTTAATAATACTGTTGCATGTGTATATAAATGATCTCATATGCTTAATTTTATACCTAGGAATTTAATAAATTATCAAAGAATACTATATATAAGACATCTGATTCAACCCTTTTTATTGGCATAAGAAAAGAGAAAATTTGACATAAATAACCAACACAAAACTCTACGGGGCCTTCTCGCCACGTTTAAAGATCTGTGAAGATACGCAATCGGATAAATTCAGCATTAATGATACGATCACTAAGAGAAAAATGATAAAAAAAATAACATGAGACATGAAAGCAGACATATAAAAGGCTAAAATGACATGGTTCATTCAAAATAAGGCTGGCATTAACTAATCTAGCAATCACATGCATTATTTTCTTGTGAATGTACATAGTAGATGTAAACCGGTTTCTTCTCTCTGCAAAGACCACTGTGTACACAAGCAGGCAAAAAAATCCTGGCAATCCTTAAAGATAAAGAGAAAAAAAAAACTAGCATGTCTGACACACCTTGCAAATATACAAAGGAAGAAAAAGATGGAAGAAGAAGAAGAAGAAGAAAAAAAGAGGAAAAAGAAAAAGGCTAACAAAAACACACCTGCACGTAACCTTGGCTTCTCCCACACATCCTGGCATCAATAACTATTATTCGGTGTGTACATTCATGGGCGGCGGAAGGGGGTTGGTGGGTGGACGGGAGGGGCCCTTGGGAAGAGGGGGGGGGGTTGAGAGGAGAGGGGGTAGGGTGGTGGGCGAGGGGAAGCCTAGAGAAGAGGGGGGGGTAGAGTGGGGGAAGGGGGTTGAGAGGAGGAGGGGGAGGTGGAGGAAGAGGTTAAAGTGGAATGGAGAGAGAGGAGGGGTGGGGCGAAGGGGAAGGGGGGGAGTGGAGGGAAGAGAGAGGAGGGATGGGCCGAAGGGGAAGGGGAAGGGGCATGGGGTAGGGGAGGAGTAGAGTGGAGAGGAAGGGTGGTGGAAGGGGGAGGAGTGAGAGAGAGAGAGAGAGAGAGAGAGAGAGAAGAGGGGGGGGGGGGGAGAAGTGATAGAGTGGAGAAGGGGGAAGAAATGGAAGTATGGAAAAAGGAAAGAAAAAAGGTTAGGACGGAGGAAAGAGAGAATAAGAGTAGATAGGAGAAGTGAAGGAGAGTGAGACAATGACGGAAGGGAAACGCTGAGACAGGAAGTGGAGAAAAGGTGAAGAAATAAAGAAGATAAAAAGGAGTGCAGTGGGGGTGGGAGAGGGATGAAGCAAGAGGAAGGAAAACGAACAAGAAGAATCTGGCAATACTGGTTTTGCGCAGTTCGTCGTTCTGGCACCACGGTAACACTCCCGAAACAAAAGAAGCCCGATTCCCGAAGGGACGTAATATAAAAACAAACCACGATTTCAGCTCCATCATGATATTAAAAAAACATACCGGAAATAAGACAAGACAATCATACTACGAAAACAAAGACCGATGAATGAATAAAACGCTCCAGACAACGAAGTGAGAGAGAGAGAGAGAGAAAGAGAGAGAGAGAGAGAGAGAGAGAGAGAGAGAGAGAGAGAGAGAGAGAGAGAGAGAGAGAGAGAGAGAGAGAGAGAGAGAGAGAGAGAGAGAGAGACTGATAAAAAAATGCATGCTAAGGACACAGCTGGAGGTCTTACCGGTCCTTTCACCCGGCGCCTCACCTCGCATGGGGGGGGGGGGGCATCGCAAGCAAAGCGTAGGTTCAGTGATTAATTGTGCATCGCCGTTCGTGCAGATA
>NC_051399.1:32009106-32011606 GCF_015228065.2 Penaeus monodon
AGAGAGAGAGAGAGAGAGAGAGAGAGAGAGAGAGTGAGAAGGAGAGAGAAAGAGCGAGAGAAATAGGAATAAATGATAGAGGGCAAAAAAATGTTTAGCTTTACCGAATCCTATAGGTGTGTTTTAAAACAACGGATACTGCAGTTATAAACACACAACACCAGATGTTATAAAGAAGAGAAATAAAGGGGAGAAAAAAAGGTGGAAACAGGCCTCTAACAGATCAAACATCCCATGAAACGTACACAAAGGTGTCTCAAAATAGACGTAGATAGCCCGTGATTTATTTTACTTGATGGTACTCTAGAATTCGTAGAGCTGACCCACCGTTCTGGCAACTGTTTTTGGATGCGCGATGGTTCTGGTAACTCTGACGCTAGAGCCAGTGGGGTAGGGGAGAGAAGGAGATAGGGAGGAGAGGGGAGAAGGGAGAGGGGAGGTAGAAGGGATGACAGGGGATAGGGGAGGGAGAGAGGGAGGGATGGAGGAGAGGGAGATAAGAGGGAAGACAGGGGATAGGAGAGTGAGAGAGAGGGAGAGAGGGAAAGATGGCGGAGAGGGAGGCAGGAGGGATGACAAGGGATAGGAAAGAGAGAGAGAGAGAGAGAAGAGAGAGAGAGAGAGAGAGAGAGAGAGAGAGAGAGAGAGAGAGAGAGAGAGAGAGAGAGAGAGAGAGAGAGAGAGAGAGAGAGAGAGAGAAAGTGTGAGGGATGGAGGAGAGTGGATTAAGGAGGTGAGAGGGATGACAGGGGATAGGGGAAAGAGAGAAGAGGAGAGGGAGGAGGTAAGAGGAAGAAAAAAAAAAAAAAAAAGGGGTAGAGGAAGATGGATCGAGGAAGCAGGAAGAAAGAGAAAGATAGAGGAGAGGGAATTGTAGAGAGTGGATCGAGGAGAAAGGAGAGAGGACAGGAGAGAAAGGAGGGAACGACGGACGGACGGGGGGAGGCAAGGGAACAGAGAGGGGAGGGGGGAAGGAAGGAGGGAGGGTGAAGAGAGTGTAGCGTGACGTCATAAGCGTGAGTCACGGGAACTCCCAGCTTCCAGGAGCTCCTTAGGTCAATATCACAATATTTGCCTGGCCTGCCGTGGTGGGAGAAAGTGGATCTGGCAGAAGGGAGCTGACGCAGGAGAGGCGAGGAAGAGGAAAGGGCAAAGCGTTGAGCAATAAATGAGGTGATTTGCTAAGGAGAGTGAGGGATGGATAGGCAGATAGAGATAGAGACAGAGATAGATAGATAGATAGATAAATAGATAAATAGATAGATAGATCGATCGATAGATAGATAGATAGAAAGATAGTTAGATAGATAGATAGAGAGACAGACAGACAGACAGATAGAGATAGATAGATAGATAGATAGATAGATAGATAGATAGACAGAGATAGATAGATAGATAGATAAATCGATAGATAGAGATAGAGAGAGATTGAGAGAGAGAGAGAGAGAGAGAGAGGAGAGAAGAGAGGAGAGAGAGAGAGAGAAGAGGAGGAGAGAGAGAGAGAGAGAGAGAGAGAGAGAGAGAGAGAAGAGAAGAGAGTGAGGGATTTATAGGTAGATAATGATATATATTATATATATATAATATATATATATATATATATAATATATATATATATAATATATATATGATATATTCATGAATTATGTATAAGTAGAGAGAGAGAGAGAGAGAGAGAGAGAGAGAGAGAAGATAAAGACACACAGAGAGAGAGAGGAGAGAGAAGTATCGAGAGAGAGAAGAGAGAGAGAAAGAGAGAGGAGAGAGAGAGAGATAGATACTGAAGAGAGGAGAAGAGAGAGAGAGAGAGAGAAGAGAGAGAGGAGAGAGAGAGAGTAGAGAGAGACAGACAGACAGACAAACTTAAAGAAAGGGAGAAAGAGAAGAAAAGAAAGAAAGGTTAAGACATGTCCCTCTTGCTACACCTGCATTAAGCCAATATACAGATAAGCAGCGGCTCCCATTATACAAAAATACTTATAGCTGGAGTGGGCAGGTGTGTGTGTGTGCAGGTGGTGCAGATGATGCAGAGTGAATAGCTACTTCCTTTATCAAGCACAGCATATCTCTCCCCGGATATTATGCAACATTTCTTTTTTCATCTGATTGTCTGCCTGTCTGTTTGTTTCGGTTTAATTGTCTGTGTTATTGGATGTATGCATGCATGGATATTTTTTTTCTTGCTTGTTTTTATCTATGTTTTGATTTTCTTTATTAACCTCCCTCTCTCTCCCTTCCTCTCTCTCTCTCTCTCTCTCTCTCTCTCTCTCTCTCTCTCTCTCTCTCTCTCTCGCTGTGTGTGTGTGTGTGTGTGTGTGTGTGTGTGCATCTAAATTGAAACTTAATAAATAGTTAAAGTCTGTCTGGCTGTTCGCTCGTCCGTCTGTCTGTCTGCCACTAGCTCTCTGTTTGAGTCAAATGTAAATTTACTACGAGGTCTGAGTGTTGACAGTGATGCAACATGACTCATGCCATTTGCTTGTGAGTGCATATATTTCTG
>NC_051399.1:32026606-32039106 GCF_015228065.2 Penaeus monodon
ATCGCATATACTGCATCATCGGTAACCTATCTTCATTATCCTCTTCATGAAAATTAAACACGCAGTTCAGACGATTAGTGAAAGTTTCAGACACCGACCATGACACAGAACGAAGAACTATGCTATTGCGGACAACGATGCTAGTTTAGACACACTGTTGCATCTTCTTGCTTCTTTTTTACCGCGTCACAACGTCCTGCCTGCCATGTCAGCCTTCTGGCTTGATGTCAACCATTAGCCTTCATCGAGGGGGAAAAACACTGGGACTTTGTCAGGTTTCCCCTTTTTATTTATCTGTTTTCCCCTCCACCTTCTCGCCCTGAATTCCTTACACCTTATTTTTATAATGACACTAATACTGATAACTGTTATCATCATTATCAGTGGAACTTATGCCATCATCGTTTTCATGATTTAGGGTCTTATAATCATTGTTGGAATGATTATAATTATTAGCAAGGATTGTATGTCAACAGTCATCATGGCAACAAAATACTCAACAAAAAAAAAAAATATAATCCAACGGCAGCAGCCAGTAAGCCCCACATTGCAAAAAAATAACCCTTGAATGTTTGAAGTCTGCTATTAACTAGGAAATTAAAATAAAAAAAACCCGTATCTTTTCAAACATTACTATTCGGAATGTGCTGCTGTTTCATCTTCTCATATTAGATCTAAACTGATGAATATTTAAAGTGAGGAGTTCTTCTAGGCTTTCGAGGACGAATAGGCATATACAAACGGAAAGATTATAAAGGAAAAGAATAAAGTATGAAAGAGATGAATAAATAGATAATAAAAAAATGCAAATAATGTAAGATTTCGATATTAGAGATAAACAATCTGTTAGAAGGTTTAATAAAGATGAATAAATAGATAAGCAGAAATATAGACATGTAGACAAATGTGACAAATAAATTCTAAATAAAGAAAGAAACAAAGAAACGAACACGTAAAAAACAACAAACACAAAAAATAAGAAAGGAAATAATAATGAAAGTAAAATCCCAAGACAAACGTTCAGTAATAAATGAGAGAGTTGTCACAACGACTTATTTTCTTCTCAGAAATGGAAGTGAAGGAAAACTTCCTCGAGTTAATAAATAATGGAAAACATGTCCCACTTGAGACACCAGGGACTTCCTTGCCTCCGGGATATAGTCTGCTAATCGATTTAATTAGAATGCCAGTTTAACCAATCAGACAACGTGATCTGTGAAGGAGGGATAGATTGATAGATAAATAGATAAACAGAGGGATAGAGAGAAATTGAGATGAAGATAGGTAGATGAAGAGAGAGAGCGAGAGAGCTTTATTCCATTATTTACAATGATTCTTCTTTTTAAATAGGTTGTGGCATCGTACAGTCATACAGAATAAGTAGAAACAAAAGTAGATACATTAGTAGGCTAGATATAAAATAGAATAGAATAGAATAAGATGGTCACATCATTAGAAGTAGAGGCACATGGTTTGGCTTTGTATTCAAATCCCTAAGGTCAAAGGCAATTTAAGAGATGCTCCTTTAATTTCCCTTTCAAAGTAGTTAGTTTAGAAATGTTTCTACTGTTCTGTGGTAGGTTGTTCCAGATCTCGGGTCCTCGGATTTGCATTTGCTTTGACACTGTTTCTGTGCATGATCTTTTGACGTGCAGAGAGTTAATCGGTCTGGTTTGAATGCTTGTTTTGTTACCAATTGTTTGTAGAAGCATTAACCAGTGGGGATAGTCGCCTCTTATGAATTTTTGAATGAGTATAGATGTATCAGATTGACATTTTTGTTGAACTTTTAACCATTTATTTATTTATTTTAATGGGGGGTTATGTGGTCATATTTATTTACGTTGCCTATTGCCACTCTTGCGGCAAAGTTTTGTGTTTTTTGTGCTTTTTGTATTTGAGTTTTGTTGGTTGAGCCGCACATGTTGGGACAGTAGTTTGTAATGCTGAGTGCAAGGGTTTGTACAACAGTAATTATCATCTCAGTGGGGATTTTGTTTTTATGTGATTTAGGCATATCACTGTGCCCATTACCTTTTTTGTATGTATTGCCCATGTGTGTTTCGAAAGTTATATCTGTGTGTATTCCTAGATATTTCACGGAAATGCTTGGTTTAATATGATAGCCTTCAAATTCAATGATTGTGTTTATGGGGATTTTGGCTATGTTTTGTCAACTACCTATAAAGATGAATTGAGTTTTATCAGGATGTAGTTTGAGGCTGTTGCTGTCAAAGTACATCTTTACTTCTGTAAGAGTCTGTTGAGTATTTCTTATCAAAGATAAATCTGAGAGTCATCAGCATATTGAACAAGGAGACAGTTGTTAGGTTGATAAGTCGTTAATGAATATAGTGAACAAGATCGGGCCTGATATGGAGCCTTGCGGGACATCGAAAGCAACTGGTTTCTTAGATGACATATTAATACGAATTTTGACTGACTGCGTTTGTGGATAGATAGCTTCTGAACCAATAGTTGTCAGTTCCATGATTTTTCATTTTGTTAAGAAGGATTTCATGCTGACACTGCCAAATGCATTCGACAGATCACACAATGTGAGTAGATTTATTTGATTCTTGTCTATGTTATCATAAATTTTGTTTGTGATTATTAATAAGGCTGAGTGGATAGCTTACTTCTAAACCCAAGCTGAGTTTCGGAAATAAGGTGATTGGATTCTAAGAACGTTGGTAATTGATTTGCAACACTTTTTTCTAGTACTTTAGATATCATTGGGAGTCGAGTTATAGGACGATAATTGTTCATATCTGCATCTCCTGATTTGAAAATGGATATTATGATGCCATGTTTTCAAAGTGATGGGTAGGTACAGGTGACTACAGATGTGTTTATAATAACAGTTAAATAGAATGCAATTGCGGGTAAGCTTTCTTTGATGAATCGAAAAACAATGCTATCCATTCGTACAGCATTCGTTTCACGTAAGTGTTGTTAAGACTGTTGTTTCCTCTCCTACTGTCTGTAGTCTGAGAGCATTTGTTGAGAGCCTTGTCCTGGTTGTGTTAGGTGGGGCCAAGGAAGCAGCTGTCTGTTCATAAGTGTCTACCGATATTTGCGAAGTAGTCGTTTAGATGTTCTGTACTACTTAAGGAATCTAAGGAAGTGTCTGTGTGGTGTTTTTGTTTGGTGCTAACGTTTTAACTGTTTTGCGTTATGTTTACAGTCATTGAACTATTTTGAATAATTGTGATGGGTTACTGTTAAATCCTTTTTGCTACTCATATGAGGTGATGTCAGTTCTATCGGTTGAAATTGTGAGGTTATTCGTCTGTATGGCTCTTTTGATCTCATTTATTCATGGAGCGGGAGGACGTCTAACAATTTTGGTCTTAGGGGGGGCAGAGGCATCTATACTATTTTTTTTAGCACGTTCGAGAGAATGTCTATTTGTCTGTTAACATCATCTGTTGTAAGAATCTGGGCTGGCACTGATATTATGACAATGTGACTGAGAGAGTGAGTGAGAGAGAGAGAGAGAGAGAGAGAGAGAGAGAGAGAGAGAGAGAGAGAGAGAGAGAGAGAGAGAGAGAGAGAGAGAGAGAGAGAGAGAGAGAGAGAGAGAGAGAGAGAGAATTGCAGAACGTACTTTGAAAAAGTGAATTGCAACAGAAAGAAATGATGAACAAGAATATAAGGTGGAGGTAAAGGGAAAGGCAATAACAATGGAAGTGATTGAAGTAGAGAAAGAACATAATTTTGTTTAATGAAAATAAAGTTAATAATGGGGATGCTAAAAACAAAAATCAGGAATGACAATAATTATGATAATGATAATAAGTATGTTCACAGTATTAGAAATTGTAAGGAATAGGATAATAACAATAATAATAATAATAATGATAATAATAATGATGGTAAGGATAATAAAAAAATAATAATGCCAAAACAATAATTAATGATAACAACAACAAAAATAACGTTAATATTAATAATAAGGATCATGATAATGATGATACTAATAATGAATTGATGATAATAATAACAATATCAATAACACTAACAGCAGCAATGACAACATTAGCATCATTAATGAAAAGGACAACAATACAGCAAAAACAACAACGAAAACATGATAATAATAAATACAATGATAGTGATAATTTTAATTATTATAACAACGGCTTTGATGTGACATGATATGAAGAAAAGGAAAGGTAAGTTACAGAGAAGTACAAAAATGTTGGAAAATCTGTACAGGAAGAAGGCAATAAGGAAGAAAGTAGAAAGCAGGCAGATACGTACAGAAGGGGAGGGGAAAGGGGGGTGGCGTCTGTAGACTCGTCTGTCTTCTCCATATCAAAATCAAACTTTTCGTAGGGAGAAAAAAAGTGCAACTAAAAAAAAGAAAAAGAAAAAAGAAACCGGAAGAGAAAAGTGCGTTTTTTAAAAGTAAAATGAAGAATAAAGTGCCCTTCTTGTAAAATCGGAGACAAACCGGTGGGGGGGGGGGGGGGGGTGTAACGTACCCTTTAAGTAAAAACGTGGAAAGAAAAGTGTCATTTTATTGAGATCAGGGAAGAACGCTGCACTTAAAAAATGAGAGAAAAACAGGAAGGGAAGTTTTGTTAAAAAAGTGAAAAGTGAACTTTTTGTAAAAATAGGAAGAAAAGATTACTCTCTTAGTAAAGGAATTAGAAAGGCTTTCTTTTTGTAAAATCATGGAAGGAAAAGGTGTCTCTTTAGTAAAGGCGGGGAGAGAAAAGTGTTTTTTTTTATCAGGAGAGAGAAGTGTTTTTTATCAGGGAGAGAAGAGTGCTCATTTAGTAAAAACAGATAGAAAAGTGCCATTTCGGTAACGATTAAGAATAGGAAAGTGACCTTATATTAAAAAAAACACAGAAAATGTGGTCTGGCACTCCAATATGAAGAGAGAAAAGTGGCCTTTCGCTAAAATCAGAGAAATAAGATATCAAGGACCAAAAAGTGACCTTTTCGTCAAAATCAGCGGCAGAATAGTGACATTTTATTAAAAATCAGGGTAAAAAAAAACAACAGAAACAACCACAAATTCCTCTTAAAATGGGAAACTGGTCATTAGGCCAAAAACGCTCTTTTACTTAAAATCAACACGCGAGAAAAACCTGTTAATCAAGGGAGCGGTCTTTCTTTTCTTGTCTTTTCATTTCTTTTCTTGTTAACTAAATCTTATGTCTCGCAGAGTCTGTGAACGTAAAAAAAACAAAAAACAAAAAAACACCCGCATATTTTGTCTGTAACTTTTTCCTTCTTTTTTAGCAATTACTAATACTTTGACGAAGTTCTTGTACTTTTCCCGTATCAGTTTATGACTAGTACCAATTGAATTTAGCTTCGTCGGCAGAATAGCAAGCAGATGGTAATTTGGAAGTGGTGAATCACACGCTACGTTAAGCAATAACACTTTGGTTGTTTTCCTTTTGAATATGTGTCCTCATTTTAAGGTTAAGATGGAAGGTAGGAGGGGAAAGGGGAAAGGAAGGGAAAAAGAAGAACGAGGAGTAGGAAAAAAGGAGGGAAAGGGGAAAGGAAGGGGAAAGAAAAAAGGAGAAAAAAGGGAGGGAAAGAAGGCTTAAAGGAAAAAAAGGGAGATGGATCAGGGGAAAGGAAGGAGGAAAGAAGTTGGGACTCAGAGAACAAAGAGGAGCGAAGGAGGTGGGGGAGTTTAAGGAGGATGAAGTAGAAGGAGGAAGATGTAGGTATTAAAGTATGAAGGTAGGGGTGAATTTAAGGAAGATTTGGGAGTGAGAGAGGCTGGCTGACCGAGAAAGGGAAGTGTAAGGGAGAGGGATAGGAAAAGGAAAAGGGAAAAGGGAGGTGAAAGGTGGAAGGAATTTCCATGGGTCCCACTAGTAATATTAATGATAATAGTTATAATAATAATGATGATGATAATAATAATAATAATGATAGTAATAGTAATGATGATGATGATGATGATGATGATGATGATGATGATGATGATGATGATGATGATGATGATGATGATGATAATAATAATAATATAGGTGATAATGATGATGATGATAACAATATAACAAAAATAATAATATGAATGATAATAATAACAAAATAACAATAATAATCATGATGATGATGATGATGATGATGATGATGATGATGATGATGATGATGATGATGATGATGATGATGATGATGATGATGATGATGATGATGATGATGATATAATAATAATAATAATAATAATAATAATAAAATAATAATAATAATAATAATGATAATAATAATAATAATAATGATCATGATAATGACAATACTGCTGCTACAACAACTAATACTAATGATAATAATTAAAGATAATGATAATAATAATTGTAAAAATTATAAAAATGATGATAATAATATAATAATAATTATGGTGATGTTGATTACAATAATAATAATAGCAACAAACATAATAAAAAAAAATAATAATGATAATAATAATGATAATGATAAGGATAACGATAATGATAATAATAATAATAATAGCAATAGTAATAATCGTACATCATTTATCATCATTATTCCCTGCAAACCGTGATCATTAATTATTATTTTCATAGTTCTTCATTATCATTATTATTCCGCCCATCACAACCAAATGTAGACCCGATTCCCAGAACACGTATATTCTGTTGTGGGTGAAGGTAAAAAGTACTCTTAGAATATTATACACAGATATAAGGAGTCACACTGGACCTGTTTCCATGGTTCTTTCGTGCTCTCTCTCTCTCTCTCTCTCTCTCTCTCTCTCTCTCTCTCTCTCTCTCTCTCTCTCTCTCTCTCTCTCTCTCTCTCTCACCTTCACCATTTTTTCCCGAATGCGATATTTATCCGTCAAACGATATTTAACATTATCGCTGTCTCTTTTTGTTCAAATATGTTATAGTTGATAAACACTATATTAATGCAAACATATTTTTATTATGAAACGAAAATGGCTTGCAAAATTCTTTCATGGATTTATTATCTTCACAAATACAAGAAGAGTTATTCGAAGGTTTGTTTACATATGATAAAGGCGTTTCCCGCACCAAAGACACATGAGCCGAAAATACACACTCGATGGTTCTCGTCTCTTCTAGCAGGACCCTACGTCTTTTTTTTCGCACGCTTCACTCTATTTCGCCTCCTTTTGATCATAATAATATCGCTCATCGTCAGAGCTTGTGTGGGGAAAGTTACTGCGTGTATGTATATATGTATATTATATATATATATATATATATATATATATATATATATATATATATATATATATGTATATATATATATATATATATATATATATATATATATATATAAAGTTTCCATGGACAAAATTTAAGTGCGACACCGGGTTTACACTAACACCCATTCATTCTAGGGAGATGGGTGGTCTAGTCTGCTAGTTATGGGTGATGTAAATGAAAGAATAATTGGGTAGGCCATATGTAGCTCTTTATGACAGTTTCTGATATATTACAAGATTGAGACGGCTGTGCCGATTGTGTGCATGTTGATTTTAAAAAAAGCGTTTGATAGTGTCACATCTAAGGCTATTATGGAAATTAAAATACCTAGGTGGAATGAGAGACAAACTCCTTGATGAATGACTTTGTATATGAAAGACTAATGAGCACAGTAATTAGAAGGAAGTAGGCTACATGAAGACGGGGAACTAGCGAATTAACTTAAGGATCGGTCTTGACGCCGATTATGTTTCTCTCAATGATTTCTCTCAATGGTTGGGTGTATGTCAAACATAGACCCAACTATGTGAATATGTTTGCAGACGACGCGAAAACACAGATAAGGATAAAAGTCTCATTGCCAATTCCTCCAAAGTGACATCGAGAACTTAAAAAGAGGGCATTCATGTATGTGAACAAAGATAATTACAGCCATCATAAGACCTAATTATGCAGTTCAGTGTTACAGGAAGAGTGAAGTTAAAGAAAATGCCTTTATAATTTTCAACATATGAAGAACGAGGAGACACAGTAAAAAGTAATAAATAGGCGATAAGGACTAAGATCTATTGAAACATAGAACGATCTACCAAATAACGTTGAGTATGCCATAAACGTGTATTAATTTAAAAATTAATATGACAATCAAATACCACATAGCAAACGAGATCCCCAGAGTATAGTGATAGGTAAGAGCAACTTGGTAAGAACACACACACACACGCACCCACACACACACACACACACACACACACACACACACACACACACACACACACACACACACACACACACACACACACACACACACACACACACACACACACACACTTTAACCGGATTATATTCCCTCCCATCTCTCTTTTCCATAATCATCAGTATAGATCAAATTGTTGCAACTGCCAAGTAAAAAATAGAATCGTAAATCTTTGGACAAGCTATAATAAAAAGAAAGAAAGAAACAAATATACTTATGTGTGGATTTTTATTGATCTTAAAATAGCAAGGTGTTTACAGTCACTAGTTTATAAGCATATTTTTACAATAAAGAGGATGATTATCGCAATGCACAATGGAAATAATGAACAAGGAAATGAGGTACACATTCTGTGGACGAAACTGAAGTACAGTAAACCATTCAAATCTTCCCTTTTTTCAAGGATAATCTTGTCTATTTGTGTAACCTTGGCAGCAATAGTAGTAACTGATAAATACGATGGGGAATAACCAGGCGTCAGTTATTTGTTCTTATTGAACAGACATACACAGGCACACAAGTACTATCAACCTCAATTTTGCACGCCAGTGTCCATTGCTAAACTCAATCGCCACAATGAAGCTGCAAACTGCAGCTAAAGGGAAATTAACTTCGATAGACGAATGCACAAAAGACACTTTTCCTTCCGCTTTTATTGTGTTTCTTCGTACAGTTATCTCTCTCTTCTTCTCTCTCCCTACTTTCTCTTCTCTCTCGCTTTCTTACTTCCCTGTCTCCACCCTTTCTTCATCCTTCCCGTCTCTCCCTCTCCATCAACCACTCCTCCATCGTTCCATCCTCCCCGTCTCTCCATCTCCTCCTTCCCACCCACCATCCTTCCATTCTCCTTCTCTCTCTATTTTATCTTTCTTCTATCCTTATCCCTCCTTCTCTCCCCTTCTCACTCTACCCTTCCTCCATTCTCCCTCTAATCTAATCCTCCCACCCACATCTCATAACAACACTCACCCTCCCTAACACACACACACACACACACACACACACACACACACACACACACACACACACACACACACACACACACACACACACACACACGCACGCACACACACACACACACACACACAAACAACCCCCATAAAAGAAAGAAACCCACACAAGAACGCCCCTAAGTGAGTCTGCTGTAGTCTTCCTGCGGGCCGTCAGAGTCGAGCGCATCCTCATGTCGTCTTCTCGTGCTGTTGAGAGCCAGGACGCCCTTCCTTACCAAGATGATGCCCAGGAGAGCGAGGAGCACCGCCATCACCACCAGCGTCGACAGCACCGTCGCCCCGGTCGTTCCTCCCATCTTCTGTGGAGGGAGTGGAAGAGGTTAGTGATGGGTGGAGGGGTGGATGGGTGAATGGGAGTTCAGGAATGTGGAAAGAGTGGAAGATTTAAGTGAGGTTTAGTGGATGGGTGAATGGGAGTTCAGGAATGTGGAGGGAGAAGAGGATTGAAGTGAGGTTTAGTGGATGGGTGCGTGGATGTTGAGAAGTGTGGAGGGAGTGGAGAAGGTTTTTTAAGTTGAGTGGATGGATGCGTGGAAGGTGAGGAACGTGGAGGATTTAAGTGAGTTTTTGGAATGGAGGGTGAGTGGGAGTAGAGGAATGAGGAGGGAGTGGAGGATTTAAGTGAGATTCAGTGGATGAGTGAGTGGGAGTTGAGGAATGTGGAGGGAGTGAAGGGAGTCAGTGAGGTTCGGGATTAGAGGAATGTGGAAGGAGTGGAGGATTTCAGCGAAGTTCAGGATTAGTTGGGTAAGTGGAAGAGAAGCTGCATCATACCTACATGTGCTGGAAATGCTGAATAAGAGAGAAAAAAAAGTTTGGAAAATAGTTATCGGTCGCTGGAGAGTTAAATGTTCAAAAGGTTCATTCATAGGCTTATTCAGTGCATAGTGTCGTCTGCCTTCACAAATATGAAAAAAAAAGCTATCCAGCTGAATTTTTAGATTAAGCTTACAATTAACTTTTTTCAGTAGAATTAACATTATAAGGCACCTTTAAAACACATGAACAACGAAGGCATTTGACTTCAGAAGAAGAACGTGTGTTTTCGTCTCGTTTTAGTCACAACCTCGAACGAAATGTAACGTTACCCTAAAAGAACTTAAAAAGAAGAATGAAGTTAAATGTACTTTTTATTGGACATGACATCGCGGAAAATACACCAGGCACTTGTACTGCGTCGTGATTTTAACACTGAACCAACTCACAAAACGAATCTTTCCCTGAACCAACCAACCTACCAACCATATTTTTCACTTAATATCCACATCATCTGGTGTTACAGAGAGGATAAAAGGATATTCGTAAACGCCTGCTTTGAATGCACATCTCAAAGGGCCGACCGCAGTGGAATTCACAGTTCGGGGAAGAGGAAGCAGATTTTCTACTTGAGGCTGAATTGACCAGCTTCCTCAACCATCTGGCGGCTGCGTCCTAGTGGCGGGCGTGGCGGCGGTCTTGCGCTTCATGGGCCACTTTGGTTGTCCGGTGGGGGGCTCACTGTGTGTGTGTGTGTACATATATATACATATATATGTGTATGTATGCATGTATATGTATCTATCGATCTACACACACACGCATGCGCACGCACACACACACACACACACACACACACACACACACACACACACACACACACACACACACACACACACACACACACACACACACACACACATTCCATCTCAACTCACCAAGCTCCGGCAAGCAGAAGTCAGCGCCCCGCAGTTAGTGGCTGAGAAGAAGACTGCGAGAGCCCTGTGCAACACCTCCGCCTTGCCTTTGCAGAACCACCTGTTCTTTTCCGCCTTAGCGTTGCAAACACCGACTGCCAGCTGGAGACGGCTGCAACAGAGGGAAGGTCATGTTCGTGTATATTCAGATGTGCATGTACTTGAAATATATATATATATATATATATATATATGTATATATATATATATATATATATATATATATATATATATATATTATATATATATATATTCGTATTAGAAAGAAATACAAGAACGAATTCGAGGACATAAAGAATATATAATTACATTTATAAAATATATAATACATTCAATTCACCAGCGGGGCCCCCCCCCCCCCCCGAAAAAAGGTTCTGCAAACAAGCACATAAAAAGCCAAAAAATTCCAACCTAAGTCAATTACAAAAGAATTCGAACACGCTGACTCACTTGCATTCATAAGCATCGAGGTCGGTGGTCAGGAGATCGGAGACGTGCGTGACGTTCGCCTCAGACTCAATACAAGTAATAAATTTTTTAAAATTCCAGCACCTTGTGTTATCCAGAAGAGCTGTAGAAAAGGGAAAAGGAACATATGAGATTATATAATTTATGCGGGAAGAGAGAGAGAGAGAGAGAGAGAGAGAGAGAGAGAGAGAGAGAGAGAAGAGAGAGAGAGAGAGAGAGAGTGGTGGGGAGAAAGAAAGAAATGGAGAGAAAAAAAAAATATGATAAAAATAATAATAGTAATGGTAATGTTGAAAACAACAAAAATGATAATAATAACAACAATTACAATACATCAATAATAATAATAATAATAATAATAATAATAATAACATTATTGATAGTGGTAGCAGTAGTAAAGAAATAACAATAACAAACGATGGTAATAATAATGATAATAATAAAAAGATATAATAATTAAAATTATAATAGCAATGAAAGATGATGATAATGATAATGATGATGATGATGATGATGATGATGATGATGATGATGATGATGATGATGATGATGATGATGATGATGATGATGATGATGATGATGATGATGGGGGATATTAATAATGATAATAATAATAACAGTGATAATGATAATATTAATAATGATAATGATAATAATTATAATAATAAAAATAACAACAACAACAACAATAACAACAATAATAACATTAATAATAATTAAAAAGAAAAAAAAGCAATAATAACAACAACAGCAATAACAATGATTATAGTAATAATGATAACAACTGCAGCAGCGATAGTCATACTATTCCGGCAATAATATTCAGAGCAATGATACCAAGAAAAACAAGGTAAATGGAAGACACTGAATAAATGTTATTAAAGATCAGTGATTCTTAAACTTTTGGCCTTGTTACCCCAAGGCAATATTGTGAAAGATTACCCATATCACAATCCTCTTTATGTCTGTGTTAAACATGACGTATGAGATTGAACGAAAGAAAAATTAAAAATCCTTAACTATTTATGCATTTCATTTGTAGGAATCTCATTTGCCTATTTTTAAAATTCAAAAA
>NC_051399.1:32114106-32121606 GCF_015228065.2 Penaeus monodon
TGTGTTTGTATGTGTTCGTGTTTGTAGGTGTGTGTGTGTGTGTGTGTGTGTGTGTGCGTGTGTGTATGTGTTTATGTGGTTGTGAAACTCAATGAACCTGTATATTTTTCCTGAAGGTCATTTCCTCTCAATTTACTCGCCGCATCACGCACTTCCGCCGTAATCTTTTGGTTATGTATAGATTGCATGATCCGATGTGTACAGTCATGCATACACACGCGCACTAAACTAAGACACAATTAATCACAAATACATTGTAAGAATGTCAATTGTGGGGAAATGTAAATGCAAAGAGCGTGCGTGCAAAACGGAATGAGGAACAGAAAATAAATAGAAAAGACGAAAAAAAACGGAAGATGGGTTGAGGGGATAGGAAGAGAGCTCTTATTATTTCATTATTATTATTATTTTTAACTATTATTCTATCAGTATCATCTATCCATTACTCTTCTTTATATATTTCTAATTCAAACGTCAATGAGAGAAACAAGTTTAGTGTGTATGTGTGTGTGTGTGTGTGTGTGTGTGTGTGTGTGTGTGTTTGTTTGCATTTGTGTTTGTTTGTTTGTTTGTTTTGTTTTTGTGATGCATTTCCAATACCTGTTCTCTCATTTAAGCTTCTCCTTACAGGTTGAACACGAATCATGCCTGGACTTCGAGATCACAATCAAGAGAGGCGAGTCAATCACCAAAGGCAGTACATTGAAAGATCTCAGTATGTGTGAATTTATTTTTTTTATTACTGTTATTGTCACTGTCATTATCACTGTCACTGTCACTGTTATTGTGTGTATTGTTAGTAGTTGCATTATCTTTGTTATTGCAACTGTCATTGTTTTTCTTTGATAATTTTGAGGTCTTTATCTCTCTCTCTCTCTCTCTCTCTCTCTCTCTCTCTCTCTCTCTCTCTCTCTCTCTCTCTCTCTATATATATATATATATATATATATATATATATATATATATATATATATATATATATTAACGTA
The DNA here is from genome assembly GCF_015228065.2 of Penaeus monodon. Lineage (NCBI taxonomy): Eukaryota > Metazoa > Arthropoda > Malacostraca > Decapoda > Penaeidae > Penaeus > Penaeus monodon. The sequence goes on from NC_051399.1 coordinate 32,115,096, forward strand.
AAACCTAAAATGCCACACACATATACCATTGCGGTAAACATCTATATCTGTATCTGTATCACACACACACACACACACACACACACACACACACACACACACACACACACACACACACACACACACACACACACACACACACACACACACACACACAACATACACATATACATATATACATATATACATATATAAATATATACATATATATATATAATATATATATATATATATATATATATATATATTATATATATATATATATATATATGCATATATATACGTATATATACATAAATACCCACTTCCATTTTGAAAGCTATGTTTTTAACATTACTTTATCTCTTTCAGTGGACACTCCAGACCCTTACGTCATCCTGAAGATCCCCGGCTGCTCCAATTCCTCTAAGAGAACTAGCCATGTTGATAACTGTACAAATCCCCTTTGGAATGAGACCTTTCACTTTTATTTGGACCCGGGAAAGGAACACATTTTGAGTACGTATTTTTAGTTATTATTTTTTTAGTTCCTTCTTTCTTGGTGACTTTTTGAATGAATGTTATATTGTGTTATGTATATATTTTCATAGGTTGAAGATAGTAATAACTGATTGATTTTATTTGTGTAGTAAGCTAATCGCATTATTTGCAAAGGCAATGATAATACTCACTGATTCTTCTGTTCCACAGAGGTGTTGTTAATGGATGCTAACTACACGGTGGATGAAACACTCGGTGAAGACTCATTTTGTGTCAATGAACTTACCAATGATGTTGCGGTTGAACACACATTCATCTTCCCGGGAGGTTCAAAGGTTCACACAGAGCTCAAACTACAGAAAAAGTATGTTTATTACATAGAGGAACTATGCACATACACTGAGTTTAAAATAGGATTTGATTAGATTAAAACTAAGCATTACTATTTTAACTTGTCATAATGAACATGAGTAAATGATATTCATTATTACTTACAAAATATTCTATATAGCTGCTATAGTTATAACATGAAATATTTTCTCCAGCAAAACACCAGACTTGCGGTTCTCTTTGGCGCTGTGTCAGGCAGAGAAAACTTTTCTACGAAGTCGCCGCAGGAAAGTTCTTGAGGGGATGCAGCGCATACTAGGTGCCAAAGCTCCAAGCACTGAGAAACAGGTACGAGTGAATGATACGTTTTGTTTCCTTGTGACTGATAACTTGAGCTGTGATTAGCTTCGAATTTATATACTGAAGATGACAGACAAAGTACCCTTTCGACGAAAAAATGGCATCGTTTGTTAAGAGAAAGGAATGATATGTTGTGATACTCTGAGTCGGACTAGACTCCTCAAAACATTCGAATTTTTCACTCGATGAAGAGTCTAAGTCTTTCTCGAAACTTTATAATTTATTTTTCCATCTTTACTGTGGCCATGCTTCATGTCACCTTTTCTCTATTCTTTAAGCCACCACTGTAATCCTACACAGCCTGTTGTCTATAAATTACTTTTTGTGTATTACCAGGTGTCTTATTGCATTACTTACTGTATCAGAGCTTCGTCTATAAATTACATATTGTATTACTTATTTGTGTATTACCAGGTATCTTACTGTATAACTTACTATATCATCCCTTCATCTATGAATTACTTAGTGTTTTACTTATTTTGTATTACCAAATGTCTTATTGTATTACTTCCTGTATCATTACCAGGTTCCAATCTTAGGTATTCTGGGGTCGGGTGGAGGCTTCCGGGCCATGATGTGCATGAGCGGGGCTGTGAAAGCGCTACAGGAGACGGGAATCCTGGACTGTGCTACCTACATCGCGGGGCTCTCGGGGTCATCCTGGTGAGGACTGGTTAGATTAAGAAAACGCTTGAAAAGCCATAATGGATAGCATTTTGGGGTGGTACAAAACTAGTATGAAATGTGTGTGTACATGAAGTTGGATAAAGTTGAATGTCTTTTTTTATTGTTGATATTAGTATATTAAAAATGCAACGAAATAGAATGCGCGTTTAGACAAATAAATCCTAAGATATACAAACAAAAGTACAAATTTACATTTCGTCTTCTTCACAGGTACATCTCAACGCTCTATGCCCACGATAAATTCCCAAACGTAACACACGACCAGATTCAGAAAGAACTCCGGGCATCAGTAACCAGTGATTGGAAATGGAAGCTACTCAATTCAGCATCTTACGTCACCAGTATGATTGCCAAGTACAAACGAGGCCAACCAGTCTCTTTCACAGACTTCTTTGGACATCTCCTGGGTGATGTCCTCTTAAAAGGGGTATGTCACAAACATTTGAAAAAGGATACGCTTATCATTTGATTTAGTTTTATTAAATATAAGACTGTCATAATGATAATGATGATTACTCTTATTGCCACCATCATTATGAATATCTTTCACTTTCAAGCTACGATATTATGACTCAAAAATTCTGGAACCATTTCAGGCCAAGCACAAAAAGCTGACAGACACGCAGAAGATTTTGGTCCAGGGTATAGTGCCCATGCCTCTGTACACATGCCTCCATGCCAAGCGAAATGTCTCGTGTCGGTCTTTCTCGGTAAGCATGCGTCTTCAAAGTTTACGAAGGAACTAGCTTAAGGAATTATTTGCTTGTTTGTGATAGTACGTATGATTTTTAGGTGATGTTATTAAGGCTAATGAGTCCAGTGGTTGCTGATTTTTAATTTTATTCTTATTTCTTTATTCGTAATATTCCAGGAATGGGTAGAGTTTTCACCATATGAGATTGGTATCGCAAAGTATGGTACTTTCATGAAATCTGAGGATTTTGGAAACAAGTTTATTGTTGGGAAGAAAATCAAGCATTTTGAAGAACTTCCCTTACATTTTCTGCAAGGTAAGATCCTTCTTTTTAGTGCTTTTCCTTTAATTTCCCTTCCCACTTTCTCTATTGTTGTTATTATGGAACCATTATAATATATAATCTCAGAGTTTCGAAAAAGAAAGTAGAACACATATTTTTCATTTGTGTTTAAATGTATGAATCAGCACACACACACACACACACGCACACACTCACGCACACACGCACACGCACACGCACACGCACACGCACACGCACACACACACACACACACACTACACACATGACACACACACACACACACACATCTGAGGGTTTTTTTATGAGTATGATCTGTCACGGTGTGGGAAGCCTTACATTTCATAAGAGTAGTGATGGAGTGAAGAAGGACATGCGTATGAGGATGCACAAGAAATGATTACGGGAGACATGTACTGTTGATGTTCATAATGTTGTTTGTGTTTACTTATCTGATAATTTTCGAAGAGATTCTTGTTACGTATAGCATGGATAAAAAGTGGTACGTGTATGCTAAAGACACGGGGTTGTTTTCGAAGTATTATTTGCTGATTTCCTAGTGCATTGTAAAGTTGATGGAGAATACCCTAAATAAGATTTTTTTTTCTATTTTCAGATAAGATCGACGACCTACACAGCTCAGGAGACGATTCAGAAACAGAGGACGAAGAAGACATCGAAGGCCATGATGACAAGGAGATCGATGACGAAGAAGAGATCAGCATGATGAAGCTGAGTCTCGCAGATCAGCCAGCCACCGAGGGTGATGCCTCAGCCGCTGGTGCTGGCAAGAGCGAGCAAGCTGAGGCCACGGAAGAAAGGCGCAGGGTCTCAGTGGCTTCCATGGAGACCAAACCACAGCCCGAACAGAAGACCGCCAAGAAGAGTTTGAACAAGATTGCAAAGTCGATGGATAGTCTCATAGGCCACTCGTTCAGCAACAAAGCCCAGAACACAGAACAGGAGGCATCAGAGAGCCGAGACATCTTGCCCAAAGCTTTCAGTTTTGATACGACGAAGAGGAAAGTCTCCAGGGACAACCACAGGAAGTTCAGCACGGAGAGTGACCCTGGAGTGAGGACGGAGTTTCAGACACAGGGAGCTTCGAGGCTGGTTCGCCAGGGAGCCATCAAAACGGTACGTCTCGGCAAGGCGAAGAAGGTCGATGAGACGGAGGAGGCCAATCCAGGGCAGAAAGTGTGGGCTGAGAGGAGGTGAGTTGAAATTCGTTAGTCTAGGTATAACTATCACTTTACCTGCCATTCATTCACACTTTTTTCCTGGTTATTTAAAATTTTGTTCTTAGTTATTATCAAACTGAATTCTGACTAAATACAAATACAATTTATAATGACATGTATTATTATTACACAGACAGACAGATAGATATATTGAACATACATTTATATGTTTACTTTTGGTTTCAGAAAAACTCTAAGAAAGACCAGGGTTGAGAAAAAGGCAGGCTTATGGGAAGGCCTGAAGCAGAACATCATGATGGGCACCAACATACTGAACTCTCGAGCCGGAAGAGCAGGCGAGGTACTGAACCCCTTCCGAGGACTTTCCCTTAGGCATTCATTCCCAATCTCTCCTTTTGCAACGGATGGAATGGAGGAGGAAGATCAGGTTGATTCGGGTAAGGATATATTTTTTTCTTTTCTTTTCTTCGTTTCTTTCCCTTTCCGAATGTCACCATTTCTTATTCTTGTTTCCCCTTCTTCAATAATTGTCCTCGATGTACCTTTTGCAAAATATCCATTTCTCTTTAGTTTATTTGCAAGAACTCATTTTCGTAATACGCTTCTACGTCCTCGTTACAGATAACTTCGGCGCAGGCTGTAGGTACGAACCGCTAGATAACAAAGCCAAGAAGCTGTTCATCGTAGACTCTGGCTTGGCTTTCAATTCTCCTTATCCACTGCTCTTGAGGCCACAGAGAGCTGTTGATATATACCTCTCCTTTGACTTCTCCCAGAGGCCCGAGGACAAATCGCAGCCCTTCAAGGAACTGCTGTTGGCTGAGCGATGGGCAATACAAAACAAGGTTCCTTTCCCACCCATAGAAAAACAGGTGCGTTTACTTTTTTTTGAATAACGGTAAGATTTTTTTTTCCTGAAAGACAAAGCTTGGAATTATTCTAAATGTGTTTAGAAAAATATTTGGCGAAGAATGATAGGAGAGTAAATATATGTCTAATGCAAGCCACTTTAATTACGATGACAATCCTAAGTTATCAGCACATTTAATAAACTATTTATGGAAAGAATTTGCGTGGGGTAATCTTGGATAGAATATATTTGCGTTGAATTTGATAAGAATTCTGCTTTGTTCTAAACTCCTAAATTCCTTTCAGGTTGCGCAGTATGAGAATGAAGAAGTTCGAGAGTGTTACGTGTTCAAACACCCAACGGACCACTTCTGTCCCGTTATCTTGCATTTTCCATTAGTCAATACCAACTTCAGGAAGTTCAAGGCTCCAGGTAAATTTGAAAGGCGTAAAATTATCATCTGTTTTATGTAACGGTTTTAATTCCTGTGAGTTATTATTTTTATTGTGATTTGAATTGTTGATTTGAATGCAAGGGTAAATAGAAATAATATATAGGTTAACATTTAGTAACAGCATTCATCTCTCTCTTAATACTTCTTCAATAATTGTAGAGCTGAGTGGATTTAGATTATCGTTTTTTTCATTCTAGGTGTACCTCGCGAAACCAAAGAAGAAATGGAGTTCGCCGACTTCCCCATCTTCGACGACCCCAACAACTCCTTCTCGTCCATGAACTTTGTGTACGAACCCGAGCAGTTTGACCGGCTGACAAAGCTCGTAGAATTCAACACCCTCTTCAGCATAGACACCATTAAGAAAGAGCTCGAGGAAATCACCGAGAGGAAGAAGAGCTTGACCTCAAAGACCCTGACCTTTAGTGATGTGGTGAAGACCGTTAAGCGTGTGTCGAGTTTCCAGAATAAAAACAGTGGTAGAGAACTGAAGCTAACCTTGTCTCAGCAGAACGAGGATCTGTTGAAAAAGTATGTGAATGTGAACAAACTTGCTGAGGCTGACAGTTCTGACGAAGAAGAATTCACTGATGCTCTTCAAGAATTGTGAGAAATGAGGGTGGAAATAGAGATATTTTTTATTATTATTTATAGTGATTGAAAGCTCAAGTTGATGAGTAAAGTGACCAATGTGCTAAGCCCATGTCTTACCATGCTAAATGGTAGTGCAGTTCCTTTTATTTTTCTTGTTTCGTTCTCCCTTGTCTTCTTTATCACGTGACCTCTGCCCACTCCTCCATACTACTTTCATTCCCGTCATCAGTCGTAAAGGAAGCGTTTGATTTGGATATGATAGTGTCGAGAAATTAGTAATATTAAGTACGGTTACAGCTGAGAATCTTATTTATTTTTTACAAAGTTGCATGTATTCAAATAATCCATTGTTTGTGCTTTGCGAATAACCAATACATACAGACTTGTTATATTTTGGCTAATGTTTGGTTTTATACCATTCATACTATCAGTTCATGAGTTGATAAGCCCTACATTCTGGGTATTCATGTTACCAAGCTTTTACACTAACCATTTGCAATTTCTACTCTCATGAATGAGAAACAAATGCACTGCTTTATGAAGGCAATTGAGCATTAGA
>NC_051399.1:32141532-32154013 GCF_015228065.2 Penaeus monodon
GAGTGTGATGCTAAGGTAACGGGGTGCGTCCAACGACCGTTGGCGAGACCTGGTGAATTAGTGGACGCACTTGCCCTGGCGCCGCACCCTCCCCCGCGCCCGCCGCGGGAAATTTAATCACCCAAGAAGCGGACGGAAAACCACCCCCACTGTCCTACCATGGATGGGGTGGGGACGCGCTCGATGCCCCCCCGTACCATGCCAACTCCCACCCCCTCAACCCCCCACTCTAGGGGAGGGATTGACCCCACGAACATGGGGGATGTAAACGAGGGGTTTCGCTGCCGACCCTGATCTGAAACGAGGGATTCCAACTCGTTCAGACCAAAAAAGGAAAAAAATAAAAAACCATGCCGAAAAACACCAGCAACCTGCCCAAAAAAGAAAAACGAATGCCCCCAAAAGCGCGAACCCCCCCCCCCGGGAGGGTACATTAGACGCCTTTCCTGAGGAACGACTTCCTCGATAAAAAAGGTGATGAGGGAGGTCAGCCACTGCCGCCCCCCCAAGAGGAAGGCCCCGAGACATGGTGCAGGGGAGAGGGATACCCTCGCGCTACGTCTATGTCGACGAGAACAACAACAATATGTGGCCATATGATTAAGGGCACTTTTGCGGGATCTCTTGCAAAAAAAAAGACGAGTTTCAGCCTAAAAAAAAAAAACGGGGAATCCCTGGTTACCAGGTTCCGAAGGAGGCGGCCGTGGGGAAGGGCCGGGCATTTTCCGGGGCTTTTTTTAAACCCCGGAGGATCTAAAAGGGACGGCCCCATTGAACAGGCTCATCATTTAGGGAGCGGTAAAACGCCCCACCTACAGAGTCCCAATTTCTTTGGAATAATAGAGCCGGCTCCATTCGACGTGGGTAGAGGTTGTATCTGCTACAAGTGTCAAGGGTTAGGGCCCACGTACTAAATATTGCAGGAAGGACACAGCGTGTGCTTTCTGTGCAGGAGCTCACCGGCCCAAAGGACTGCCTGCAAGAAAACGACGGAAAGGAAAACGACAATGGGGCCCGCCCCATCGTGAAGAGGTGCGTCAGGGCAGAGCGGGGGGTGGCGGCCGGGCACCAAACTGCCCCCACAAACCGCCACGAGCACCCCCCCCCCCTCCCCGACCGTCCCCTCGACCGCGGAGGGGCAGCCCACCCCCACAACACCCCCCCGGGGCCGCGTGCGTCACCACCCACGGGAATTCCCGCCTCCCGGGGGGCCCCCCATCCTAGGAAAAAGTCCCCACGGGAAAACCTTTTGTGAAAAAACATGGATACGGCCGAGGAAATAAGAAGCATCAGGAAGAGATTGCTGAATGAAAAAAGCATCACAAAGATTGCAAATTTGAAAAAATGATAATGGAGAACAAAGTGATCGTGTAGACGGGGAAAATGTGCGTTCTGATGATGTTAGGATGTCAGTGATTTTTAAAATACGAAGGATGTCTCTGATATTATTATTACGCCGACAAAAGTAGCTTAGACGGGAAAAAATGTCGTTCTGATGATGTTAGTGATGTTGAAATACGAATGGGTCTCTGATATTTTTATTACCACGGCGTTCTAAGTTAGGAGTTAGTGATGCTGACAAAAATGGGGTTTTGATATTTTATTACGCACGGCGGCCCATTAAAAACAGGACGACATGCCCGAAAAAATGACCTGACGAAGAGGGAAGGAAAAACGGGATCTGTGGGACTCACTCAAAAAATGCTATCGGGTAGGATTTGCGTATTATCAATCCCGGGGAAAAGCGCGCAAACAGAAAAAAAAGAAATACAAACAAAAGTAATGCTACAAAAAATATGCAGACTAAAGATTTTTCAAAAAACAGAAATTTGACCAACATTAAACTAGGGTGTGGGGGGGAAAAGAAAACAATTACTTTTTTTTTCTGGAAAACTGGTGTCAACCGTAGAATTAATGATTCCCTTTACTATTTCAAAACAATAATGTTGACGTTATTTTTTAAAAGACCCTTTTTCAATCAGTCCTAAAAAAAAAACCCCCCCTAGAATTAGAGGCTACCACCCCTATACGAACACGGAATGAAGGCCTATTGACTTTGTCAGGACACCATACCGCATAATTTTGGTCAAAATCAAATGACAATAATGGGGCTATCAATTTACATTCGAACAGCCTCTGGGTTTTTTCTCTGTACAATGTATAGAAGGTGAAAAATTTTAGACTGATTCCTGCCCAATTTTCAAAACACGGCAAAATGCATGGAGTTTTTAAAGCAGACATTATCTTTTGGAGATGGTAGAAATGAAAAGGGCGAAGAGTTCCGACTTTTTGTGACCACAATCTAAAGTATATGATACAGAAGCAAACTCACGTGGGGGGGCGGCTAGATTATTAATAGGAAAGGGATTTGGCAGGGAAACGTCGAAGCTGCTTGCAACAGAGCAATCAGTGCCCACTTTGCAATAGTAACGAAAACGCTGTTGATAAACTCAGCCCAAAAACAAATAGGGTAAAAATTTCTATCCCCCTTACCTTGACATCATTTTAAATCCGTATCTTGACTGGTAAATGATTACACAAAACAATTTTGAAAAATTTTCCATGGACATGACAACAGTGGTCACTGATTACTAAAACACTTGGGCTTCCAAAAAAAAAAACCTTAAAGAACACAACTCAAACGCTGCAAAAACAACCAAAGTGGGTGGGTGACCCTACATTTTTAAAGGGGAACAAAAGCGAGTTCAGGAGCTTATGAATCCAAGCAGGATAAACCCGTGAAAACCTTATTGAATTTCTTAAAGCTAAAAAAAACCCTACGGGAATTAAAAACTCATTTCAAAAAATGAACACTTTGAACATTTCCTACAAAGCATTAACAAAAACCCTCAAGTGGGGGTCTGGAAAAAAATTAATCGAATTTCGGGCAAAAAACTAACCCCGCAGTTCCTAGTCCTCTTGCCAAGCAGATATCCCCCTTTTCAAGGGGCTGGGCGTCCAAATTGAGCTCACTTCCCACAAATATTCAGGATCCCCTTTCATCAAAATTGCACGAAAATTTCCCCATTGAGTTTGGATGTTCTGATACTACCCCTCAGATTTTTGCTGAATCATGAGTGGGAACTGAGAAGCACGAAAAAGGAAAAGCGTCCCCCCCGGGGAGGATGGAATTACCTATTGTCCTCCGCCTTATGCCAGGTCCGGGAAAACCCCCTTTTGCACCATACAGGTTAAGTTTGTCACAGGTATTCTGCCCGGGCTCCTGGACACGCGCCCTAACATCCCTATACCCGAAATCAAACCTGATAAATACCGACCAATTTCATTAACCTCATGTGTATGAAATTCTAAAAAGAAAATTTTTAACAGACTCAGGTACAGGTTACAAGGTAAATTATTCACGACTGTACGGTTTCTATGGGGACGACACACAACATTGCTTTGCAAGTATTTTTTCACACTCAAAACAGGAAGCCACTGTTTTTTTTTGACCTTAATCGCTTTTGACATTGAAAACAGAGAATTATCCTAGAAAAATTATAAGCTTTGGCACCGGGGAAAAATTTGACGGGATTGAATGTTCTCTCGAAAATCTCAAGTGCCGTTCGGGGGGAGTGAGAATTTCCCACCACGTCTTTTGAACTTGGGACGCCACGGGAGGAGTTCTCACCCCTATGCTGTTCAATGTCCTCATGCACAAGCTGGTGGCAGATATCCCCTTTGGGGGATTGAACCCATTAATCTATGCTGGACATTGCTCAGAGCATCTCACAAGTGAGGATGCAATAATTCCGACAGAATCACAGAAAAGGGCACATGAGTGTGGATAGCATTTCCGCTGAGAAAAAAGGCTCTAAACCCAGTATCATACCCCCCCCATTTTTCGCATAGGTGACCAGGAGCTTGTATCCACAATAAAATATCTCGGGTGAATGTAAAGATCAAAACCGGGTCCTCTCTCTAAAAAGACCTCTGGAAGTTGAAACCTTTGAAAGTTCTTGTCGGAAGAGAACATGGCACAATTTTAAAGCTCGCTAGACTTTTTTACTTGGTTTTTAAGGTCAGTTTAGACTCCCCATGCACTGACTTGTTGCAGTGTAAGGAATCAAAATGGGTATTTGGAGGTAGTGAAAAATGAAGCTTGAGGATTATCCTGGGGCCCCCCAAAACAGAAAGGATAGAAAAAGGGAATCAAATTAAATTTCCCATCCTTTCGAAAATAAATTTATTTCCCCCAAATTTTTGGGGTAAAAAGCTCAGGGAACCCCTTTCTCTCAGATTTCCAAAAAACAACGCAACATAAAATCCCCAAAGTAGACGTGACAAATCACACCCCGCGCGCGCCCTCTGATACCAAAACTCCATAAACATTAAAAAAATCAATGTTAAATTATAAAAAACCAAAAGGTCGTCCATTCCACCATGGAAAAATTCCCCCTGATCGTGCCCCTTTTACTGTCACCCAAAAAAAGGGTATAACGGGTTTGTTGAAAAATTGGCTAGCAACGGTAAGGAAAACAACAGAATCTATGGGTGATGATGCATTGAGTGTTACGCCGAGGGATCCGTACAGTTGGATACAAAGCTGTTGTGCTTTCGCGTATACAAAAATGGCTTCTACACATAAAATTAATTGAGAAACAAAATGGGCCGCCTACACAAACGGAGCGGAGGTATACTCCCCAAACGGGAATTTTTATGTCTGGGGGCCTGGAGTATTTTCTGGACTCTAAAAGGCTCTTCGGACGCAAAAATTCTTTAAAAGCAGGTGGGATAAAGAAATTGTGAGTTGCTTAACGTAACGTAACCTATAAACAGAGCGTAATTTCACATTCAGTTTGTATGGAAAACCATCTCATGTTGGCATACGCAAGCACGCCCACTAGAAAAAATTGGCGAAAGAAACCCTGCAGCAAGATTGTAAACATAATTTGGGGATGCCTCTTGCAGGGTTGCACAATATTGAAAAGTTCTCATAAGGAAGAACTAGTAACTGTTTTTAACACAAAAAGGGCCCCTGAAAGCTGTACCAAAGGCACTACGATCTATAGGGAGGGCAACCCCTTCCCTTTGGGGTGGCCCCGAAAGTCAAACCAACTTGTGACGGGGTTTTTGCCAGAATACGTTTAGGTTACGAATGTACTAAACTGCAGGGTGAAAGAAGTGCAGATAATCAGATGAGACTGTGAAACGAAAAAAACAAACGAACGCTTGAGAATATTCGGATGTCATTTGTACGCCTTTCGCCCCACCAAACTGGGTAAAAAGAACTATGTAATTTTTCTTTTAATCTATACATGGAAGAAAACTCTACTATCCCCCTAAATTTACTATGTGAAAACCCCCGTAGAAAAATAACAGTTTATTCAAACCAGTGGAAAAAGCATATGAAAGTAATAATTTTTGTTGATGTATGATTATATTTATATTTTACCTTGGGTACAACTACTATTAAGATACGTACAAGTCAGAATATGTAAAAACTTAATCATGTTGCCCACCCCTGGCAGTACCCGGGGTGGTAAAAACTTACTTAACAAAACTTAATTTTGTTTTAAATTTATCGAAGTTTGCCCCCCCGTGCTTAGCCAGGGTGGTAAATATCGGACAAAATTTTTAAAAATGGTCGGGACTAAAAAATATTTCTGACCAGACCAGCGTTGTACGACTGTATTGACATCTATTCTCTAAAAAAACAGAGCACCTTCATTGATCAGAAAAGGGCTACCCTGACAGATTTGGGGGATATTGTACGGGGAATAGTTTTTCAAAACTTTTGCGGGGTCCTATCTATCGTAAACTTAGTGGATAGATAGAAATTTGTGACTTATGTGGGCTCTCTTATATATATATAATATATAAAAATTATATATAATATATATATTTTAATATATATAATATAAAATTTTAAAATATATATATATATATATATATATATATATATATATATATATATATTATATATATATATATATATATATATTATTAATAAAGAGAGTCCCATAATTCAAATTTCTATCTATCCCCATAAAGTTTTCGATAGATAGGGTCCGCTAAGTTTTTTAGAACTATGCCCCCGTACAATATACCCCTAATGCGGGCGGGTAGACCTTTTTTGAGTCAATGAAGGTGCTTGTTTTTTAGAGATATAGATGTCAAAACAGTCTGTACAACGCTGGGGCTGGTCATGAAATATTTTTTAGTCCCCGACCTTTTTTTTAAAATTTTGTCCGATATTTACCCCCCTGGCTAATGCCCGGCGTGGGCAAGCTTCGTAAATTTTAATACAAGTTAAGTTAAGTTAAGTAAGTTTATTTACCACCCTGGCTATTTTTCAGGCGTGGGGAATCAGATTTCGTTTTCATATTCTGACATTGACAGTTCGTAACTACGTTTTTACAGGTAAAAATAAATATAAACTACATCATCAAAAATTATTACTTTCATAGCTTTTGCCCTGTGTTTGAATAACACTGTTTTTTGCCTACGGGGGGTTTTCACTAGTAAAATTTGGGGATAGTACGGTATATCTTTCCCAAGTATCGAGAAAAGAAATTTAAATAGTTCTTTATACCTCATGTTGGTGGGTTTAAAGGCTTTTCACATGACATTCCGAATATAGTGCTCAAACTTCGTTTTTTTCTTCTTACAAAGTCTACATCTGATTCATTGCACTTCTTGCACCGTATTGCCAGTACATTCGTAACCCAACGTTTCTGGCAAAACCCCGTCACAATGTCTGTTTGACTTCGGTGCCACCCAAGGAAGGGTTGCCATCCTATACGGGGTCGTAGTCCTATGGTACAGCTTTTAGGCCTTTGAGTGTTAATCAGATCTCTAGTTCTCCCTTTTAGAACTTTTCAAATATGTGCAACCCTGCAAGGATCCCAAGATCTATGTTCACAATATCCTTGCTGAGGCTTCTTTTTGCCAATTTTTTCTACGTGGTCGTGCTTTTGGATGCCCAAAATGAGATGGTATCCCTCAAATGAAATTTTAAATTACCTCTGTTGCTAGGTTACGTTCGTTAATGAACTCACAAATTTTTCATGCCACCCGCTTTTAAAGAATTTAGCGTCCGAAAGCCTTTTAGAGTCCAGAAAAATACTCCAAGCCCCAAATTAAGAATTCCGTTCGAGGAGTAACTGCCCGCCCGTTTGTGTAGTGCTGGCCCAGTTTTGTATTTATATTAACTTGAGTTGTATAACCTTTTTTGTATACAGCGAAAGCACAACCACTTTTTATCCCCGCTGTACGGATCCGTCGGGGTAAAACTCATATGCATCATCACCCAGTTCTGTTGTTTTCCCTTCCGTTTCTAGCCAATTTGTTTCAACAACAGTTATGCACCCGTTTTTTTTTGGTAGAATGTAGGTGCACGATCATGTTAATTTTTCCCGGGGGAATGGGGCACCCTTTTTGGATTTTTAATTGGAACTTTTAGTTTTTAAAGTTCATGGAATTTTGTGTATCAGAGGGCGCGCGTGTTGGGTGATTTGTCACGTCTACTTGGGATTTTATGTTGCAGTTGTTTTTGGAAATCAGAGAACGAGGGTTCCTCAAGGGTTTACCCCAAATATGGGGGAAATAAAAATATTCATCAGAAATGGATGGGGTTTTTAAATTTGATTCATTTTACTATCCTTGCTGTTCTCGGGGCCCGAGGAAACCTCATAGCTCATTTTGCACTACCCCCAAATACCTATTTCTATTCCCTTACACGCAACAAATCAGTGCATGGTAGTCTACAAATGACCTTAAAAACCAAGTAAACAGTCTAGGGGCTTAACATTATGCCCTGTTTCCCTTCCACAAAACTTTAAAGGTTTCAATCTCCCAGGTCTCCTTTAGAGAAGGACCGGTCTCATCATTTACTTCACCCCCCAGATATTTATACTTGGGCATATGTCAGCTCCTGGTCCCTATGCGAAAAGTGGGTGGGGGGATGATACATGGGTTTAGGCCCTTGTTTTTTCAGCGGAATGACTAACCCCACTTGTGCCTTTGCTGTATTCTGTCGAGAAATTTTTTGATCCCCTTTTGATAGCCGACGCAATTCTCAGCATAGCATTTAAAGGATTTACCATCCCCAAGTGCGATATCTGCCCCCATTTTGCATGAGGACATTTAACAGCATAGGGTGGAACCCCCTCCCGTGGCGTCCCAAGTTCAAAGACTTTAAGTGGAAAATTTTCATCCCCTAAAAAGGGCACTTGCGATTGTTGAAGAACTTCTAATCCATTCAATATTTTCCCCGGATGCCAAAGCTTACTAAGTTCTAGGATAACTTCCTGTTTGCAATGTCAAAAACTACTTAAGGGCAAGAAAAACAGGTGCTTCCCTGGGTTAGAGTTGAAAGTACTCTGCAAAGCAATTTGTGTCTAGTCCCGTAGAAATCCGTACAGTCGTGAGATAAATTTTCCTTGTAACCTGACCTGAGTCTGTTCAAAATTATCCTTTTAAACTTTGCATACAATGAGGTTAATGAAATTGGTGGTATTTATCAGGTTTTATTTTTGGATGGGATGTTTGACTGCGTGTCCAGGGCCGGGAGAATCCTTTTGACAAACTTAACCGTATAGGTGAAAAAAAGGGGGTTACCAGGTACCTGAGCATAAGGCGGGGGACCTATAGGTAATTCCCTCCTCACCTGGGGCGGCCCCTTTCCTTTTATCAGTGCATTTATTCCCCCTCATTTCCAGCAAGTCTGGGGGTCAGTATCAAACATCCAATCAATCAAATTTTCGTGCAATTTTTGATTGTAAGGTGATCCCGATTTTGTGGGAAATGAGTCAATTTTGGGCGTCCAGCCCCCTTGACTAAGGAGCATATCTGCTGTGCAAGAGGACTATGGAAAGCGGGGTGTTAGTTGGTTTGCCCGAAAATTTGATTAAATTTTTTTCCAGACCTCCACATTGAGGTGTTATTGTTAAAGCTTTGTAAATGTTTTTAAAAGTTCTTTTTAAAAGAGTTTTTAATTCCCTAGGTTTTTGTTACTTAAGAAAATTTAATAAGTTGTAGGGTATTATCCTGTTGTAGTATCATAAAACTTGAAACCCCTTTTGTTCCCCTTTAATAATGTAGGGTCACCGACCCACTTAGGTTTTTTTGCAGCGTTGTGAGTTGCTGTTCTTGAAGGGTTTTTTTGGGCGCCCCAAATGTTGTATAATCCTGACCACTGTTGTCATGTCTGGAAAATTTTAAACACTTGTTCTTGTAAAACATTTACCAGTCATAGAACGTGTTTAAAGTGATGTAAAATAAGGGGGGGTAGAAAATTTTGACCCTATTTGTTTTTTGGGGACGAGTATTTAAAAGCGTACTCGTTTCATTGCAAAGTGGTCATGATTAGCTCTGTTCAAGCATGCTTCTGACGTTTCCATGCACAAGATCCCTTCCCATTCTAAACTAGCCCGCCCCCCCCCCCCTGATTTGCCTGTCTGTACTATACTGTCATAGATTGTTGTTCACAAAGTCGGAAATCTTCGCCATTTTCTTGCATTGGCCATCTCCAAATGTATAAAGTTAGCATTAAAAACTCCCATGCAATTGTGCCGGATTATGAAAGTTGGGCAGTGAAAAATCGAAAATTTTTACCCTTGCTATACATTTACAGAGGAAAACCCCAAGGGTGTTGAATATGTTTAAAAGCGTACTGCCATTTTGTCATTAGATTTCTCACCAATTTCGGGATGGTTCATGACTAATCAAAAGGGCCCGCATTCCTGTGTTCGTATAGGGTGGAGCCTCAATTTGGGGCGGTTTTTTTTTTTTTTTTTTGTGACTGATGTGAAGGGGTCTTGTAAACAGATAAGTCAACCTTATTGTTATGAAAATAGTAAAGCAAAACATTAATTTACGGTTTTACACCACGATATTCCATGAAGAAAAGTAATTGTTTTCTTGTCCCCACACACCCTTGTTTTAATGATTGGGCAAAATTTCTGTTTTATGAAACTCTTTTGTCCCGCATTTTCTTGTACTGCATTTCGTTTTGTGTTTTTCTTCTTTTTTTCTGTTTTCGCCTTTCCCCGTATTGAATACTAACGCTAATCCGTACCTGATAGCTTTTCTGAGTGATGTCCCACAATCACCGTTTTTTTCGCTTTCGCAGCTCATTTTTTGGTCACTGTCCCACGTTTTAGTGGTCCCCCGTGGTTTAAAAAACAGAGACCTCATTCGTTTGTCAGCATCACTAACATCAAAAACATTCAGAACGCACGTGCGTAATAATAATATCGAGCCTCATTTATTTTTTAAATCACTAAAAATCTCAAACGCCTTTTCCCCCTCTACACCTCCTTTGTCGTGCGTAAAAATAAAATGAGCACATTCGTATTTTTCAAACACTGACATCATAACATCATCGAACGCACATTTTCCTGTCTACACCACTTTTGCTCCTTATCTTTTTTTCAATTCACAATCTCTTGCCCGATGCTTTTTTTTTATTTCAGCAATCTCTTGCCTGTGTTTTTATTTCCCCGGCGTATCCGTCTTTTTACCCGGTTTCTCCTGTGGGACTGTTTTTCCCGGGTGGGGAATCCCCGGCAGTTGCGGGAATTCCCTTTGGGGTTTTGACGTCACGCGGCCCAGGGGGGGTTGTGTGGCGGGGGTGGGCATCGCCACTCCGCGGTCGATGGGTACGGTCGGGGGAGGTGGGGGGGTTTTCTCGTGGGGGGTTTTGGGGGCGTTACGGTGCAGCCGCACACCCTCCCTTGCACCTGACCACCTCTTCACATGGTGGGGGCGTCCTATTGTCGTTGTCCTTTCCGTCTTTTTGCGGGATCCCTTTTCCTGGTGAGTCCCCACAGACAGACAGCTGTGTCCCTTTCCCCAATATTTAGCTACTGGCCTAACCTTGACACTTGTAGCAGACTACAACCTTGAGCACCCCGGGCGAATGGAGCTGGGCCCATGTATCTTTTCCAAAAAATTGGTACTCTGTAGGTGGGGGCTGTTCCCCGCTCCAACGATGAGCCTTTTCAATGGCTGCCGTCCTTATAGATCCTCCGGGGTTTAAAAACGCCCGGAAATGCAGTGCTTCCTCGCGGGCCGCCCCCCAAACCTTGGGAACCAGGGATTCCCCCTATTTTTTCTTTTTTGGCTGAACTCGTCTTTGTTTTGCAGAAGATCCCCGCAAAAGTGCCATTAAACTCATGGCCACATATGTTGTTTTTCTCGTCGTAATAGACTAGCGCGAGGATATCCATCTCCCCTGCCCATGTCTAGCGGGGCCCTTCCCCTTGGAGGGGCGGGGCGGCTGACCCCCCTCATCCACCTTTTTTACGACGGAAGTCGTGCCTCAGGAAGGCCAGTTAATGTACCTCTCCCGGGGGGCGTGGGTTCGCGCTTTGGGTCATTCCGTTTGCTTTCTTGGTGGTTGCTGGTGTTATTCGGCATGGGTTTTTTACTTTTTTTCCTTTGGTTGAACGAGTTGGGAATCCCTCGTTTCAGCATCAGGGGCGGCAGTCAAACCACTCGTTTACACCCTATGTTCGGTGGAAAACAAACCTCCCATAAGTGGAGGGTTGAGGGGGGGGTAGTTGGCACGGACTGGGGGGGCATCGAGCGCGTCCCCACCCCCATCCATGGTGGACATGGGGGGGGTTTGTCCCGTCCGCTTCTTGGGTGATTAATTTCCCCGCGGGGCGGGGGGGGGGGCGAGCGCCAGGGCAAATGCGTAACATACATTCACCAGGTCTCGCCAAAGGGCTTGGTACGCACCCCCTTACCTTACATCACATCGGATTTGTAATTTTTTCTAACCTGTTTTTTTTTGGGTCCCTGACCCAAAATCCACACAATTTGGTGTATGTACACACACCACACCCCGCCACTCTGAGTAAAGGCAACCCCGTTTAGGGGTTTTCCCGTAAAAACGCCAAACAGGGGAAATCCTGATGACGTCCTGCTTTTGGGGTTTGAGGGGTTAAACTGTTTAAAGCAAATAAAACAAATGATTTCCTCGTTCCGTAGATTTCGAGAATGGCAAAAAATTTTGTTGGTTTTAAATGTTTCTGTTGGAAAAATTGCCCCAACTTTCTGTAATAAAATAGCATAACAACAAACAAAATTTTGTTAAGATGATGACGAGAATAATTTCCCTGGGGGTGGGCTTTCCGCCCATTTTCCCCTATAGTCAATCTTTATGCGTGAAAACATGATGATTTCGTAGCAATATCTTTTTGAAGGAATAGCCCTGAAAAATTTTCTTAAAAACAAAATCAAAATATATTATTTTGGGAAATTTTATGTTACAGATTCTCTCTCCCCCCCCCCCTTCTCTCTCTCTGTCAGTCTTGGGTTTTGTCCTCTCTTCTCATTGTCCTACCTCTGACTCACGTACACCACAGTCTCTTTGATGTTTTTTTGTATGTGCGGGGCCCGATAAGCGTTTCATTTGTTTCATAAAATCTTATCGACAGGGGCCCCCAAACGTAGTTGGTGTAAGCTTACGACAAAAAAGGAAAAAAAAATTTTTTTTTTTTTTTTTTTTTTTGGGGTTTTTTTTTTTTTT
>NC_051399.1:32154113-32161613 GCF_015228065.2 Penaeus monodon
CAACATCATCAAACATAACATACATATATATAAACTTATATGCATGTATATATATATATATATATATATATATATATATAATATCTATATATATATATATATAATATTATATAATATAATAATAATATATATTATATAATATATATATATATATATATATATATATATATATTATATTATATATATATATATATATATATATATATAATATATACATAATATATCATATATTATATATATATATATATATATATTATATAATATACATACACACACAAATGCAATTGTAGACATGAATACATACATAGTATATATGTACACACACACACACACACACACACACACACACACACACAACACACACACACTAATGCAATTGCAGACATGTATACATGTAAAATATATATGCACACACACACACACACACACACACATGAATATATATATATATATATATATATATATATATATATATATATATATATATATATATATATATATATATATATATATGAGGAAAACGAGCATCACAGGGCTGAGCGGCAGCTGCCTTGGCCTTTCCATCAGCTCTCTCACTCCCACTGATACATGCGCTGGCACCCAACACAGAGTTATCTTTTTACGTGCTGACATCAGTGCAAGCCAATCTTGAACCTCCCTCACTACTGGATGTGATGAGTTTAAGCTCTTGATTGCTTGCAAGGCACTACAAGAGTCACAATATATTACAATAGAATGGTTCGTAAGATCGCTAGTCATCTTGGCTGCTGCAAGGATGGCATGTAACTGGACTGAAGATTGAGGCTGCTAGGGAAAGACTGCCAAATGCAGTCTTCCTTCTGCTCACTGCTTGAAAGCCCACACCATTTTTAGAATTCGAACCATCTGTAGATATTGCATCTGATC
Source organism: Penaeus monodon (assembly GCF_015228065.2). NCBI lineage: Eukaryota > Metazoa > Arthropoda > Malacostraca > Decapoda > Penaeidae > Penaeus > Penaeus monodon. The sequence continues at coordinate 32,155,020 of NC_051399.1, forward strand.
CTTGGTACTTAGAAGTGTGTTGAAGAAATCTCTCTCTGGCTTCTGCTCCGGATATCTCCCCTTTCCCAATTCCAACCAAATCCAGCTCGACTTGAATAATCTAAAGGGGGAATTGGGGAATTCCAACAGCCAGAACATTAGTAATATTTTAAATTAAGATCTTCCACAATATTTCGCATTCTCCTACCACAGGATCAGCTATCCTCAAGGGGGTTTAAAACCAATCTGGATGTAGGAGATCCTGGAATCCTTTGTAGTCTCGTGTAATAAATCAGGTTCATGTAGTCCTGGTGTAATGAAAGAGATAGTTCTCCATTCTCAGGAACTCCACAGGTAAAGACCTGAAAGCCCCTGTACAGATTCTGAGAGCTTCATTATGAACCGAGTCCAACATCCAGAGAACAGTGGGAGTTGCAGATGAATAAGCCTCACATCCATAATCAAGCTTACTACGAATATGTGCTTGGTAAAGCCACAGAAGTGTTGTGCAGTCTGCACCCCAAGATAGACGTGAAAGAACCCGCAAAATACCCGCAAAAATTTGTAGTTTTTACCTTTAAGTGTTTGAAGTGAGGCACCCATGTAAGCCTTGAGTCAAAAAATAGACCCAAGTACTTCACCTCATGGACAAATTGCAGTTGGCTTGCTCCTAAATAGAAGAATGGATGGAACTTTTCTTGTCTGTGGAAATGCATAGCCATGGTCTTGCTTGGAGAAAATTTAAACCCATGGTATGTTGCCCACTGCACAAGCTGATTTATTGCAGTCTGCATGTGTCCTTGCACATCCTGTAAGCTTCCTCCTGAGGGTCACCCTTCAGACACTCCCTTGTGGGATCCCTTCCAGCTGATCTTCCAGGTTAGACAAACTGTTTCCCACCCAAACTTCCTATCAGCAAGGAAGCTTTGTATAAAGGTAGGTAATGCTCCTAAGGTTCATGAGTATGCCATGCTTCCAAGTAGTATCATAAGCTGCAGTCCTACTGAAGAACGACATCGGGTGTCGTTCCTGTTCAGACCAAAGAGTGGAGAATTGGGCAGTGTAAGATGCTCCAGAGGAGATCTCTGCCATGGATTTAGCTAACACTTTTGCAACATCTTTTTTGTCCATGAGGATTATGACATCTATCTTCAGAGCAGGTGGTGACATAGATGTGCTCTTTCCAGCTATCTTACGCGCCTTATCTGATACCCATGCTAAAGGGTATCGGTATCAGAGTTCATCGAGAAGACATACTGTCACCATGGCGTCCATCTAGCTTCCTTTAGCACTCTCCTGGCCTTGATCCATTATAAAAGAACGTAAGCCAAGTTACATCACTGGGGTGTCGTTTCAACTGCCTTAATGCAGCTTTTCTTGCTCTGACGGCTTGTTGGCATTCATCAGACCACCATGGTACCAGAAGTCGATGGTACCTGCCTGCTACTTTTGGGAATGGATGCTTCTGCTGCAAGGTGAATTTGTGATGTGAAGTGGTTAACTGCATCTTGAACATACTGGAAATCAGACGATTGTTTTTTCTCTTGTAGACATGCACAAACTGGGTTACATGAAGCTATCAGATGTTGCAGTTCTCATTTTGTATGAATTCCCTGACAGTTCCATTGGATTAGGGTATCAAGTTCTTCAGGTTGACAAACTACCTCTTCATAAGGTGTTTGGCAGCACCTGTGGTTAAAGCCTGCCCCACACCTTTAGGCTGTCCCTTTCCAGGATCTTGGGAGTAGCTTTTGAAAGTTGTTTACCTGTGGGTTTAGTTTCTATAGGCTCCCTTGGAATAAGCTCAGGATTTCTTTGCCTGGGCAAAGGAGGACCTGAGACTTTGGTTCAGGAGCATTCTATGGAGGACCCTGTGGATGTGGTGGCAGCTGGAGCTGTCACCGTTGAGGCCTCTGGAGCCTTGACTGATGGCTCCAAAGACCTTACTTAGGGAGGAGTCTCCTCAGTGGACCCCTCACTCCTACTCTGTTTCTGGTGGAACAACTCACCAAAGACAGTTTTAGCATTTGAGGACTGAGGTTTAAAGGTAGTGGCAAAGTGTGTGGTGTAAGAAGTATTGGAGGGCAAGGGATGGTGGGAAGGAGGATGGACTAGAACTGAAGCAAAGGACATACCTAGCTGTGCAAACAGCACACAGGCACGTTGCTTTGCCTCTGAAAAACTTTCTCCTTGCTCCTTATTACCAATAGGTAATAAGGAGTTCTTTTGTAAATTTGTAAAAATCATACAAATTAGAATTCTTCCTTTTCTCACCCACCATGGAGTCCAATGAGGGGAAGCTATAGTTGGGGCTCAAAATCTCCCAACAGCCACAGGGGTAGTGAGGAAATATATGCAGCCACTATTACAGTACTGATGGCAGTCACTGGATCAATACGCCACCGACTGAACCCTAGCCATAATTGACCAGCTAATTGACTTGACCGGGCCACCCATCTAACCAGAATAGAGGACCAAAGAGGCATGTTGCTAGCTGCAGGGCACAGCATGCAGCATTGCTCAACCTCCAGGACTCCTGTCTCCTAGTACTATGGGATGCCACACACATCAAACACACGTGGAAAAGTTCTCCCTGGTCCAAGATAGAATAAACCATCCCCTCTCATAGGCCTTGGTGCACCAGGAAGCCATTTTGTCTCATCCCTCACTAGTGACCCATCCAGTATGGGTAAGCCCTCCGGTCCGGCTCACCAGATCATTGGGACCTCACCCCCCTCCCTCCCCCACTACGACAAGGCGGCTCTTATGGGGATAGTCGTTGATGATGGTGACAGGAAATTTATATTTTGGCCCATCACATTTGTTTTCTTTGGACTGATGGTGAGACCAAAGTCCTCGCAAAATGAGTCATCAGGGTCTGGGGTTGCTGCTGTGTGGTGGCAATTGCTGCATTATCAGCAAACAGCATACCTCAGATGTGGGCTTCAGGCATTTTTGTCTTGGCTTTTAGCTGGGCCAAGTTGAAAAGTCTACCATCTGATCTTATATGGCGATAGTTACCTTCAGATGAGGTACCAAAGGCATGGCAGGAGAGTAAAGAAGATCCTAAACAGGGTTGGGGCAAGCATGCAGCCTTGTTTCACTCTTCTGCATATGCCAAAGCCCTCAGAGCAGCTGCTATTGAACTGTACAGTGCTTTGCATGTTTTCGTGAAAAGACTTGATTGTGCTTTGTAGTTTGGGTGGACACCCTATATTGGGTAGGATCTTAAAAAGTCCATCTCTGCTCACAAGGTCGAATGCCTTTGTCATGTCAATGAAGGCGACATACTGAGGTATTTGTTGCTCACATTTATCCTTTAGCTGGTGAAGGGAGATCTTGTCTACTGTAGATCTGTGAGTATAAGCCATATTGTGACTTGGTAGATGAGTTCTACTTCTTCTGCAGGCTTACTAAATAGTACCATGGTGTATAAACTTTTGGAGTAGAGCTCAGTGTAATGCTCCATCCACCTGTCCATCTGCTTGCTCCTGTTTGTGATCACCTCCCCACTTGGAGATTTCAGAAGCACTGATTTGCTTTGAGAGGGTCCAAGGGCTTTTATGATGCCTTCTGATATTGCCTGTGAGTACTGCGTCTGAATTTCTTCGCTAAGCTGCATCCAGTGTTCACTCGCACAATGCCTAGCATCATAACTTGGCTCCTTGATTCGACAGACGCAATAAAAACGAAAGTATATATAAAGGAAAAAGAGAACGACAATCAGGCAGGCTAAAACAAAAGCACAAATCTAACACACGAAAAGAAAAAGAAAAAAAGAAAAAAAAAAAGAGATAAAACCTCACACGAACGAAGACGCGACCTTGAGCGACAAAGCCGCGGGAGCGAGAGATATTGTAGGATGCTCGCGGGGAGGATTGCAGAATGAGAGGGTTCCTTACACATATATAAATATATACATATATCGAAGGCCACCATCAGTCTATGTCGACTATAGCATTATTGTCATTACCCTCTCCCGTATAGGTAGAGTCAATGTCTGGGCGAAAGAATGTCAGGAGCAAGCTGTTGCCCATGCATGCCCCCTCTCTCCATGCAGCTAATGGATTCAGAGGAACGGCATAGGCCGATACGGTTTGGCACCAACGGCGTTGCCTTCGGGACTCTGGCTCCGGATTTTTCCTTATGATTGACTCCCGAAGCCTTTTTTTATCATATAGATTCCACGAGGCAGTGGATTGTTTGGTATAGGGTGAACTCCGATAGACTTTGACCATCCACGGACTGAACTACAAGGCAGGAATCGGGAATCACTATCGTATCTACACAAGACTAACCCAACATACATACATACATACACACGCTTGCACACGCGCACATGAGCGCACACACGGTTTTGCATATATATATATAATATATATATATATATATATATATATATATATATATATATATATATATATATATATATATACATATATAGACATACATATATATATTATAAATATATTATATATATATAAACATTCATATATATACATACATATATTATATATCTTTATCTAACTCTAAATCTATCTACTATACCTATCTATCTATCTATCTATCTATCTATCTATCTATCTGTCTATCTATCTATCTATCTATATATCACCCTTGCCCGTGTGCGTCCTTGTTTGGGATGATTTACAACGAGAAAGTCTATGACGAGGAATGTGTAGCTTCTAAATTTACAGTTTCTGTGAATTAAACTATAATCCACAATAGGTGTTTATCATAAGAAATAATTTAGCAGCTTTTTAACTTTACTTGTTCTAGATTGGCGAACGAGGTTTTAAGGGTACCATGACATGATACAAACTTTGCATTTTGCAAAAACGACTCATCAGAATCATGATATGTGTGTGTGCGTGTGTGTGTGTGTGTGTGTGTGTATGTGTGTGTGTGTGTGTGTGTGTGTGTGTGTGTGTGTGTGTGTGTGTGTGTGTGTGTGTGTGTGTGTGTGTGTGTGTGTGTGTGTGTGTGTGTGTGTGCACGAGGTTTTGTCACAAGGGGCATGGTGTCATATAAGATTATAGGAAATCAAATATCATTTACTTAAGAACAATGAATGGGGTAATAAACTCGATTGAGCTTGAATAGGTGTCTGTGTGTTTATGAATTTGTGAATGTGTATGTGTGCTTGTCTATAAAAAAGCAACCCAGTGGTACTCCACTTTTACTCATAAAAAACCCACTCACTGCCCACACACACATTTGCATACGCACACTTGCACACGTTTGCATATCCAAGCTGTACAAGGCCAACTGCAAGGAGCTAATTCGGTTGTACTAGAGGCTCTGACGAGACACTCGCCCTGAATAGTGATTACCTCCCGTGTCTCTGGAAACTAGTTTGTGGTCATTACTTTTTTCTCCTTTTTTTCCTTTCTGTCTGTATGATTATTTGCCAGTCTTTCTGTCTGAATGTCTTTCCGTATGTCTGTCTGCCTGTCAATCTATGAATCCACACACATACACACACACACACACACACATCCACATACACACACACACACATCCACATCCACACACACACACACACATACACACGCACACGCACATGCACGCACACGCACACGCACACACACGCACACGCACACGCAGATCTTGTCTACTGTAGATCTGTGAGTATAAGCCATATTGTGACTTGGTAGATGAGTTCCACTTCTTCTGCAGGCTTACTAAATAGTACCATGGTGTAAACTTTTGGAGTAGAGCTCAGTGTAATGCTCCATCCACCTGTCCATCTGCTTGCTCCTGTTTGTGATCACCTCCCCACTTGGAGATTTCAGAAGCACTGATTTGCTTTGAGAGGGTCCAAGGGCTTTTATGATGCCTTCTGATATTGCCTGTGAGTACTGCGTCTGAATTTCTTCGCTAAGCTGCATCCAGTGTTCACTCGCACAATGCCTAGCATCTTAACTTGGCTCCTTGATTCAACAGACGCAATAAAAACGAAAGTATATATAAAGGAAAAAGAGAACGACAATCAGGCTGGCTAAAACAAAAGCACAAATCTAACACACGAAAAGAAAAAGAAAAAGAAAAAAAAAAAAAGAGATAAAACCTCACACGAACGAAGACGCGACCTTGAGCGACAAAACCGCGGGAGCGAGAGATATTGTAGGATGCTCGCGGGGAGGATTGCAGAATGAGAGGGTTCCTTACACATATATAAATATATACATATATCGAAGGCCACCATCAGTCTATGTCGACTATAGCATTATTGTCATTACCCACTCCCGTATAGGTAGAGTCAATGTCTGGGCGAAAGAATGTCAGGAGCAAGCTGTTGCCCATGCATGCCCCCTCTCTCCATGCAGCTAATGGATTCAGAGGAACGGCATAGGCCGATACGGTTTGGCACCAACGGCGTTGCCTTCGGGACTCTGGCTCCGGATTTTTCCTTATGGTTGACTCCCGAAGCCTTTTTTTATCATATAGATTCCACGAGGCAGTGGATTGTTTGGTATAGGGTGAACTCCGATAGGCTTTGACCATCCACGGACTGAACTACAAGGCAGGAATCGGGAATCACTATCGTATCTACACAAGACTAACCCAACATACATACATACATACACACGCTTGCACACGCGCACATGAGCG
>NC_051399.1:32166613-32174113 GCF_015228065.2 Penaeus monodon
AAAAAGCATGTATAGCATAAGCACAAAGTCCCCATACGAAAACCAGTTTATCCGGATCGCGTCCAGAAGAACGTGGTGTTTTCTCGTTCAGGTCAGATATTTAAATTGGAAAATGGACATATGTGGGTCCTTCTGCTTAAGGTGATATATAGCACATATTTAGTAAATTGGTGACACTGTCAGTTACGTTGGTTTATTCTTCTGTATTTGTCTAGGTTTTGCTTTTGAATTGGTTTAAAGGTGTGAAAGTTGAAGGATAATTATAATAAAAAAGGATGTATCGTATTGATAATATTTTTTTTTTACTTAATTATGTTTTTTTTTTTTTTTTTACTCATTTACAATTTTTCAAAACTTTAATTCTATGACTTTAGAAAATATATCCCAAATTCATTATAGTATAAGGACCTATCTCACTGACCAAATTGCCTTTACATCATCAGCTTATTTTTCCCTAAGTCCCTAACCAACCCTAAGAACAAGGCGACTCACATTCAAATTAGGGATCGATTATCTCCGTAACATATGTGGCGATTGGTTTCTGTTTTAAGTCATTTCTGTCAGACTGATAATGAATTGTCCCACCTCATAAACGGAGGTATGTTGACAACTACTCTTAATGACTTTAATAGCTTCATTATGCCATCCAGTGTCATTAAGTATAATGGAATCGATTCGTCTAGAAATTAAACTGGCTTGTTTGGTCCTGCAGTTTAATTATTCTACCAATCGACAGCTAGGTTGTCGTCCGTTTTGCATCAGAATCTCCATCATTATCTTTTTATTAATGTTCTCATCAGTATGGGAAGACATGCACATGGCCTAAAGGTCGTAACATCTGCTTCTATAAATGTGTTCTTATTAAATGTATTTATGATGAATACCATAAAAACAACTGTCTCAGCTGTGTATAAAATGATTATTGCATCTGTATGATTATGCGAATGTGTTTATAGAGAAACATGAATGTTACTTAGTTTGCATATCGGGGGATTAGCTTGTCCTGTTACAGAATGTCAAAAACTCTGAGGTGCGGAAACTTCCATTTTGCCGGCAGCAGTGACTCGAAGAAAGTTTTAATTCTCTGTTATGTTGGTCTGAAAGTGAATGCTCTGTTAATTTCTGTATTGCATCTACAATCATATGAATAATGTCATATGAATCTAAAGTTTATGACGTAAATTTACATGCTCTAGGTGAACATTTGCTTCAGTAATGCTGTAAATTTGTTTTCGTTTTATGTACAAAAGACTTGAGCAATGAATATCTGAATGTCATCCATATCTGAGATTCTATCCAACAGAAAACTAAGATTCTCATGACAAGTCACGCCTCAATGTGTATATACTTATCATTAACCCACTTAGTATGTTGACCTAGAAAATGCCATTGCACTCCATCCATTAGTGATGCTTTAATCACTTCCTCATTTACATGATACTGTCTTCCATTACGACGCCTGGCACAAATATCCAGTAGTCACTGTTTCCTGAAGAAATCCAGATATCTCCGTGCAACTGGGTAATCAAATGCAAGACTGCATATTTAAAAAAAATAACCTGCAAGACGTTGAAAATAATGAACAATTCAAATACAGTATCCTTAGATTTTATACTATAAAATATAGTAACAATTATTTTCAGATATTTTAATTTTCCATAATACAGACTTCTTTACATAAAGGCGCAATAATAAAATTTATTCATTGAGAAAGTGACAAAACATTTCATAAGTCATTTCAAATAAGAAAAAAAAAAAAAAAAAAAAAAAAAAATCGACTTACACCATCCCAGTTCTTGTCGACAAGCGAGCCTCATGACCTGAGCTCACAACAAACCCCTAAAACATATATTAACTTATAACATTTCACCACATTCATGTCCATCTTTATCATTTACTATTTGCTGGTTTAGCCATTTAACTATTACAATACAAATGTAGAGTAATATCATTAAATGTTACATGCCTTCAAAGTCTGCTTAAATATCATATCACTCCATAATTCTGGAAGGTTTGTATATGAACCACTTATGACTTCACAGCGTACCCACAATGCTTTGCGGGGATACTACAAAACAGAAATCCACCTTATTCAATTCCTTCTAAACAAAACTAATTTCTCATTTACATTAATAATTGTTTTGATTATTAAAATATTTTTTTTTTTCAAATGCCTATTATTTGCAGTGCGCAATAAACAAACAATACAGTCACGTCCCTATGTGAGTATTCGTTAAGTCGTAGAATGTTATGTCACAACTACGATATACACGCTACTTGACGGGAAGTAACAGGTATACAGGAACTTCTTTAGACAAGTGTCCAATGCTTTTGTTCATCTATTCTTTCTTTCTTTTTCAAATTAGTCCTAGACTCAGTCTCCCAGCAGTCTTAATTTAGTTTCCACGAGGTCTATCCAGTCGAACAGATTTCCAAATGAATTTAGCAGAGGAGTTCTTTGGCCTTGTAATCATTAGCTCTTTGTTGCTGTGGTTAGGACTTACACCCTATATTAAGTTGTTATTATTGTTGTTGTTATTATGTCTGATGTTATCATTATAAGTCTTCATTCTTCTTATTGTCGTTGCAGTATAGTCAAACAATATATCAATTTATTGCCACGGAAGTAATATATTTTTACTTCTGTGTTGCAAAGCATTTTAACAATAGGGCAATGCATTTTCAATACATAGCATCCTACATAACGGTCTCAGGTAGGCATAAGGATATATTTTTTAACTGACTCACCTGATAAAGCCTGCACTTTTACCCCTGTTGCAATAAAGGCATTCTGCATTGTCTCTGCAACCGGAGATAATCAAAAGCAAATATCTGCAAATTTCTGCAAACCTAAGGAATGGTATATCCTCTCATGGAAAATGTATATTTCAGAATACAGTTTTGAGTGTTACCCCAAAGGTAACATACAAGAAGTACATATCGTTTACCAAATGATCAGAGACCCCCCAAAAACAGGGTTCTAAAAAAAAAAAAAAAAAAAAAAAAAAAATCACATTTCTAACATAACTTTATTGGGGTTACCGGTGGAGCCAGTTAATATACAAGTGAAATATGTAATTCAACCAGATTCCTAAGAAGGGTTGTATTTATTCAATGATAGTAGTAGTATTTTTAGTAGCAAAACAATAAAACGAGATAAAAAAGACTGACGATGACAATGACAAGTGACAATGAAAATGTAACTAACATTGATAAAAATCACTATAAGGATTGTCATGATGATAATGATCATAAAAATACTGTAAGTTCATACAAAGAGTAATGATAATGATACCCAAGATAATGGTAATACTTAATGTGTTGGCCACTGTTATTTAATTTGTTTATGCACTGTACAATAAAAGACCTAATATAGCAGCCGATGAAAGCAAGGAGAATCGCAGAGACCAACAGCACTATTCAAGTCAATGTTTGTTGGGATTTGTAATAAGCTTTAGATCTGAAGTACTCTGGCCTTTGGCATGAGCAAACATTTGTTAAAGAAATATAAAAATGACCTAGAAGGGTTTGTTAGTTATTAGTTTGTTTAGAGTGTGGCTTGTTTTGACTTGATGGCGGAGCGGAGAACCAGAGGAGAAATTTGTCATGATGTGGTGCGTAACAAAGAAGATGGCTTATGGAACTAGAAACTGTACTATGGCACCCTTTTCACTGCAGTAGAAGAATCCAAACCAATATAACTTCATATAACATAGTATCTTACCCTAGAAGACCTAACAACTTAGTAGTAGAACAAAGTCAGTAGTTTGGCTTAAGGCGATTATGCAAAACACAAAAAAGACAAAGTGAGTTAGTAATAAGAGTGAATTACAATGGAGGACGTCAAAGAGACGCTCATAAAAACGGCCAGAGTTATGGCGAAGTATGTCGAGCGCTGGCGTTAACAGAGCTGCCCTTACACTAAAGTATATAGTCGAGCAGGATACGAGGAAAGCCTTTTCTTCCGATGTGAATTATGGATGGTCCCTCACCGCAGATTTGCACAGGGACATCTGTTGTTTGGAGGGAAATATCAATTAGGATGGAGAGAGGTACTGTCTTCATCAGTAAAGCTTCTTTGCCTCACTGTCGGCCTTAGGATTCTCCAATGTGAGTGTGGCCCAAGTATTAATTCAACTCCGTCCACAAAGCAGATTTTAATTACACTCTGCTGTTAGCATGAATAGGAAACTCTAAATTCTGCTAACCAATCAGAAGATACAGATCTATGTTATTGTCTGTTCAGAGATGTTTAAAAGACAAGTTAATATTTGTTTGAAAATGTGGATGTATACAGATGTATCGGGATCTTTCTTTTGAGGTAGGAGATTGTAGTCTACCTTAAATCTCTAACATGACATTTTCGTTTATATCTCTCTGTATATTCCCTTTTACTTTTCAACCAAAATGAAATGAAAAACATTTTACTCAAAGATAAAACATTGTAGGACGAGCATTGAAGACAAAGCAAAGTAAAGGCTAGATAGGATTTAGAATTGCGTGCATGTATGGAGTCTGGCAACTTTCTTCAATTATATAATGGTTTTCTATGGCGTTTATGCAAGCTTCTTATGAAATATCTTCGTGCTGCAGTCCATACACGTGAGATATGGAAGCCAAAAAACATAATATGGGAGAACAACATGTCATACTATGTTGCCTAGCAGCCGTGTTTACAGTGTAGCTTCAAAGTAATTTAATCATGCCGTCTGTTACGTTATTTATTATTCCACTATTTGGTTTACATGGTTATGTTATGATTATGAAGAACGTGAGATTAAATAAATAAGTTTCTTTCATAGTTTTGCTCTTATGTCAACCGGGAACGTGATTATTAGCGGGACCCGTAGATATTCCACAGAACGAAAAAAAAGTATTTCTCCCCTTCTCTCTCCCTCTTTCACCCTCACCCTTCTTCCCCTCGCCTCTTCTCTCCCCTTTCTTTGTCTCCAATCTCCCTCCCTCTACCTTTTCCTTTCCTTCTCCCCCACTCCCTCTCACTCCCAAATTTCCTTTAGATCCCACTCCTCTCCTCCCACTTTCCTCCTCTTCCTCCTTACCCCCCTCCTTCGCTCCCCTTTACCCCTCTCCCTTTCCCCTCTGTTCTCCCTTCACTATCTCCCTTTTCTCTTTAAGCCTCCTTCCTCTCCCTCTGCTCCCTCTTTTCTTTAGGTCTTATTTCTTCAGCCTCTTCCTTTCCTACTTTCCTTCGAGTAAATAAAGAATGTACATTACCTTACAGTCCGACTTTCAAAGGAGTTCACTGGCCTTGAATAATAATAATGATGATAATTGTAATAGTTGTTATAACTGTAATTATTATTATAAGTATAATGATGATAGTAAAATAGTAATAATGTTAATAAAAGTTATAAGAACGATAATGATAGTAACAACAACAAGAACAATAATAATAATAATGATAATACAACAAAAGCAACAACAAAACAACAACAACAACAACAATAATAATAATAACAGTGATAATGATACTAATACTAATGATAATAATACTAACGATAATGATAATGACAATAATATTAATGATAATAATAATGATAATGATAATGATAATAATGATGACACTAGTGATAATAGAGTTTGAGTAGGATTCTAAGAGATTCGCAATATGATGCCTTTATGCGTGTCATTCCTTCATATTTATTTTGCCAATACTCCCACCATTTTACATCAAAATGAAGTGACTTCATCTCCGCGGTCACACGGAATATGATGTTAGTCGTAACGTCTTAGTTTTATATTAAAATGAATCAACTTCACCTCCGAAGTCACATGGAATATGGTTTCAGGCGTTATGTGTAAGTGTAACGGACGGACGAACGAAACACACGCAGAATTATCAGAATTTAGCAAAGTATTGTCGATACCTTCATAAGATACAAATAGAAATAAGGATCCTTAACAGACAACGCATCTCTCCTTATGTTGAATTCGTTTGTGCCCTTTTATTTTAAATTACTGTTACACCACCTCAGCTACATACATTAGAATAATTGGAGGGAGAGAAAGTGTGTGTGTGTGTATGTGTGTGTGTGTGTGTGTGTGTGTGTGTGTGTGTGTGTGTGTGTGTGTGTGTGTGTGTGTGTGTGTGTGTGTGTGTGTGTGTGTGAGAGAGAGAGAGAGAGAGAGAGAGAGATGAAACAGGCAGACAGAGAACATACTGTTTGTCATTGCTTAGCAGGATTCAGCCAGATATAGCAAGGTAGTCACTGAGTCACTGAACGATGCTAATTATAAAGAAAAAAATTAAGGTTTCTTTCTTCTTATCGGGATTATAGTACTGATAATGATACTCCCAGTGGTAATTTCAGACAAAAAATCACTGTAAATGGAGCATCTTTATCATTACCATAATCATCACCATTATGATCAATAATGGCATTAATATAAAGCATAAGCTGATCGAGAGAAAAAGCTATATTCCAAGAAAGAAAAAGCTTTATTCTAAAAAGGTTAATATTGACTGGCAGCACATCGGTATAATTTTCTAGCGAAGGTTTTTGAAGAAAACTGAAAATAACGAGTGTGCTTGAATATAAATTCAACATTTCACATATCTCTAATCATAAATATGTTTGAGTTAAGGATAATCTAAAACTGTACAGAACCAGAGGCAGATGTTTCAGCAATGATCTATTTTTTCCCTAATGATAACCGAATTCCAAAAATAACAGTGGTTAAAGGCTGCATCGTAAAAAGGCCATACTGAATTACCCGTCCACACAGTAACACACTATATGGGACATTAACTTGTTTTAAAATTCTTTATATCATAAATGCATTATCTAAAATGTTACAGAAAGAACTTCTATTGCTTCTTTCTCTAGATAATCAATGTCTCGTCTACATGGAGTGACTGACTATCTAAGAAGCAGAGATCACTGTGATAACACTTGTTCTTGGTTGAAAAATAGAATCCTCGTCAGCGAGAGATGATTGTCTCTGATCATAGAGCGCTTAGTTTTATTTTCTCTTGTAAGACAGAAAATAACTATCATTATAGCCATCTTCTGCTGTATTCGCAAAACTAAAGACGAAGATTCTTTGAGTTTATGCAAATTGCTGAAGATATATCATGTAGTTGGTAAAAACTACAAGATATATGCGCACAACACTCCACTGCATAGTGTTGGTTATATTCACTCTTCTCTAGTTAATTATTGTCATTAACCAAGTGAGGTTCGCTAATAAGCAAGATATGCACTTAAAACCCACACCTTAACCACTCCCTATGGCGACCTCAAATATCCCCATGTCTGTGTAGAGTGTATTTTTGAATTACTTTTGTCACGAACAAGTAAGAATCTTATGACGTATTCTTAATAAGAAATATTTAATAGTTCCTAACTGACTTATACTTGCTCTTGGCAGTTTAGTTCTTGCCTGAACTCGTAGCAATATTACGGGGTTACAAACGCGATTTCTGTTATGAAACACGAGGTGGCGGAGGTCAAACATGTATTCATTTAATGTATTGAT
>NC_051399.1:32181613-32184113 GCF_015228065.2 Penaeus monodon
CTTTCATACAATTCATCACTTTAATTTCTTCCTTTACCCCAACCCCCCCTTTCTCTACACCCCTTTGGGAAAATTCCTTCCTTCCCCACCCCTATTTCTTTTTTGTTCTTTTTAGTCCATTTTCCCCAAAAATAGGGGATTCATGATATTACCCCCAACATTTTTCCCCCTCCCAAAAAAAAATAAATAAAACCCCCCCCGAAAGAATTCCATTTCAATGGTGATCCCCCAAAGATTGCAAGAAAATGGGAAAAAACCAAATAAAAGGGGATACTTTAAATGATTTAATGGATACCCACCACCACGACACAAAACAAAACAAGGAAAAACACACAAACATACCATAGACTTATTTTATAAGTTATTTAAATAAATTATATTTAAAATGTTGTTATTAATTTCGTTTTAGATTGGTTGAATTTTTTATTTTTTTTCTATTTTTTTTTTATCAAATTTCCAAAATCAAATATATTTTATTTAAAAAGGATAATGAAATATAGAAAGAATTATATTTATAATATAGATGAAAAATATTGTTTAAGATAAATAGATAATAAAAGGGAATATAAGTTTAATAAGTATGTATTAATATATAAAAAGAAAACAAAAAAAAAAAAAAAAATAAATTATATATATAAAAAAAAATTATTATATATATATATATATATATATATATATATTATATATTATATATTATATAAAAAGTTTAAAATATATTAAATATAATTAATTATATAAATATAAATATAAATATGAATATAAAATTATATATATATATACTTATATAATTTAACATATAAATAATACTACATAATAATAATATAATAATAAAATATATATATATATTATTATATATATATACTATATATATATATATATATATTATATATATAAAATATATATATATATATATAATATATTTTTTTTTTTTTTTTTTTTGTTTTTTTTTTGTTTTTTTTCTCTTATATAATTTCTTTTTTTTTTTTTTTCGTTTATTTTTTTATTTGTTGTGTGTGTGTGTGGGGTGTGTGTGTGTGTGTGTGTGTGTGTGTGTGTGTGTGTGTGTGTGTGTGGGGTTTGTTTTGTGTGTGTGTGGGGTGTGTGTG
This sequence comes from Penaeus monodon, assembly GCF_015228065.2. NCBI lineage: Eukaryota > Metazoa > Arthropoda > Malacostraca > Decapoda > Penaeidae > Penaeus > Penaeus monodon. The sequence continues at coordinate 32,182,720 of NC_051399.1, forward strand.
TGTGTGGGTTTTTGTTTTATATTTTAATTTTTTTTAGATTTTAATATATATCATATATTATACAATAATTATATTATATTATATTTATAATATATTAAATATATATTATATATATTATTAAATAATGTGTGTGTTTTTGTTTTTTGTTTTTTGTTTTTTTATTATTATATTATTATTTTTGGTTGTTGTTTGTTGTTTTTTTTTTTTTTTTTTGTTTTTTTTTTTGTTTTTCTTTTTTTCTTTTTTTGTGTTGTTGTTTATGATTTGTGATATGGTTTGTTGTTTATAATGTATATATTATAAATATATGATAAATAATTTATTTATAATATATAATATTTTAATTAATTTAAATAGTTAGAATGTATTATAAAATAATATATAGATATATATAATATATATATAATATATATATATATATATATATGTTATATATGTTTTTTTCCCCCTTTCCCTTTATTTTTTATTTCTATATTCCCCTTTTTATTATCTATATAATATATATATATATAAATTTTATATATATATATAAAATTTTATATACGTAATAATAATATATTAATTATTTATATGATATAATAAATAAATTTTAAAATTTACTAATATACATACATATATAATAATACATATTATAGATATAATAATATATATATATATATATGCATATTCATATATATGTATATATATGCATATACTGTATGTCTGTATACATGTACTTTTGTGTATTAACAGATGCACGTTTTTTCATTTGTATATAGACATGGATATATGTAGTAGATGCATTCACATATGCACATTTGTAGAATTGTAAGATCTTGACTGTTTGTAGTCCTGCGCTGTATTTGTAGTTATATGGATTTTTGTTCGTTTCTAACAGTGTTATGTGAAAAGAACTTCATCAGGCATAAAATATTCATACACATTCCTAAAGATGTGAATGATATGATTTCATACACCTAAATATGGATATAATTACGCATAAATATGTATAAGATTATTTGTAAATATAAACATAGTTACCATATGACACGTAAATACACAGGAGCAGGCGTGTACACATTCCATATAGACAGGCACGCAAACACAGTCACGATATATAAAGTTTTTGACAAGGAAATGACCCTTTCTCTAACCGACACTGGTATTACTGACCAATTATGGTTTACTTTCTTTATTTTACATATCGTTCCATTTCTGTTCCTTTTAGGTATTCTCACGCACTGATTATATTATTGTCTTTCCCTAAGTACCTGTTTTATCCTGCAATACATACTGCATTATCGCTTTCTGACCGTCTTTTTTCTCGTATTGTTATGCACTGTATGAATATATCACATTTTTTCACGTCATTGTACTCTCTCGTACTTTCTGGGCTCGTGTTGCTATTCAAGGTT
>NC_051399.1:32201613-32207825 GCF_015228065.2 Penaeus monodon
TCGAATGCCACCAATGGTGACACCTTCCTTCTCCCCCAAGGCCACGTGACCCCCAAACCCATGATTCACGTGACCTCATGCTGGAGCTGCAGGGAAATTGATCAAAAGCTTACCCCTTTTTTTTTCGAAAGGAAATTTTTCCGTGGGGGAGCAATGACTTCGGGAAAAAAAAGTACGGTAAACTTTTCCTCATAAAGCCATTTACGAACGCCCATCTTTTTTCTTCCTTTCCTCTTTTTACGCTTTTCTTTGTCCGGAGCCAAGTTGCGCCCCTTGATTGTTGCATGACGGGGTCGAGTTGCCAACCTCTTTCCTTAAATTTTCCCACGATTTTTTAAATTATCCCTTCAAGGCCGAGATAAAACTCCGCATTAGTTGTAGGAACTGAAAAATGACTTAGTAATCACTAAATACTGCATTTATTTGCATACGGTATATCAAACACAAATTTTTTTTGACATTTTTTAGAATTTCGGTCCAATTGCGCTCAAAGAGGGTGTCCAAAAAGATATTGACAGAAAAAAAAAAAATATAAATGAAATATTAAAATTTTTTTTTTTTCCCAGATTTAAAGCCCTCAGATGCAAGTTGCTGCTGTCAATCATGGGGAAAAAACGGGCGCGGTATGACTATATAGAGGGCTGCAGCCGGCGCAGGTCACACCGGGGCAGGGAACTTTCCCCTGGGGGAAAAAGGCCAGGAGGAAATAATTGTGTTTTTTTTTTTTTTTTTTTTTAAATTAAAGAAGCGAATAAAAAAAATACGAGGAGAGCGAAGGAAGATGTGATAAAGGAAGAGGAGATGTGACATAGAAAAGTAGTTTTCCTTGTGAGAATAAGAAGAGAAGGTAGGAAAATGTAAGAGGATAGGGAAGCGAAGATGTGAAAAAGGAAAAGTTGGATAAGATTTTTTTTTTAAATGAAGGAAATGGACATGGGAAAGGTTTTTTTTTCCTTGTGATTTTTTGAGAAAAAAAAAAAGGGAAAATGAAAGAAAATTGACATGGGAAAAAAGGGTTCCTTGGGGTTTTTTTTCGTTTTTTTCAAAGGAGAAAAAGAAAGAAAAAAAAGGAAAAAGGGATACAAAAGGGAAGGGTTTTTCCCTTTGATAGTTGAGAGGAAAAATGGGGGAAAACGACTTTTTTGGGGTTTATTTAGCTGAAAAGAAGGATTTTTTTTTTGAGGGAATGTAAAAAAAAAAAAAAAATGGGGGAAGATGTGACACAGGAAATAAATTTTTTCTTGTGATCATTTGGCTTACACTAAATCACATTAACTAAATGTTACGACTCTCTTTTACCTGATTCCATTCCTCATCCTTTATTTTTAATGCTTTTTCATATTTTTTTTATTATTATTATTATTATTTTATTTATTATTATTTTTATTATATTATTATTATTATTTTTTTAAAATTTATTATTTTTTGTTATTGTTATTATTGCTTTTGGTCTTAAAAGGAAGTTAAAGCACCCATGAATCAAATTCGATATGTGCGCTTTTGCTTTTAAATTTTAAAAAAAACATGGCTTCTCTGCGCATCACCAAATCCTTGAATTTTTTTCTTATTTGTGTAAAGGGACCCCCATGATTTTTTTCGTGGAATTGTCTTGTACTGATGTTTTTTTGAAACTTTCTTTTCGCGTTGGTCTTAAGTAAAACAAGTCTAATTTTTTCTCTAACTTTGAATTGATTGTGTACGTTAAGATACGGTTTAATGATGTTTCAAAATTTACATAAAAAGTGTAGTGAAATGATTATTGTTTTTTACTTTATTTTGTTGTTATCATCTCATCATATCTCTTTCATCATCATCATCATCATCATTCATCATCATCATCACACATCATCATCATCATCATCATTAAATCATTTTTTGTTTTTTTTGTTATTTTTTATTATGGTACTTTTGTTGTTTTTCCCTTACTTTGTTGTAGTTCCTATTATCAATTTAAAAAAGTTCCCGTATTTCTGCTGTGTCTCATAATAGTTATTACTTTTCCTTTGCAGATAATTTTTTAAAGGGTTCGAAACTGTCTTACCATTGCATCGTAATTATTCTTTATCTTTGTTCAATCTATAGTATTTTTATTATGCTTTTTTTTATTACTTTTTACTTCATATTTTCTTTGTCTTTATCATTGCCCACACATGATAAACCTTGATAATATTTTTTCAAAAAAAACTTTAACCCATTCCCTGTGTTATGAACCTTATCAAATATTTATTTTCCCGCACGTGACCATGGTTACTATATAGTGTAAGGATATAATTTCTTTTAACTTTCCCCATTTTGTTTTGTATGTACTAATATATTGGGGATAATTCCGCCTACACTGTACTGAAAAATAATATTAAAATGTTGAGGGGGCAGAGTGATTGCATCTCTCCTCCCCCCCCCCTTTTTGGGAGGACACGATAAGAGTTAAAAGGGGGGGGGGGGGGAGTTATAAAGAGAGAAGTGAAGTAGAAAATAGTGGGGGGGGGGGGGTGAGGGTCAAGGTTTCAAGCGATTAATTTTGGGTAAGGGAAATAACAAAGAAGGGGTATATAATATATAATATTATAAAAATTTTAAAATATATATATATATATTATGTATTATATAATATATTATATATATATGTTTTTTATATATATATATACTATATATATATATATATATATAATATATATTATAACACCCCACACACACACACACACCCCCACTCCACACGCACACGCACAAACTACCACCACACACGCATACACACCACACGCTACACCAACAACAAAGATAAACACACACACACGCCCACACACACACCACACACACCCACACCCCACACACACACACACACACACCAACACACACACAACACACACACACCCCACACACCACACACACACACACCCACACATAAAAATACATATATAAAAAGGGGAAAAAGGGTATTCAGATTTAGAGAGAGAGGAGAGAGAGAGAGAAGAAGAAAGAAGAAGAAGGGAGAGAGAGAGAGAGAGAGAGAGAGAGAGAGAGAGGGGGGGGGGGGGAAAGCGAGTATTTGAAATGTTTACAGGCGGTTTTAATCCAAATACTATGCCAAAAAGTGAGCTGGAAAAGGAAGAGAGAGAGAGAGAAGAGGGGGAGAGAGAGAGAGAGGAGAGAAGGGGGGGAGAGAGGGGGAGAGAAGAGAGAGAGAGGGGGAAAAGAGAGAGAGAGGAAGGGGGGGGGGGGGCAAGAGGGAGGAGAAAAATATATATATAAAATATATATATATATATATATATATAATTATATAAATATATATATATTATTATATATATTATATATATATATATATTAATAATTATAATATATATAAATATATATATATAAAAATTATAATAATTTTATATATATATATTAGATATTTTATTATAATTTTTATAAAAATTATATATATATATATATATTTTATATAATGTATGTATATAAAATGTATATCTATCTTCTTCTATCTATTTTCTATCTCTCTATTATCATCTATATTTATATATTACCATATAGAACAGAGAAGAGAGGAGAGAGGAAGAAGAAAAGAAGTTGGGAAGGGGGAGAGAACAGAAAACATCTTAACTTCCGGGGGACCAAAACAAAACCCCAATCAGTGACCGTATGTAACAACAGAAACGTGGTGGTGATTACCTCGGAAAGTGATAAGGATCGTTTTTATGCTTTTGTATCTTTTTTCCCCCTTTAAAAATCTTTGTATATCTTTTTGTATTTTTTTTTTCTCTTTCTTTTCTTTCTTCTCTTGTTTATTTTCCTTTCCTTTTTAATCACTTAATCCTTTTTCTTCTTCTTAACTTTCTTAAATTCTTCTCTGGCTTATTCCTTTCTAATTTCATTTTTTCTGTCTTTATTCATTCTCAATTCCTAAAAAAAAAAAACAAAACAAACTTGCATCTGTTCTTCTCTTTTTAAATCTTGTTCTTACTTTTTTGTTATTCTTTTGCCAGTTAAAAATCCTTCCCCATTCCCTTTTTCTCCTCCAACGTCAAATCTATTTATCCTTTAAATTTTCTGTTCTAAGGTCTTTTTTAAAAATTTTTTCCCTTTGTCTCTCCCCTTTTGCTTTTTTTCTCTCTTTTTTTGTTCTATTTTCCCCTTTTTCATCACCTCCCCGCTCTTCTTTTCCTTTTTCTCCTCTTCTTTCCCTTCTGCTTCCAACTCGATTTCTTTTACTTTTTTCCCCCCTCTCCCTTCCCTTCTCCCTTTTGCTTTTCTCCCAATTTTTTCCTTTTTTTCCCCCCGTTTTGTCTTCTTCTCCTCCCCCCTTTTCTTTTCTCTTTCTCCTCCTGATTCTTAAAACTCCTCCTCCTCCCCCCCCCCTCCCCCCCCCCCCCCCCCCCCCTCCCAAACTTCATTAACCCACGCTTCCTTCCCCCCCCCCCCTTTTAACTTCACCCTCCCCCTTATTCCCCCCACAAACTGTTTCCTTTCTTCCCCTCTCCTTTATAAAAAGTTCCCTTGTCTTCTCTCTCCCCCCCACCAACTCAACCCCCCCCAGAACTCAACCCCCCACAGAACTCAAAACCCCCCACGTATCCCAAACCCCCCACGAATCAAAACCCCCCCAGAACTCTAACCCCCCACATACTCCCAACCTCCCTAAATCAAAACCCCCGAACCCCCAACCCCCCTACAGACCTCCCCCCAAAAATCCCTCCCCCAGAACCCCCCCCCCCCCGAACTCTCCCCCCCCCCCCGAACTCCAAAAACCCCCCCCAGAACTCCCCCCCCCGAAAACCCCCCCCCCTCACTTCTCCGAAATATTCTCCCCCCCACCCCCCTTCCCCTCCCCCCTCCCCCCTTTAAACCGCACCCTTAAAACCCTTTTGATTGCTTTCCGGTGAGGGAAGTCCCCGCAAGAGGGCTAGCAACAGTGCCCCGGGAATCTTAGAGGCAAGTGTAACAGGGTTGACCTCTATTGAATGGCTCCTCTCCCGTGTTTCCCTGCGGGGGAACTCACTCTTGTTTATCTTTTTTATTTTATTTTTTTGTAGTTTTGGGTTTTGGGTTTTTTTGGGTTTTGTTGCATTGTGCGTTTTTTTTTTTGTAATTCGTGTTTTTTTCGTTTTTTTCTTTTATTGTGCGATGGTGACTTTCGTGCTCTGTTCATTTTATCTAGGGGGACTGATGATGCAAGTTAAAGGCTGTTACAAGTGGGAAAAATTAGTATAGTAAAAGATTGCGTAAAAGTAAGAGAGATTTGGGAGAAGGGTTTATGAAAAATTCAAGTGATGTATTTTCACTTTTTTTGGGGATAATGGTAGTGTCTACTAATGTTGTCTTATATTAGTAATTATGAAGTTACTGATAATAACAAGATATTTTTCTGCAGGTATGATAATATAATTTATAACGAAGGGTCCCTCCCCCCCCAAAAAAAAAAAAAATGGCATTAGAAGAAGATGGAGAAGAACTTGAATGGAAGAAGCAGGAGGAGAAAGTGAAGAAGAGAGAGGGAGGAAAAGTAGACGAGCGAGGGGGAAGACGAAGGAAAAGAATAGGGAAAAGCAAGAAGGAGAGGGAGAGGTAGAGAGAGTGAAATAGAAGGAGAAGAGCGAGAGAGGTAGTATAAAGAGAAGAAGACCGAGAGAGAGGAAGAAGAAGGAAAAGAGAGCATGGGAAAATTGGGGAAAAGTAGAACGAAAGAGGTAGTAAGGGAAAGAAGAAGGAGCGACTGAGAAGAAAAGAGAGAGAGAGACAAAAGAAGGATCAGACGACCGCGAGTCAATGAGAAGAGAAAATTTTTGAAAGACGAGCAAGAGAGGAAGAAAAGAAGATAAGTGGAAGAAGGGGAAAGAGAGCGATAGAAAAAGAGAAGAAGAGGAAAGAGGAAGAATGAGGACAAGAAAGAAAACTAGGAAAAGAATAAAAGAACAAGAAGAGCGATAGAGAAAGAAAGCGGAAAAGAAGGGCGAGAGAGGGCAAAGAAGAAGAAGAAGAAGAAGAAGAAGAAGGAAGAAGAAGAAGAAGAAGAAGAAGAAGAAGAAGAAGAAAAAAAAAAAAAGAAGAAAAAAGAAAAAAGGAGAAAAGGAAAAGAAGAAGAAAAAAGAGAAGAAGAAGAAAGAAGAAGGAGAAAAAGGAAGAAGAAAGAAAGAAGAAGAAGAAAAAAAAGAAAAAGAAAAAGAAGAAGAAAAAGAGGGAAAAAGAAGAAGAAGAAGAAGAAGAGAAAAAAAAAAGAA
>NC_051399.1:32207925-32212925 GCF_015228065.2 Penaeus monodon
CAACAAACACAAACACAACACACACACAAAAAAGGCACTAACCCCAAAATTACTGCATGCACAAAACAAACAAAAAGACCACACAACCCCCAAACAAAACCATATGTGTTGGGGTTTTGTGTGTTTTGTGGTTTTAAATATGCTTTGACTCCTATAATTTTATTAAATCGTTTTAATTCCCATATGTGTAGCGTCACTGCGCAAACACACATATAGAAAAGTGGCCAATCAAGCTGAGGGCAAACACCCTGAAGGTATTTCCTTTCTGAACTCAAAATATGAGGCACTTCCTGCTTGACTTGCTTGTACCACTTTAAACAGAGACTGATGGAATGTTAACTGTGTAGTTGCTAGGCTACTGGATCCCCATTCAGGCGCTGGCTTAATTAAAGTACAAGCAGTCTATATTTCTTTCCTTGGCGGAGTTATAGCGCCATGACCTCGCGTATCTATATATACACACAGATATGCATCAATGCATGCATACATAAACACACACACACACCACACAATACACACACACACACACGCACACGCACGCACGCACACACACACACACACACACACAAAACACACACACCAAACACACACACACACACACACACACACACACGCACACACACACTCACAAATCGCCCGAATGCGTATGTGCGGGCGCGGATCTGCATTTATTGGGTAAGTTAAACCTAGATACGGTAGCGGATGACTCTGTCGTAGATACGATGGTGGGTTGAGAGCCACCATCAATGATTAGCTAAACAACTACTCCCCTGGGGAAGGATCATTGGTCAGCCACCCCAGTGTAAAGACGTGTCAACTACATAATGTCAACATGGCGCCAAGTAGTTAATCAAACACCGCATCGGTAAGATAAGGATAAGTCCGATATGCGAAGCTTAGCTTCGCCCGGGCTATGCCATGAGGGGAGCCCGGCCTGTGTCGACTACTGCCGACTCGCTCACGTTGTCAGCGGGTTTGCTGACTGGGCTGAACCTAGTCCTTACCCGCCTGGTGCCCAGCCACAGCAGTAACCTCCGGGCGACAATTGCAACTTCTCGCACCTGGGCGGGGCGCGAACCGCCGACCCCTCGGATGAGAGGCCGACACGTTACCACTGTTCTAGCCCGGAGGCTACCGCATCGGTGATGGCACGAATATGATGATATCCTAGGCAGGACTTAAACTGCACCCCGTGACAGGGTTACGGTGAAGCTGCTGGCAACAGGGAAGTGGTTTCTGCAGAAGGCGTTTATCAGTGCGACTGGTAGTTTACGGCAGATGCAGAATACGCCTGGCGGAAGTTCATACTGAACAGACGACAGAGATAGCATTTCTAGTTACATGGAATTGCGACCAAAGACAAAAACTTGGGGGCCATTATTTTGCTTATGTTATGGCTCCCATCATCCCAGATATGAATCTACAAGATGATCAACCCATGATCATTCAGTTTCATCATGATGATATATATGAACACACAAACACACACACATACACATATACACACACACACACACACACCCCCACCACACACACACCACACACACACACACAACACACATACACAATATATATACACTACAATATACACACACACAATCACACACACCCACACACAAAACACATTAAATAACACAAATGCACACAACCACACACACACACCACCACACCACACACGTATATATATAAATAAATAAATAAATAAAATAAATAAATAATAATAAATAATATATAAATAAATATATATATATATAATATATATATTTATATATCTATATATATATATATATATGTGTGTGTGTGTGTGGTGTGTGTGGTGTTGTGTGTGTGTGTGTGTGTGTGTGTGATGTGTGTGTGTGTATCATTTCTATACTATATAGACTAGTATATATTTTATTCATACATTTATATCATATGACATAATATATATATATATATATAATATATATATATATATATTTATACATATATAGATAATATATATATTATATGTATATAATGTATATATATTATATATATATATATATATATTATAATATATATATATATATATACACACGCACACTCATATGCCTTCCTACCTACCTACATATATCCATACATGTCTTTTGTTATATATTTATACGTACATACTATATACATACATAACACATCTACCCCACACACACACACACACACACACACACACACACACACACACACCACACACACACACACACACACACAACAGCACACACACACACACACACACGCCACACCCCACCCCACACACACACACAACACAACACATACATAATACAAATATCCCTATACTATTTTGTTTAATATAAATATTACACATATATATATATATATATATATATATATATATATATGTATATATGTATGTATATGTATTTATATTTATTATTCCCTCTCTCTCTTATTCTCTTATTTTCTCGTCGTCTGTTTATTCACTGACTCACCCTTTCTTAATATTCAGTCGATCCCGTTGTTCAGGGTTTCCAACACCTTCCCAGTACGGAATGTGTTGCAATGCCAACGTGACCCAACGTCGATGTTGCCTGAACGCGTTTAAACGTGTTTGGATCAGTTTTAGATTTTTTTAAATTATTCGATTAAGTAAATGTTGGATATTTTGTTGTTTTTATTTTTCGTTGTTTTTTTTCGATTAATTTCCCCTTGTTGGAATAGTTATAAGATGTAAACAGGAAAACGGAATATTGATGATCAATAGAATCCTACTATGCCTTTTTTCCAAAGCTCTAAACAATGTTGCAACCACTGCCAGTTCGCCAACTGAAATTCATAATTCAAGGAAGGGCGAACTGACATCAATACAACGAAACTATGTACTCAATTTTGCAGAGGCACTGTTCTCCCTTATCGCACTTTTGGGCTTGTCTCGGATATTATTAACAATCGTTGTATTCCTACATACATACATACATATATATATATATATATATATATATATATATATATACACACACACACACACACACACACATAGTGGTATTCTAGTATCATTCAAATTAGAGACCATTATAGCTGGTGGCAGCGGTGGGATCCGAACCCACGCCAGCTATAATGGTGTCTAATTTGAATGATACTAGAATACCACTATATTATCTGGCAGGTCCAGAGGAAAACTCAGTATCTGTTTCTCAGCTTTATTGAGGGAACAGACACATAGTTAAAAAGGGGATCTTTGACGGGGTAAAACGTGGTGGAGGCGGCGTCAGCTCCTAGGGTTGGAGGGAAAGGGGTTAGCGGTTCAAGGACAGACTCGGACTGACTCCCCTTTGGGTATTTCTGGGTCGCTTCCCCCTTGGGCGTGGGGAAAACAGCTGTTTTCCCCTCCAAGCGTTTCTCGTTATCGCCGAAGGTCAGGTCATGACCCAGGAGGCGAACAGCTGCGTAGCTGGCTTTCCTGAGTAATGGATGTCACCCCAGCTCAGGCAGATTTCACTATTAATAGATGTCACACTGCTCTTAAGCCGTTGTTTTTTTGTTTGGTTAAAAGGTCCTAATGACAGCAAATGGCACGTTCTCCACTATTCTTCTACCTCAGATCGCATTTCCGTGTGATCGAGTATGCAACCAATAAACATGAATATCGTTCGTTACTTAAGTAATTAATAAATTTCTCTCGTTTTTAGAGACTTATATTGTTTCAACTGCAACAAATTTAACGCGTTCGTGATTTTATTTTATCACGAGTATCATTTCAATTTTCCTCCCCACGCCCAACCTGACCTCACTTTCTCCTTTCCCGGTCGGTGGCGACGGGGGAAGGGTCTGATGAATGCGTGGTTCCCTGTATTTTGGTTGTTATTTTTGTTGACGCCTTGGGAATTAAAAATATCATTTTTACATTGCTTTTTGTGAACGTTCTAAACGGCCTAGGCGAAGAGTTACGAATTGTATTATTTGGATTAGATAGATCTTCTCCAATCATATGCACGGATTGCCCGATATTTGCCCCGGGTGCGTAAACGCCTAATAGATTGCCTCCGTTTGACAGATTTGGTACATAACCGAAGTTTTCGTCGTTCGGTCCCTTTGAGTTGGGTTTATCCCGCGGTTTAAGTCCGTTAATTAATTGTAGGAAAAGCGTAAGATCGAGTTTTAAGTGGCAAAGGATGGGTGGAGGGGGCCCCCCCACGGGCTCAAGCATGACCCAAACCGTTTTTGTTTGGGGGGGTTTTAAAGCTAGAATCTTTATTTCGCTTTTTCCTCAACCTTTCTCACCCCTTGAAGTCGTTTTGCATGTTTTGGGTACCCCCCAAGCTTTGTGTGATTCGTGAAAAATTTTATATTTTCCTTTTGGGGAAATTTTTTGGGGCAAAGCCCCCCTTTTAAAAGATACGCGGGAAAAGAACCCCAGGCTTATTTTTTAATTCCTGGCCCCGGGTTTCGTTAAAGTCATATAGGGCCCATTTAGGTAAAAGGGATCCCCCCCGTTTTTGGGAAAAGGTTTTTTTTTATTTGAAGTTTTTTACGGGGCCCAAACCCCTGACAGAAAACCTGGGGCATTTTTTCAGATTTCTGCCCCCGGAAAGTTTTTGCTTGAAAAAAATTTGGGCCGAAAAATTTTTTTTTCCATGTCACCTTTTCATTCAGGGCGTAATTCGGGTCCGCAAATCATTAATTTTTAAATTTAAAATGTGGTGTTGAAAAAATTTTAAAATTAGCTAGCATTGGCTAATTTACTTCAGTTTTTTTTTATAGTAAATTGTTTAATTTTTCTTTTTGGGAAATTCTTTTCCCCCTGTGTGAGGCCCACTCTCGTTTTTCCCTCTCTTTTAACGCTGCTGTCACCCCCAAAACCGCATCCCGCTTCCTTTTTGTGGACAGGGGGTTTTCGTACAAAATGTACAATTTAAACATCTTTTCTTATCTGGGGTGACACTAGGGGGTTAAAATAGATCTTCGGGGACCCCGTGCCCGTTCCCTTTTTCTTTTTCTCATATCTATCAGAGACAGGGGGGTAGTTA
>NC_051399.1:32232925-32235425 GCF_015228065.2 Penaeus monodon
ACACCATCCCCTCCACAGAACTCCAACCTCCCACAGAACTCAACCCCCACAGAACTCCAACCTCCCACAGAACTCAACCCCCACAGAACTCCAACCTCCCACAGAACTCAACCCCACAGAACTCTAACCTCCCACAGAACTCAACCCCCACAGAACTCCAACCTCCCACAGAACACCATCCCATCCACAGAACTCCAACCTCCCACAGAACTCTAACCTCCCACAGAACTCAACCCCCACAGAACTCTAACCTCCCACAGAACACCATCCCCTCCACAGAACTCCAACCTCCTACAGAACTCAACCTCCCACAGAACTCTACCTCCCACAGAACTCTAACCTCCCACAGAACTCAACCTCCCACAGAACTCTACCTCCCACAGAACTCTACCCCCACAGAACTATAACCCCCACAGAACTCCAACCTCCTACAGAACTCTACCCTCCCACAGAACTCTAACCTCCCACAGAACACCATCCCCTCCACAGAACTCCAACCTCCCACAGAACTCAACCCCCACAGAACTCTAACCTCCCACAGAACTCCAAACTCTCACAGAACTCCAACCTCACACAGAACTCCAACCTCCCACAGAACTCCAACCTCCCACAGAACTCTAACCTCTCACAGAACTCCAACCTCCCACAGAACTCCAACCTCCCACAGAACTCACTTCCCCCACAGAACTCCACCCCCTCACACACACATAGAACTCCAACCCCCCACAGAACTCCCCCCCCACACTTCTCCCATGAACTATTTCTCCCCCTTCACCCTCCATTCCCATCCCCCCTCCCCCCTTTAAACCGCACCCCTTAAACCCCTTAATGATTGCAGTGCCGGTGAGAGGGAGAGTGCCACGCACAGAGGGCTAGCAACAGTGCCACCGACGGAATCGTTAGAGGCAACGTGTGAACAGGAGCTTGACCTCTATTGAATGGCTCCTCTCCTGTGTTCTCATCGCGGTGGAACTCACTCTGCTGTTTATCTGTTTTATTTTATTATTTGTAGTTTGGTTTGGTTCATTTTGGTGTTTTGTTTATCATTGTGCGTTATTCTTTTTATGTAATTCAGTGCTTTATTTCGTTTATCTTTTATTGTGCGACTGGTGATCTTTCGTAGCTCTGTTCATCTTTATACTATGGTTACTGATAATGCTAATGTTAACGGCTGTTACTATAGTGGAAATATTAGCTATAGTAAAAGTATTGGCGTAAAAGTAATAGAGTATTGGTAGAAGGATTGAGGAAGAATATCATAGTGATGATATTTACACTGTTAATGGTGATAATGGTAGCAGTACTACTAATGTTGCTACTTATATTAGTAATTATGAAGTTACTGATAATAACAGGATATTTTTCTGCAGATATGATAATATAATTTATAACTAATTAACGAAAGGTCCCCCCCCCAAAAAAAAAAAAAAAAAAAAAAAGAGAGAGAAAAAACAAGAACTTGAATTAGAAGAAGATCGAGAAGAACATGAATGGAAGAAGCAAGAGGAGAAAGTGAAGAAGAGAGAGGGAGGAGAAGCAGACGAGCGAGGGGGAAGGAAAAGAATAGGGAGAAAGCAAGAAGGAGAGGGAGAGGTAGAGAGAGTGAAATAGAAGGAGAAGAGCGAGAGAGGTAGAATAAGGAGAAGAAGACCGAGAGAGAGGAAGAAAAAGGAAAAGAGAGCATGGGAAAATTGGGGAAAAGTAGAAAAAGAGGTAGTAAGGGCAAGAAGAAGGAGCGACTGAGAAGAAAAGAGAGAGAGACAGAAGAAGGATCAAACGACCGCGAGTCAATGAGAAGAGAAAATGTTTGAAAGACGAGCAAGAGAGGAAGAAGAAGATAAGTGGAAGAAGGGGAAAGAGAGCGATAGAAGAAGGAGAAGAAGAGCGAAAGAGGAAGAATGAGGACAAGACAAGAAAACTAGGAAAAGAATAAAAGAACAAGAAGAGCGATAGAGAAAGAAAGCGGAAAAGAAGGGCGAAGAGAGGGCAAAGAAGAAGAAGAAGAAGAAGAAGAAGAAGAGCGAAAGAGGAAAAATGAAGACAAGGCAAGAAAACTAGGAAAATAATAGAAAGAACAAGAAGAGCTACAGAGAAAGAAAGAGGAAAAGAAGAGCGAGAAAGGACAAAGAAGAAGAAGAAGAAGAAGAAGACAAAGAAGAAGAAGAAAAAGAAGAAGAAGAAGAAGAAGAAGAAGATCGGAAGAAGAAGGGGAAAAGTGGGGAGGGGAAAGGGGCCCACACCCTCCCCCCGTCCTCTAAGGACTCTCTTCCCCCCTTCCCTATGCCCTCGCCTCGCCCTGCCCGGGGAAGCCCGCATTAGTCCTTTGCGCCTCCTGCCCCCCTCGGCTTTTGCGTTTAAGTAAAATCATTCTATTGTCCGGCCAATTGTTCAATTTTTCTCATGATTAAACGAGTCAGCATCTACACAGACATTTATTATTAGTAAGGATTGGCTTCCTTCTGTTGTGTTCCCTCGTGCGATGGGGGTTGGGGGCGCTTAC
>NC_051399.1:32245425-32255425 GCF_015228065.2 Penaeus monodon
TAGGTTTTGACTCTGCAAGATTGCAGCACTGTGGGTTTTTGACACCGTTGGTTTTTAATTCCATAATAAGCACAACGCTGTGGGTTTTTGACTCTGCAAGAATGCAGCACCGTGGGTTTTGGCTCTGCAAGAATGCAGCACCGTGGGTTTTGGCTCTGCAAGAATGCAGCACCGTGGGTTTTGACTCTGCAAGAATGCAGCACCGTGGGTTTTTGACTCTGCAAGAATGCAGCACTGGGGTTTTTTAGTCTGCAAGAATGCAGCACTGTGGGGTGCAACTTGGCTGATGGGCAAACCTGAGAAAAGCAAACCCCCCCCCTGGACAGGTACATAAGATTGGCTTTTCTGGAGAACATGTCTACCGTAGATAAAATGAGTTGGATGACCCCTCCAAGAGGAAGGCCCACTAGATATGGTGCAAGGGAAATGGAGATCCTCTGACTTCGTCTACATATGGTGGGAGTAATAGAACTATGTGGCCCTGATAGTTAATGGCACTTTTGCAGGGATTTCTCTCCAGAACAAAGACGACTATTAGCCCAAAAGCAAAAGATACAAGGAATACCTGGTTACCAAGTTTCCAAAGGAGGCTGCAAAGCATCTTCTGGGTGTTTTTAAAGCTCATAGGATTTACAAGGATGGACAGCCCTAAAATAGGATAACTATTTTATAGAGGAGAGAACAGCCGCCACCTAAAAAGAACCAATTCTTCAGAAGATACTTAGATCCGAGCTGCTTTTGACCATCGAGTTCAGAGGTTGTGGCCAGGGTTACAGCCTCTACCTAAATATTGCAGGAAAGAAATAGCTTGTGCTGTCTGTGCAGAAGCTCACCAGACAAAGGACTGTCCTACAAGAAACAAGAAGGACAATGACAAGGAGGACACTGTCATTGTGAAGAGGTCCAGAGCGCAAGGTGTGATGGCCTTGCACTACAACTGCCGCCACAAGCCACCATGCGCACATTGACTGCTGAGTGGCGATGCCCAGCCTAACTACACCCCCCTCCAGGAAACAGTGCACAAAATTAACCAATGGTGAAAAAATAAAGAAAATGGCCAAGGAAATAAGAAGCCTCAGGCAAGGTCTCACTGAATTGAAAATAAAGAAAAGGAAAAGGAAAAGCGATAGTGCAGATAGCTTACTAATGATTAATTGGTGTGAAAATACGATCGACAAATCATCTAAAAGCAGTGACAGTAGTTAAAATAACGCCGACGAAGATGTGCAGGAAATGGAAGAACTGTGGGAAAACACTCAGAAAATGATATATGCTATGAATCATACATATATTATCAATATCAGAAAAATGCGCAGAATCTATGCAAATAAACAAGATGCAACAGATATGTGTAATGCTATACAAGACATTTGCAAACTAAAGGGCTTCATCAAACACAAATTTGGCGAATCACTTAATTATAGGATGTGATGGGAGACAAGAAAACAATTACTTTTCTTTCATGGAGGAAATAGCTTGTGACGACCTATGCAATCCCCTGACCATTCCCTCTGGAACATCATACGTTGTCACTTTGGAACCTTTCCAAAGGGCAAGAATGGGAATCATAATGGTTCCCGGGCTCCCAAACCAGGTAAGAAGGGGAAAAGTCCTCCTAAATCCACTAAAGACATCTTACCTGGTAAATAGGAGAGTATTTCATATAGTGAGTATCTAGTAGTAAAGACCATTGATGGTGTATCAATCATAGATCTTGATATTTTTGAAGTACATCGGAAAATATTTGAGGTATGTCAACATGATCCTTGCATCACCCCACAGTGAGATGGTAGCCCAATAGTTGAGGTTTCGTCACCAGAAGAGATTGACCGTCTGCGTGCGATATGCAACATCCCTGGGGCTCAAGTTATGTGTTCTCCTCACAAACCCCTCAATCAGTGTAAGTGTTTTCCGAGACCTGATGAGGTATTCTGAGGAGAAACTGTTAGAGGAACTAAAGAATTTTAATGTAGTGACAGTAAAATGTTTCAAGAAGAAAGTTGATGGTTTGGAACAGTCAACACCAGCTCTACTTCTAACTTTTAACACGTTAGTCCTTCCAGAATCAGTTAAGTTGCATGGTACCACCTCAAGGTAAAGCCATATGTGCCCAACCCTATGCGGTGCTTCCACTGCCAGGGTTATGGGTATGGAGCCAACTCTTGCCGTTTTAAGGAAAATGGACAACCAAGAGTATGTATAAAGTGTGGTACAACAGGTCATCAAGGAGATGACAACTGTTAGGGTCCAATATGTTGTTACCACTGCAAAGAAGCTCATGAAGCTTCTTCAAAGCAATGTAAAAGGTACAAATTTGAAAAAGAAGTATTGGTAATAAGGAGCAAGGAGAAAGTTAATTTTCCAGAGGCAAAGCGACGTGCCCGTGTGCTGTTTGCACAGCCAGGTAAATCCTTTGCTTCGGTTCTAGCCCATCCTCCTTCCCACCAACCCTTGCCCTCCGGTGCTTCTTACACCACACACTTCCTTTAAACCCCAGTCCCCAATTGCTGAAACTGCCTCTGGTGAATTCCACCAGAAACGGAGTAGGAGTGAAGGGTCTATTGAGGAGACTCCTCCTCCCAAAGTAAGGTCTTTGGAGCCATCAGGCAAGGCTCCAGAGGCCTCAACAGTGACAGCTCCAGCTGCCACCACATCCACAGGGGCCTCCGCTGCTAGGCAGAATACCCCTGAAGCAAAGGCTCAGGTCCATCCTTTGCCCAGGCAAAGAAATCCTGAGCCTGTCAAAAGGAAGCCTGTGGAAACTAGTTCCACAGGTAAACAACCCCTCAAAAGATTCTCCCAAGATCCTGGAATGGGACAGCTTAAAGGTGTGGGGCACAGGTGCTGCCAAACACCTTATGAAGAAGTAGTTTGGAGAACTGGATACCCTAATCCAATGGAACTGTCAGGGAATTCATGCAAAATGGGAAGAACTGCAACATCTGATAGCTTCATGTAACCCTGGTCATAAGAGATTATGACCAGGGAAAAAATCATCCGATTTCCTTGAGAGGACTCCAAAATCAAGCCCATTATGGGACTTTTGATAATGGACCTCATGGAGGAGTAGCAGTACTGGTACGTCAGGATATTCCCTTCCAGGCCATCCACCTGCAGACAACACTGCAGGTGAAGGCTGTGAGAATAGGCTTGACACGACCTTATACTGTTGCATCCATCTACCTTCCTCCACATAATCTCAACATAGATGATTTGGAAGATGTACTTGGGCAGTTGCCACATCCATTTCTACTCTTGGGAGATTTCAGTGGTCGGCATCACCTCTGGGGAGACACTTTGTGCAACCCTTGAGGAAGGGCCTTGGAGTCCTTGTTCTTAAGAGTAGATGCAATTTTACTGAATAGTGACCTCCCACAATTTCCAAATTCAAACTGGGACATTCTCCAATATAGACCTGTCAATTGGCTCACCTGATTCACAATTGAATTTCACTTGGCAGGTCATGGAAGACTTACGTGGAAGCAACCACTTTCCAATACTTTTGGAGGAGGTGAATGGTATTCCATCCAGTGTGTTCAAGATGCTGTTAATCACTTCACATCACGAATTCACCTTGCAGCAGAAGCATCCATTCCGAGAAGTAGCGGACATTACCGTCGACCTCCGGTACCATGGTGGTCTGATGAATGCCAACAAGCTGTCAGAGCAAGGAAAGCTGCATTAAGGCAGTTGAAACGACGCCCCAGCGATGTAACCTTGATCCATTACAAAAAGACCCGAGCCAAGGCCAGGCGAGTGCTAAAGGAGGCTAGACTGACATCGTGGAGACAGTATGTCTTCTCAATTAACTCCTTTAGCATTGGTATGGGACAAGGTGTGTAAGATCACTGGAAAGAGCACATCACTGTCACCACCTACTTTGAAGATAGATGTCATAATCATCACAGACAAAAAAGATGTTGCTAATGAGCTAGCCAAATCCATGGCAGAGATCTCCTCTGGAACATCTTACACTGCTTGATTCTCCACTCTTCGGGCTGAGCAGGAACGACACCCAGTGTTGTTCTTCAGTAGGACTGCAGCAGAACTTCCATGCAACTTGCCATTTTTGTGCAAGGAGATGGACTCTGCAGCTCTGCCGTAAGACTGCCCCAGGAAGTGATGATGTTCCATACCAAATGATATTTCAATGACGAGCTCCCAGAAGTTCCTGTTGGACCTATTCAATAGGATCTATAGGGAGGGTACAGTGCCGTCCACATGGAAAGAGGCTATAATCATTCCTGGCCCTAAACCTGGTAAGGATGCTTCCACACCAGGAAATTACAGACCAATTTCTCTCACCAGCTGCATCTGCAAGCTGATAGAGAAAATGGTAAATTTCAGGTTGACATGGCTGGTAGAAAAGGAAAACGTGCTGACCCCATATCAATATGGGTTTAGAAGATTGAGATTGACCACAGATGCACTTGTAAGGATGGAAACTGCTATACAGAATTCCTTCGCACAGCAACATCACGTTAGCAGTCTTCTTTGACCTAGAAAAGACTTATGATACCACTTGGAAGCATGGCATACTCTTGAAGCTGTATGACATTGGTTTAAGAGGACCATTACCTACCTTCATACAAAGCTTCCTTGCTAACAGGAAGTTTAGAGTTTGAGTGGGAAACAGTTTCTCTAACCTGGAAGATCAGCTGGAAGGGGTTCCACAAAGAAGTGTCTTAAGTGTGACCCTATTTGCCATTGCTATAAATGACATTGTAAAGGTTGTTCCAAGTAATCTCATGTAATCTGTATGTGGATGACTTTACACTGTACTGATCAGGATGTGCAAGGACACATGCAGGCTGCAATAAATCAGGTTGTACAGTGGGCAACATATCATGGGTTCAAATTTTCCCCAAGTAAGACCATTGCTATACATTTCCATAAACGAGGAAAATTCCATCCTTCCCTCTATTTAGGAGCAAACCCACAGCAATTTGTCCAAGAGGTGAAGTACTTGGGTCTAATTTTTTATTCAAGGCTTACATGGGTGCCTCACATCAAACAGTTAAAAGTGAAGGCTTCTAAAGCACTTAGTATTTTGCAGGTTCTTTCACATCTGTCTAGGGGTGCAGACCGCACAATGCTTCTACGATTGCTTTTACGTAGTAAGCTTGATTATGGATGTGAGGCTTATTCATCTGCAACTCCCACTGTTCTCCAGATGTTGGACTCAGTTCGTAATGAAGCTCTCAGAATCTGTACTGGGGCTTTCAGGTCTTCACCTGTGGAGTCCCTATATGCTGAAAGTGGAGAACCACCTCTTTCATTACACCGGGACTACATGAACCTGATTTACTACATGAGACTACAAAGGATTCCGGGATCTCTTACATCCAGATTGGTTTTCAACCCCCTTGAGGATAGCCGATCCTATGGTAGGAGAATGAGGAATCTTGTGGAAGATCTTAATTTAAGTCTCACGAAGGTTCTGGCTGTTGGAATTCCCCAATTCCCCCCCTTGGACTAACCAAGCCGAGCTGATTTGGTTAGAATTGGGAAAGGGGAGAGATCCGAAGCTGAAGTCAGAGAGAAATGTCTTCAGCATATTTCTGTTGTACCAAGTATCAGATGCAATATATACAGATGGCTCAAAGTCTGAAAATGGTGTGGGCTTTGCAGCAGTGAGCAGAAGGAAGACTGCATCTGGCAGTCTTTCTCTAGCAGCCTAGATCTTCATTGCAGAGTTACATGCCATCCTTGCAGCAGTTAAGGTGACTAGAGATCTTACAAACCATTCTATTGTGATATATTGCGACTCTCGTAGTGCCTTGCAAGCAATCAAGAGCTTAAACTCATCACATCCAGTAGTGAGGGAGGTTCAAGATTGGATTGCACTGATGTCAACACGTAAAAAGATTACTCTGTGTTGGGTGCCAGCGCATGTTGGTGGGAATGAGTGAGCTGATCAGAAGGCCAAGGCAGCTGCCGCTCAGCCTTGTGATGCTCATTTTCCTCTCCCACACAGCGACTTGAAACCCAGCATTAGGAGTTGTCTTCGCGATATATGGAAGGAGCAATGGAGTCATAATTCCAGAAACAAACTGCAAGAGATTAGAGATGACCTTGGCACTTGGGTGACTAGCATCCATCCCAACTGAAAAGTGGAAGTTGCATTAACAAGACTGACTCATGGGCCGATGATGGCTAAAAGTCAAGCACTTTGTGAGGGATGCCAAGAGCCATTAATGATCGCACATGTACGTACTTGTTTCCCCCCGTATACATTGAAAAATGTATTGGGTGAGGATTGTAATAGAGGGTCTTATTAGTTTCCTTAGGGACACTAGTATTTTCAATAAAATCTGATCATGCATAATGTTTGTAATAATTTTTATACACTTAGAGCATAATATTGAGCTTTGATTTTAATTATTTAATGTTAGTAAAGATTTTATTGATAGATTTTTAAAATCTTAAATATTTTAATATTTCTATTTAACAAGGCATTCGCCGCTAATGACCTTAGCTGTTGACATGGCAGATGATTTTGAATAATCAATCAATCACCTGCAACAGGCTATCATAGCAGGTTCATACCTGCTATGATAATCCCTGGCAGGTGATTTTTTTTTTTTTAATTCCAATGTTCCTTTGTTCTCGTATTATATCTTTATGTTATTTTGTTCTTGTTTTACCATCATCTTTCCTCATTTAATTTTCATGTTCCTTTGCTGTTGTTCTACCATCATCTTTCTTCATTTAATTTTCATGTTCCTTTGTTACTTTCACTATCATACTTCCTCATTTATTTTCATGTTCACATGTTATTGTTTCACCATCATCCTTACTTGTTTATTTTCATGTTCCTTTATTACCTTGTTTTATCCTTATGTTCCTTTGTTCTCGTGTTGTTTTGTTCCCCAGTTCTACATTCTTCACTTTAAAATAAACAAAAGAGTGACTGAACCTCGCTCTCAGCTCTTAGGAGCTGGAAGGGAGGTAGGCGAGGTTCTCACTTGCAACAGGCTATCATAATGGGTTCATACCTACCATGATAATCCCTAACAGGCGAAAAAAAAAGAAATAAAAGGTGTCTCCTACCAAACTTTTTACTTATTCTTCCTTCAATTTCTAGGTAGCTAGCTACCCTTAGCTTCCCTTCCTATCCTTGGACTAAGGATTTATCCCCCTCCTCCCCCTTTAGTTCATCAGACTTCATCAGTTTTCCTGTGACTTTGACCCGTGTGCTTCCTTCCACCACATGACCCCTCCTGCTCCGCTGTATCCTCTCTCTTCTGATTGTACATATCCTGTTATGTGTAGTGTAGTGTAGTGCCCTTAGCAGTAAAACCTTCTGTATGTTTCCTCTGGTGTGTTTCCATTGACCTGATCGCTCTGATTCCTTTAAATCAAACCCTGACATTGGCGACCTTGACAGGATCAGACGGTCTGGAAAACGGCACCATGAGGAACTACATGTAGGAAGGTGAACTGGCTGGGCCTTGAAGGACCATGGTCCTTTTACACTACATTAAGGAGCAGGAGAGGAATCAGATACCAGCAGCTGGCTCAGTACTATCGGAAACGGGAGGAGCAGAGGCAGTTGTGGGAAGAGCAGCATCACAGAAACTGCGAGGAGGAAAGACGCCAGAAAGCAGAGCAAGTGCTATGGAGGAACGTGGGTCTCCTTTTTTGGCCTTGCTCTGGCCCTCCTTCCGCAAGGGAGAACGTCCAGGAAACAAGTGAAACTCCTGGGAGTAGAACGCTGGCCAGAGGAGCGACTGACCACGGAGTCGCACATGGACCCCAGATTCGTCTGCCCAAGGAACGTGCGGCAGCAAGAAGTCCTGTCGGCAAGATGGACAAAAAGGCAAAGGAGACTCCTAGGGAACACTCAGAAGACCGCCGTGAAAAACAACGCAGAAGGAACTTGGAGGAGCCTTGGCCGCCATTGCATGTACGCTTGTGCATATGATTGGTGTGGGGATAGCAACCCGACAACAATTTGGCGTGGGATGCCCACCCAAGGTCTGGGGCCATTGGACTGTAGAGGAGCTGCCTGCCGAAAGCAACTGGAGGAGCCGCCATGCCCAGACACGCGGAGGAGTTGCCTGCCCAGGACGCACCGGAGGGAGCTGCTGCTGATGACGTGCCGGGAGGAACTGCCTGTCGAGGACACACCGGAAGAGCCTGCCTCCAGGACGCGCCAGAGGAGCTGTCCACCAGAGGACATGCTGGAGGAGCCGTCTCAAGCTACCCTGGAGGAGCTAACCGTCTGAAGACAATGCCGAAGGAGCTGTTTGCCAGGAGATGCTGGAGAAGCTGCCAAGAGTAGAGGGAAATGTTGGGGAACAACGATGCAGTAAGTCTGACAGAAGGCAGACTGTGATCGCCGTAAGAGTGTGGATGACGGAGGTCAGTTCTGGGGCCACATCACCGCTGAATGTAGACCTCCGAGCCTCGTGTAGGCATCTCGCATTGTGGTTCTCTGAAAAGAATCTCCAATTCTTGGAATTATATATATATATATATATATATATATATATATATATATATATATATAATATATATATATTTATATATATATATATATGTATATGCACGCACACACACACACACACACACACACACACACCACACACACACACACACCACACACACACACACACACACAAAACACACACACACACACACATAATATATATATAATAGACATCTTTGTGTACGTTACTGCTTGTGTTCATACCACCACCCACACACACACACAACACATATGTGTGTGTGTTGTGTGAAAGTGTGTATGTGTGTGCATGTATTTTTATTATATACATAAATATGCACACACACACACACACATCCCCTAGAGAGAAAGTGAGAATATAATATATCAAACATGTTTAATACATTTGCAGTCCTGCCAATTCTAAGAATTTCGTCAAGTGGCAATTATGTGTAATTAAAAGTCAAATGAAGCATGCGCATATATAGTATTGGTATTTAAGAATATATTATTGGTAACAATATAATTTTTTCCTCTTTGTGTAACTGGTGATGGAAGCCCATCCTTATGGCATGGGTCATGCCCTGTGCATGGGTGTTCACAGCCTTGGAGGATAGCTATGAGCATCACTAATTCATCGCGCTCGAACGGAAATTGAGAATATATTCTGAAAAGGATATTACTATTACTCAAGTGAAGTCTAAGGCATTGGTTTATCCTAATACCTGACTCCCAGATTTGGCCCATCCCGGTATGTGCCTAACACTGACCTATTCCAATTCTTGGCACTCAGATTTAACCTACTCAATACTTAGCTACCAGCAGCAGATTCTTCAAATACTTGATACATGGTGAAATACATTGGTAAGGATAGTCGTTTAAGGTTATATTGTCTCTGGTTCAAGTATGGCAACCCATGATCTTGTGTCATAGGTCGTTGTATCCTCTAGGTTATATCATGGGTTTGGTTATATTTCATGGTTAGAAATCATGTGACGAACTAATCATTTAGTATCTATTACAATGATGTCCCCTTTGGTGTCTAAATCTACCGTAAGAGTGACAGAAGGGCTTTCTCACTTTCTCAATATCAAACCAAGGATTCTATTTCCTACAAGAATATTGTATTACTCTTTACATGTTCCCAGTTGGCCATGCAAGTCAGGTTATGTTATTTTGAGCCGATCCAGTGGTCTTTGCTGGCAGAGGATTGCATTTTGAAATGAACTGAAAAGTCCTGGTTTGCACACAATGCTACGGCTAAGGAAAACGCTGCTTGAGCAAGTGTGGTTCTTTGGTCTCGTGGACATAAGTGTGCTGTCTGTTGGCTACATGGAAGTTGTGGCAAACCATAGGGCCGATACCCTTCTCCTATGAGTGATGCCCCCCCTCACTACCATTCACTCTGAAGAGTGGAGGACATATCACACACTTATGAACTGAGGTCTCAACTGCAACATGGTGAACCACAGCCACTATTTCATGGTCCTAACAACTGGAGTCGACACACAGGCAATTGAGTCTATTTGAACTGACCAAAGAGCATGA
>NC_051399.1:32270425-32273511 GCF_015228065.2 Penaeus monodon
ACAAGAAGAAGAAAAAGAGGAAGTAGAAGAACAAGAAGAAAAGAAAAGAAAAAGAAAGAGGAAATAGAAGAACAAGAAGAAAGAAAAAGAAAAAGAGGACAAACAAAAGAAAAAGAAGAAGAAGGAGAGAGAAAATTACCAGCAATGAAATAACAAAGAAACAGAAACATGGACAATATAATGGCACATCTTAATGACCTTAACTTATACTTGAAAATAAACTAGGATATACTTATACTCGGAAATATATTTTGAAAAACTTATACGTGGAAATACTTATGTTTTGAAAATCTTATGCTTGCAAATACTCATATTTTGAAAAACTTATACTTGGAAATATACTTGGAAATATGCTTGGAAATACTTATACTTGGAAATATACTTGGAAATATGCTTGGAAATACTCATACTTAGAAAAAACACAATGGAAATGCTTATACTTAGAAAAACTTATGGTTATAAATATACTTGGAAATACTTATACTCGGAAAAAACATACACTTGGAAACACTGAACATGACACTGAAGTACACTCGAGGAGCAGAGGTTTACCCTTGACCAAAGCCTCTTCCTCCTGCTCTGTGTATACTTATCTAGCCTTCTCTAGTCCTCTCATTTTGGTGGCTTCTCTGTGTCCGTGTGTTATCAGCTCTCTCCTTTTCTCTTCCGTTTGTTCTGTTTTTCTTTGTTTTTTTGTTAGGATTGATCCTTTCTTGTTTTTTTGTTTTTTTTTCTCTCTTTTTTTCGATTTCAGTTTCTGTTTCTATCTCTGTCTTTCTATATCTATCTATCTAATCTCTCTTTCTCAATCCGTCTTTTTTGTTTATTTGTTTGTCTGAATACATCTCCCTTGCCTGCTTGCGTGGCTGTCTGTCTTTCTACCTCCCTGCTTATCTATCCATCTATCCATCAATCCATCTATCCATCTATCCATCAATCCATCAATCCATCTATCCATCAATCCATCTATCCATCAATCCATCTATCCATCTATCCATCAATCCATCTATCCATCAATCCATGAATCTGCCTTTCTGTGTCATTTGCCTCTCACACCGAACACACTCTTCAGCGCTACCATAGAGGGCGTTAGTATACGGAGGGGTGAGAGCGAGGGGTGTGAGCGCAGGGTAGGGGAACCTCTAATAAGGGGCGGGGGGAGGGAAGGGGGCCAGGAAGGGCAGTGTGGGGAGGGGAGGGGCAGAGCGGGGAGGGGGGGCAGGGAGGGGCAGAGCGGAGAGGGGAGGGGGCAGGGAGGGGCAGAGCGGGGAGGGGGAGGGGGGCAAAGCGGTGAGGGGGGAGGGGCAGAGCGGGGAGGGGGGGAGGGGCAGAGCGGGGAGGGGGGGGCAGGGCGGGTAATAGATTGGTATCATCTATGGTCGAGGGAGGGATGGCCTCCTGTCCATTTAAATAGCGAGTGGCGTGCTGTCGATTTCTCAAGGTGGTCGATGTACGATCAATTTCTCTCTCGTTTTTCCTCTTCTTTTTTCTTCTTCTTTCTTCTCCCTTTTCTTCGTCTTCTTTTTCTTCTTTTATTTTTCATCTTCTTTCTTCTTTTACTTCTTCTCTATATTTTCTACGTCTTCATCATCATCTTCATTATCATTATCATCATCATCATCCTCACCATTATCATTATCATCATTATTATCATCATCATCATCATTATCATCATCATCGTCATCATCATCATCATTATCATCATCGTCGCTATCATCATCATCATCATCATCGCCATCATTAACATCATTATCATCATCATCATCATCATTATCATCATCATCATCATCATCATCATCATCATCACCATCATCTTTATCTTTTTTCTTCCCGTAATTTCCAGCCATATATAAATTTTCTTGTGAATGCGTCTCTTCATTTTGAAGTAATAAGAGCATATGATTATTATTTTTATCATCATTATTATATTTTTATTATTATTATTATTATTATTATTATTATTATTATTATTATTATCATTATTTTATACGAAAGTTTCCTTAGGTCTGCTAATTAAAATCAAACACCGAGTCACTAACAGTGACCTAGGGTGATTGAAGTTTGAGGCAATGGAACATCAACGAAAACATGCAAAATATGCAGAACAACCACAAATCAAAACATCCAGTCAAATCAATTCACGCACACAAAGAACACATCAGATTGATAATGCTCTTCTGAGAACATGTGCTGTGCTGTTTAAGACTATTCTTTGGATTTCTTCTAATTTTGGATTTCTTGATATTTGCTCAAGAAACTTATCCGTACCTTTTTTTTATAAGGCCAAGAGCTCCAATAACAACAGGCAAAGTTTTGTTTTTTTCCACCTCTATTTCCAGGTCTTTATACTTTGATATCTTCTCCAACACTTTTGTTTCTGTCTGAAGGGATGCTCATATCTATAAACAGACATTGTTGTTTATTTTGTCCTTGATGACGATATCTGGACGATTTGCCTGTATAGTACGATCTGTGTGAATTGGAAAGTTCCACAAGATTGTAGCATCTTTGCCTTCAGTAACTGGCTCTGGATGGTCTTTGTACCATTTATCCTGTGTTCCGATAGAAAAGTGTTTGCAGATCTTCCAGTGCAGGTACTTGCCCACTCTGTCGTGTCGATTTTTGTACTCATTCGGTGTTAATATTTAGCAACCAGATACAAGGTGATCAATTTTCTCAACCTTGTCTTCGCAAAACCTACACTTTGAGTCAGTGCCATTGTGCAAGATGTTAGCTTGATAGTTTCTGGTAAACAAACTTTGATGTTGGGCTGCAAGAATAAAACCCTCTGTTTCCCCTTTTATTCCAGAGATTCTAAGCCACTGATGGGTTGCAATTTCATCTACATCAGTGTGTTTGCTTCGAGTTGCAAACTGTCCATGGAGAGGCTTTTCATGCCACCTAGATTCAAGTTTTTCTTGTCCGACCTTCTTTGCTTTTTGTTTTTTATGTTTAGCAGCCAGTGTTGGCACATATGGTTCATGTTTTCGCTTTCAATACCTAATTCCCGAGAAATTTATTTGATTCCTTACTATTGAGTGTAACCTTTTAGAGTTTTCATGTACTCTAACTATTGAAGCTCCACG
>NC_051399.1:32273611-32280687 GCF_015228065.2 Penaeus monodon
ACGCTGGCCAGAGGAGCGGGGAGAACGTCCGGGAAACAAGTGAAACTCCTGGGAGTAGAACGCTGGCCAGAGGAGCGACTTACCACGGAGTCGCACATGGACCCGATTCGTCTGCCCAAGGAACCGTCGCAGCAAGAAGCCTGTCGGCAAGATGGACAAAAGCAAAGGAGACTCCTAGGGAACAGCTGTCAGAAGACCGCCGGTGAAAAACACGCAGAGGAAGCTGGAGGAGCTGGCCGCCATTGCATGTACGCTTGTGCATATGATGGGTGTGGGATATGCACCCGACAACCAGTTGGCGTGGGATGCCCACCCAAGGATCTGGGGCCATTGGACTGTAAGAGGAGCTGCCTGCCGAAGCACTGGAGGAGCCGCCTGCCCAGGACACGCCGGAGGAGTTGCCTCCCAGGACGCACCGGAGGAGCTGCCTGCTGAGGACGTGCCGGAGGAACTGCCTGTCGAGGACACACCGGAAGAGCTGCCTGCCAGGGACGCGCCAGAGGAGCTGCCAACAGAGGACATGCTGGAGGAGCCGTCCAAGCATACCCTGGAGGAGCTACCGTCTGAAGACATGCCGAAGGAGCTGTTTGCCAAGGAGATGCTGGAGAAGCTGCCAGGAGTAGAGGGAATGTTGGAGGAACAACGATGCAGTAAGTCTGACAGAAGGCAGGACCGTGATCGCCGGAAGAGTGTGGATGACGGAGGGTCAGGTTCTGGGGCCACATCACCGCTGAATGTAGGACCTCCGAGCCTCGGTGTAGGCATCTCGCAGTTGTGGTTCTCTGAAAATAATCTCCAATTCTTGGAATATATATATATATATATATATTATATATATATATATATATATATATATATATATATATATATATATATATATATATGTATATGCACGCACACACACACACACACACACACACACACACACACACACACACACACACACACACACACACACACACACACATATATATATATATATAACATCTTTGTGTACGTTACTGCTTGTGTTCATACACACACACACACACACACACACACACACACATATGTGTGTGTGTGTGTGAAAGTGTGTATGTGTGTGCATGTATATTTATATATATACATAAATATGCACACACACACACACACACACATCCCCTAGAGAGAAAGTGAGAAATATAAATATATCAAACATGTTTAATACATTTGCAGTCCTGCCAATTCTAAGAATTTCGTCAAGTGGCAATTATGTGTAATTAAAGTCAAATGAAGCATGCGCATATATAGTATTGGTATTTAAGAATATATTATTGGTAACAATATAATTTTTTCTTCTTTGTGTAACTGGTGATGGAAGCCCACCCTTATGGCATGGGTCATGCCCTGTGCATGGGTGTTCACAGCCTTGGAGGATAGCTATGAGCATCACTAATTCATAGCGCTCGAACGGAAATTGAGAATATATTCTGAAAAGGATATTACTATTACTCAAGTGAAGTCTAAGGCATTGGTTTATCCTAATACCTGACTCCCAGATTTGGCCCATCCCGGTATGTGCCTAACACTGACCTATTCCAATTCTTGGCACTCAGATTTAACCTACTCAATACTTAGCTACCAGCAGCAGATTCTTCAAATACTTGATACATGGTGAAATACATTGGTAAGGATAGTCGTTTAAGGTTATATTGTCTCTGGTTCAAGTATGGCAACCCATGATCTTGTGTCATAGGTCGTTGTATCCTCTAGGTTATATCATGGGTTTGGTTATATTTCATGGTTAGAAATCATGTGACGAACTAATCATTTAGTATCTATTACAATGATGTCCCCTTTGGTGTCTAAATCTACCGGTAAGAGGTGACAGAAGGGCTTTCTCACTTTCTCAATATCAAACCAAGGATTCTATTTCCTACAAGAATATTGTATTACTCTTTACATGTTCCCAGTTGGCCATGCAAGTCAGGTTATGTTATTTTGAGCCGATCCAGTGGTCTTTGCTGGCAGAGGATTGCATTTTGAAATGAACTGAAAAGTCCTGGTTTGCACACAATGCTACGGCTAAGGAAAACGCTGCTTGAGCAAGTGTGGTTCTTTGGTCTCGTGGACATAAGTGTGCTGTCTGTTGGCTACATGGAAGTTGTGGCAAACCATAGGGCCGATACCCTTCTCCTATGAGTGATGCCCCCCCTCACTACCATTCACTCTGAAGAGTGGAGGACATATCACACACTTATGAACTGAGGTCTCAACTGCAACATGGTGAACCACAGCCACTATTTCATGGTCCTAACAACTGGAGTCGACACACAGGCAATTGAGTCTATTTGAACTGACCAAAGAGCATGAGCAGAAATGAAAGCTGGCGGAGAAAGGACCATTCAAGGTTTATGTGTGGTGATAGGTTCTCCTGTAATGAATTTAGGAGCATTGATTACATTGTTGTGTATGGGTTACATGATATAGAATAACTATTATATATAATTTGTAAAAATGTAGTACACATTTTTTTCTTCAAATGAAGTTTCCCAAAATGTTATGAATAATCTCTGCTTCTTAGTCGTGCGATTAATATATCTCATTGATTATCACTGTTATTTTCACACTTATCATTTTTCTTTTGGGTAACCTGAACTACCGTGCTCACATTTGATAACCACATTTTCACATTTTAGCTACCATATTGCCCTCCCAGTCGGGTTTAATAAATCTGCTAAAAAAATGATGTCACAAAAAACATTGCATTCGGGGGTGAAACATCACCGTTCTCCCTGTGTTAATGGCAGGGATTCAACTTTTGAGTCTATCAGTTTGGTCGTGTGTATATTCCTTAACTGATGTCAAGGGCGTGAGCGAGAAGCGAGGGGACCCCCGTCCCCTCGCTTCTCGCTCACGCCATTGACATCAGTTAAGGAATATACACACGACCCAAACTGATAGACTCAAAGTTGAATCCCTGCCCATTAACACGGGGAGAACGGTGATGTTTCACCTCCGAATGCAATGTTTTCTGTGACATCTTTATTTAGCAGATCATTAAACCCGACTGTGGAGACAATATGGTAGCTAACTGTGAAATGTGGTTATCAAATGTGAGCCGGTAGTTCAGGTTACCAATGAAACTGATAAGTGTGAAATAACAGGATAATCAATGATGATATATTAATCGCACGACTAAGAAGCAGAGATTATTCATAAAATTTGGAAACTTCATTTGAAGAAAAAATGTGTACTACATTTTACAAAATTTTATATAATATTATTCTATACTCATGTAACCCATACACAACAATGTAATTTAAAGCTCCTAAATTTATTACGAGAACCTATCCCACCACAAAACCCTTGAATGGTCCTTTCTCCGCCCGCCTTTCATCTTCTCGCTCATGCTCTTTGGTCAGTTCAAATAGACTCAATTCCTGTGTGTCGACTCCAGTTGTTGGACCTGAAAAAGTGGCTGTGGTTCACCATGTTGCAGTTGAGACCTCAGTTCTAAGTGTGTGATATGTCCTCCACTCTTCAGAGTGAATGGTAGTGAGGGGGGGCATCACTCATAGGAAAGGGATCGGCCCTATGGTTTGCCACAACTTCCATGTAGCCAACAGACAGCACACTTATGTCCACGAGACCAAAGAACCACACTTGCTCAAGCAGCGTTTTCCTTAGCCGTAGCATTGTGTGCAAACCAGGACTTTTCAGTTCATTTCAAAATGCAATCCTCTGCCAGCAAAGACCACTGGATCGGCTCAAAATAACATAACCTGACTTGCATGGCCAACTGGGAACATGTAAAGAGTAATACAATATTCTTGTAGGAAATAGAATCCTTGGTTTGATATTGAGAAAGTGAGAAAGCCCTTCTGTCACCTCTTACCGGTAGATTTAGACACCAAAGGGGACATCATTGTAATAGATACTAAATGATTAGTTCGTCACATGATTTCTAACCATGAAATATAACCAAACCCATGATATAACCTAGAGGATACAACGACCTATGACACAAGATCATGGGTTTGCCATACTTGAACCAGAGACAATATAACCTTAAACGACTATCCTTACCAATGTATTTCACCATGTATCAAGTATTTGAAGAATCTGCTGCTGGTAGCTAAGTATTGAGTAGGTTAAATCTGAGTGCCAAGAATTGGAATAGGTCAGTGTTAGGCACATACCGGGATGGGCCAAATCTGGGAGTCAGGTATTAGGATAAACCAATGCCTTAGACTTCACTTGAGTAATAGTAATATCCTTTTCAGAATATATTCTCAATTTCCGTTCGAGCGCTATGAATTAGTGATGCTCATAGCTATCCTCCAAGGCTGTGAACACCCATGCACAGGGCATGACCCATGCCATAAGGATGGGCTTCCATCACCAGTTACACAAAGAAGAAAAATTATATTGTTACCAATAATATATTCTTAAATACCAATACTATATATGCGCATGCTTCATTTGACTTTAATTACACATAATTGCCACTTGACGAATTCTTAGAATTGGCAGGACTGCAAATGTATTAAACTGTTTGTATATTTATTTCTCACTTTTCTCTAGGGGATGTGTGTGTGGTGTGTGCTATTTATGTATTATAAAATAACATGCACACACATACACACTTTCACACACACACCACATTGTGTGTGTGTGTGTGGGGGTTTGGTGTGTTATGAACAAAAGCAGTAACGTACCCAAAGATGTTTTATTATATATATATATGTGTTGTGGTGTGTGTGTGTTGTGTTTGTGTTTATGACTGCGTGTGTTGTGTGTGTGTGTGGTGGGGTGTGTGTGTGTGTGTGTGCTGCTATACATATATTATATAAAATTTTTAATTATATATATATATATATTAATATAAATATATATATATTATATTATATTTTTTCCAAAATTTGGGAGATTTTTTTCAGAAAACCAAAAACTGCGAGATGCTACCAGGCTCGGAGGTCTACTTCGCGGTGTGGGGCCCCAGAACCTACCCCCGTCCCCAACTCTTCCGGCGATCACAGCCCTGCCTTCTGTCAGACTTACTGCTCGTTTTTCCTCCAACTTTCCCCTCTCCCCTGGCAGCTTCTCCCCTCTCCTTGCAAACGCTCCTTCGGCATTCTTCAAAGGTAGCTCCTCCCGGGTATCTTGGGCGGGTCCTCCAGCATGTCCCCTGTTTGGGAGCCCCCCTGGGGCGTCCCTGGGAGGGAGCTCTTCCGGGTGTCCTCGACAGCAGTTCCTCCGGCACGTCCCCAGCAGGGAGCTCCCCCCGGTGCTCCCGGGCAGGCAAATCCTCCGGCGTGTCCTGGCAGGCGGCCCTCCAGTGTTTCGGGAGAGCCCTCTTTCGTCCAATGGCCCCAGATCCTTGGGTGGGCATCCCCCGCCAAATGGTTGTCGGGGGCTATCCCCCCCCCATATAGCACAAGCGTAATGCAATGGGGGCCCTCCCCCAGCTCCTCTGCTGTTTTTCCCGGCGGGCTTCGACAGCTGTTCCCTAGGGGTCCCTTTTTCTTTTTTTCCCTCTTGCCCCAGGCTTCTTGCTGCGACGTTTTCCCTTTGGGGAACAATCGGGTCCTGTCGCTCCGTGGTCGTCCTCCTCTGGCCAGCGTTCTACTCCCAGGGGTTTCACTTGTTTCCTGGACGTTCTCCCTTGCGGAAGGAGGGCCAGAGCAAGGCCAAAAAAGGAGACCCACGTTCCTCCATAGCACTTGCTCTGCTTTCTGGCATCTCTTCTCCTCGCAGTTTCTGTGATGCTGCTCTTCCCACAACTGCCTCTGCTCCTCCCGTTTCCGATAGTACTGAGCCAGCTGCTGGTATCTGATCCTCTCCTGCTCCTTAATGTATTAAAAAGCCCATCCTTAAAGGGCCCGCGTTCCCCTTTCCTAATGTAGTTCCTCATTGCCGTTTTCCGACCGTCTATCCTGTAAAGGTCCCCCAATGTCAGGGTTTGTTTTAAAGGAATCAGAGCGATCAGGTCAGGGAAAACACCCAGGGGAAACAAAAAAGGGTTTTTTACTGCAAAGGGCACTACACTACACTACATAACAGGATTTACAATCAAAAAGAGGATCAGCGGCAGGGGGGGAGTGGGGGAAGGAAGCACACAGGTCAAAGTCACAGGAAAACTGATGAAGTTTGATGAACTAAAGGGGGAGGAGGGGGATGAATCCTTAGTCCAAGGATAGGAAGGGAAGCTAAGGGTAGCTAGCTACCTAGAAATTGAAGAAAATAATAAAAATTTTTTAGGGACACCCTTTTTTTTCTTTTTTTTTTTCCCCGTTTGGGTTATCATGGTAGGATACCCATTATGAAACCCCGTTGCAAGTGAAACCTCGCCTATCCCCTTTCCCGCTCCCAAGAGCTGAGGCGAGGGTTTAGTCCCTTTTTTTTTATTTTAAAGTGAAAAGTAGAACTGGGGAAAAAACAAAAAGAGAACAAAAGGGAAAATAAGGATAAAAAAAGGGAATAAAAGGGAAAATGAAAATAAAAAATAAGGATATGGTGAAAAATAACATGTGAACATGAAAAAAAATGGGAATAGATAGTGAAAATAACAAAAACATGAAAATTAAAAAGGGGGGATGATGGTGAAAAAGATCATGGAAAAAAGGAACACGAAAAATTTATGGGGAAGGGAAAACAGTAAAAAAGGAAAATGAAAAATTAAAAGAGAAAATGATGGTAGAACACCAAAGGAACATGAAAAATTAAAAGAGGAAAGATGATGGGAAACAAAAACAAAATAAAATAAAGATATAAACAAACAAAGGAAAATTGGGAAATTAAAAAAAAAAATCACCTGCCCGGATTACATGCAGGTATGAACCTGCTATGATACCTGTTGCAGGGGATTGATTTTTTTCAAAAACTCTGCCATGTCAAAAACAAGGTCTTACGGCGAATCCTTTTTAAAAAAATATTAAAAAATTTAGATTTTAAAAATCTATCAAAAAATATCTTATTAAAAACATTAAAAATATTTTAAAAACAAGCATAAAAATTATGCTCAAGGTATAAATTATTTCAACATTATGCATGATCAATTTTATTAAAAAATAGTTTCCCCAAGGGAAAATAAAAAGACCCCCTATTACAAACCC
>NC_051399.1:32285787-32305787 GCF_015228065.2 Penaeus monodon
CTCCCTCCCCCCCCCCTCTTGGTTTAAAATTTAACCTAATGTAAAAAATTCCCCATTTTCCCGAGTATTAGGACCGGGCGGATCCCAAGAAACATAAGCGCTGTAACCCCCGCATTTAGGAGGTCGAAGTAGAAAAGTGCGTACCCGAAGCTTTAAAACTTAAGTTATTTTTGCATAAGAGGAGCCCGCCGCTTAAGTTTCTTTGGCTTAAGACATAATCTTAGAGTGAGTGTATTGTCATCCCCCATATTCTTTACAGCTGTGTTCATGCTACTGAAAAATGGGGGTTTTGAACGCAAAAAACGTTCTGCCTGTCCCGCACAATCGTTTCAGGGCTGCCCAAAAAATTCTGAAATTATTATACATATCGGACAAAAAAAACATTGTTCAAACGAATTGAAAATTCCCAAATTTTAAAGGGTTTCAAAAATCAACCTTGTTGTTCTGATCCTTGTTAAAAGATAACAACCGTTTTGCGTGTGTAGAAATTTGGGAATTTAAGGATACGTAACCCAAACAAGGAGAATTCAGGCTTTTATAAAAATATATTATATAATAATATATATAATTATTATAGTATATATATATATAAAACACACACACACACCCCAAAACACAACACACACACACACAACACACACCCCACAACACACACACCACACACACACACCACGCACACACAAAACACACACAAAACACATATATTATGTACATATATTTAATTATGTATATACACACATATACCCCATTTATATATATACAAATATATATTTAATTTTTTTATATATATATATATATATATAAAATATATTATATTTTATATATATAATATATATATATATACCCACTCAAACAAGGGGTGGGTGTATATGTGTTTTTTTGTATGTAAAGCATTTTGTGTGTGTGTGTGTGTGTGTGTGTGGGGTGTTTTGTGTGTGTGTGTGGTTTGGGTCGTGTGGGGTTTTGGGTGTGTGTGTTTTGTGTGTTGTGTGTGTGTGTTTTGTTTATGTTTTGGGGTGTGTGGGGGGGGGTGGTGTGGTGTGTGGTGCGTGTACATGCACATTTTTTCTTTTTATAAAAATCTGTATATGTATTTGTATATATATATTAATATAATATATATATATATATTATAATATTTTATATATACATATATATATATATTTTATTTGTATATATATATATAATTTTAATATATATATATATATATAATATAATATATATTTACAGAGAAGAGAGAAACAAAACACACACACAATATATATACCAAATTTTTTTTTTAATAATATATTTTATAATATATATATATAATATAAAATATATAATTTATATATATATATATATACATATATTATATATATATTGGGGAGAGAGAGGAGAGGGAAAAAGAGAGAGAGAGAGAGAGAGAGAAAGAGAGACAGGCCAAAAACACCCCGCAGCGCCCCACAATTCAAGCGCGCGCACACACCACACACAAACACCACACACACACACACACCACACATATATATATAAATACATAAACAAAACACACAACATTTTACTTTTATTATATATCTATAATATTTTATTATATATATATATATTTATTTTTATAAAATATTTATATATATATATATGGATATATATACATATACAAATATACATATTTTCCCCAACACAACAGTATGGCCGCCCAAGAATGCCCATGATTTTTC
Source organism: Penaeus monodon (assembly GCF_015228065.2). Taxonomy (NCBI): domain Eukaryota; kingdom Metazoa; phylum Arthropoda; class Malacostraca; order Decapoda; family Penaeidae; genus Penaeus; species Penaeus monodon. The sequence continues at coordinate 32,287,485 of NC_051399.1, forward strand.
AAAGGATGCGGGGGAATGATACCACTGCGTTAATCAGTCACTGCTTAAAAGGGTTTTTCGTAATTAATACATCAATTGGGAAAATGAACGCCAAAATAAAAGCCGCCATATAAAAAAAACTGTTTAGATTAAAAGATAAAAAATTTTTTACAAACCCCTGGTACATACGGGATTACGGGAACAGTCAGAATATCAACTTAACGGTCTGATTCCAGAATGTTATGGGTTGTCTTGAGGGCACGGAGGTTCCCCTCGAACTGCCCTCACACACTGTTCACAGGCTACAACGTCAGTAACGTCAACTTCATATATTTATATTAGATAGATCGCGATCTCATTATCTTCCCTACTTCGATCATATGAAGAGCCGCCATCACTTCCTAATGCACGACCCCTTTCGCACAAACATTTTTTAACAGGTCATTTTTTAAACAGGCTGATACAGACCATATTTGACCCGGTGTGTACTCGCCGAGGCTCGCGGCGTTATACACGAAGATGAATTATACCACACAAGCCTCTCCGATCGCAGTGTTTACAGAATAAGTGTTAACAAAAGATTTCCTGACGCTGATATGAAAGTATTGTGATATATACCAACGTCTACACTCCCTCCTTTGCTCCACAATGGACAACCAATAATCTCTCTGTTTCTGATAAGCTTTCAAGGAGGCCATAACTGTTACGATGGTCTGATGAGGAGTTCAGAACTAGTCTGAACTTTGGCTTTTTCTCAGTGGACCTCTTCAACCGGCCGATAGCCTCTATTACCCTACTTACCAACACTGACTCCTGGGAGTATATTGTTCGACAGTGAGGAATAGGTCTCCTTTTTGAGATTATGAGATGCTTCGCAACTGTCTCTGCCTCATCGTCAATGTGTTTCAGTACCAGTTTCCATCTTTCCAGAACCTATCTGTCTGAGGACTTGTGCATGGATCCAGCTCGTGATATAATATTGTCAAGTGATAGATTGCCTTCTCTCTGCACCTGGTACCGGTCTCCTGATTCATACTCAGGGCCATGGTCAGGGTTCAAAGCTTCTGGTTCTGTGACGTGGAGATCGCTCGGGACGTAGTAATGGAGGGCGGCTTTTCATTGTGGCATCATTGGGGAAGACGTTCCTGCATTCCCTTCATTTGTTTTTCACTATTTCAATGCAAGTATAACCCAGGTGTTTACACACAGTCACCCTCTTCAGCTTTCGTGTGTCCCACACAACGTGACAGAGGTAAAACCCCCAAACGATTTCCAAAACGCAATGATAAGGATACTCCGGACAAGGAAAGAAAACGCCATTTCCCAGTGACAAGAAGAGATACACCCCTGATGGTATCCACAGAACTTGGACTCCTCCCAGGACATTGGGTCGCCGAGATGAAAAACTCTCCAGGGCTCGCAAAACAACCTGCGTTTAATATATCTGACACTATATATCTGTCGGGATCAGTAGACAGAAAATCATCAGATAAAGGTGCCCCAAAACACCATGTCCAACACATGGTAATTGTCTAAATACACTGTAAAATGGGCATAATATAGTGTTGCAGAAACGCCATGTGAAGGTCCTTGCATAAGGAGTCATCTGTACATCCTCTGCTTCTTAGATTACTGGTGGCACGTCCGTACTGGGCATTAATTCAAGCAGGGATCACCCATGTTCAGTACTTTAGCTATAAGACAGGAATTCCATGGTGTCAACAGAAGTCCGAAGAGACAGGACATTTTCCAGCCGCAATGGACGTCATAATAACAGGTTCACTTACCGACCTACTGTGCGGTCTGATCTATTACTGACGTCAGTTGTCGTTCACAAGGGACATTTTGTCCTGGTTTATCCACTCATCTATCCAGCTGTGTCAGCTGTGTTGGTTTGCCGTCGTGCGAATAATGCCAGCACTGGGGTTTTGACTCTGTGCAAGAATGCAACGCACTGTTGGTTTTTTGACTCTGCATAATGCAGTACTGTGGGGTTTGTGGACCTGCAATAATGCAGCAACTGTGCACGTTTTTACTCTCAAGATGCACGCACTGTTGGTTTTTGACTCTGTCAGAGAATTCACGGCACTGTGGTTTTCCTGACCTCATCGCATAACTGCCAGCACATGGTTGGTTTTCTACTGCAATAATGTCAGCACTGTAGTGTTTGTTTGACTCTGCAAGAATGCAGCACATGGTTTTAACTCTAGCAAGAATGCAGCAGTGGGTTTTTGACACTCGTTGGTTTTTAATTCCAATAATAAGCACAGAACGCTGTGGGTTTTTGACGTCTGCAAGATGCGCACCATGGGTTTTGGCTCTCAGATCAGCCGTGGGTTTTGGCTCTGCACGAAATGCAGCACTGTTAGGTTTTTTGACTCTGCGAGAATGCAGCACTGTGTGATTATGCTAACTCTGCAAGATATCAAGCACATGGTTTATGACTCTGCAAGAAGTGCAGCGGCGGGGGGTGGTTTTTGCACTCCTGCAATAATTCAGGGCACTGTGGGTTTTGGACTCTGGGCACATAATGCGCCTGTGGTTTTTTGACTCTGCAAGAATTCAAGCACCGCGTGGGATGTGACTCTGCAAGACATCACAGCACCATGTGTTTTTTTGTGAACTCTGCAAAATGCAGACAGTGGTTTTTTGAGACCTCTACTGCAAATGTAATGACAGCACTCGTGGGTTGTGAACTCTGCAAGCGCGTTGCGGGTCGCAGTGGATATTGTACTCTGCAAGAAGATGCAGCACTGTGGGTATTTTTGTAGACTCTGGAAGATGCAGCACTGTGGGTTTTGACTCTGCCAAGAATGCAGCACTGTGGGTTTTTACCTCTGTCAAAGGCTGCAGCCCTGGTGGTTTTTTCTGACTCGGCAATAATGCACGCAACTGTGGCTTTTCTGACTCTGGCAATAATGCAGCACTGTGTGGGTTCTTTGTGACACTCTGCAGAGAATGCAGCAAATGGGTTTTACATACAAGAATGCAGCATGGGGTTTGTTGACACCGTTGGTTTTTTGGCTCTTGTAACAACACCAAGGCCATAGGTTTGTATTTTGGTAATGAACACAAACATCTGTGTGATTTTTTGACTTCTGCAGAAATGCAGCTGTACCGTGGGTTTTGACTCTGCAAGCACTCCAGCACCAGCTGTGGGTTTTGACACTCTGCCATAATGCAGCACCATGTGGTTTTATGACTTCTGCAGGAAATGCCGCACTGTGTGGGTTTTGACCTCTGCACAAAGAATCCAGCAATGTTAGTTTTGAACGTCATGCAAGAATGCGCACACTGTGGTTCTATGACTTCCTGTCAAGAATAGCAAGCACTTGGTTTTTGACTCTGCATAACATGCAAGCACTGTAGGTTTGTTGAACTCTGCAAGATTGACACGCATTGTGTTTTTTTGTTTTTTTAGTCTTGCAAGAAATTCAGGCACTGGTGTGGGGTTTTTGGGAATCGGCAGAATGCAGTATGTGGGTTTTTTGGACTCTGCAATAGTAATGCAGGGCCCTGGTGGTTTTTTGACTCTGCAGATGCCTCACTGTGTTGAGTTTTTTTTAGTGTCTGTGCAATAATGCAGAACCGTTTTTTTTGGTAGGTACTGCATAGAATGCAGCACCTGTGGTTTTTTGACCTCTGCACGAATGTCATCATTGTAGGGTTTTTGGACTCTCCAGATGCTCAACACTGTGTGTGTTGACTCTGCAAGAATGCCGTAACCGTGTTTTTTATTTTTAGTCTACAAGAATGCAAGCAGCTGATGGGTTTTTGACTCTGCAGAATGCAGCTATTGTGGGTTTTGTGACTACTGCTCAGAATGCCAGTACCTGTGGGTTTTGACTCAATACATGGCAGCACGTTAGGTTTTTGACCTCTGCAGAGTTTGCAGCACACTGCGTGGTGTTTTTTGTTCTGCAAGAATGCCGCACCGTGGTGTTTGGACTCGCAAGCGAAATGCAGCACTGTGGGTTTTTTGGACTCGCTGCAAGAATGCATATTGGTGAGTTTTGACTCTGCAATAATGCAAGCACAGTGGATTTTGACTCTGCAAAGACTGTCAGCACTCGTGGGTTCTTTGCATCTGCAAGATTCAGCATGTGGGTTTTGACTCTGCATTAATGCAGCACTGGTGGGGTTTGTTTGTACTGCAGTATGCAGGCACTGTGGCAATTTTTGAACTCTGCAGAATCAGCACTGTGTATTTTTCGACTCTGTGCAAATGCCAATGCGCCAACGTGGTTTTCCTGACCATGGCACATAATCGAGCACTGTGGTTTTTCTGACTCTGCAATATGCATGCACTGTGTATGGGTTTTTGACTGCAAGAATGCAGCACATGGCGTTTTACTCTACAAAATAATGCAGCAGTAGTTGGATTTTGCACGTTGGTTTTTATGTCCATCAATAAGCGCCGCTGTGTGTTTTTGCTCTGTGCACTGGAATGCAGCCACGTGTGGTTTGGCGCTCTGCAAGATTGCAAGCACCGTGGTTTTATTGACATACGCGAAGATGGCAGCAGCAGTGGGTTTTGACCGTCTCATGCAATCAGCACTGTGGGTATTTTTGACTCTAGCAGGAATGCAGTATTGTGGGTTTTGACTCTGCAAGAATGCAGCACAGTGGATTTTGACTCTGCAATAATGCATCACTGTGGTTTTGCTGACTCTGCAATAATGGCACGACTTGTGGTTTTTTTGTACTCTGCAAGATTGCAGCAAGACATGGTTTTTAACTCTACAAGATATGCAGCCGTGATGGGATTTTGGCACACCGTGTTGTGTTTTTAATTCCATAATAAGCACAATGCTGTGGGTTTTGACCTTCAGAAGGCCAGCACCGATGTTTTTGGGTATACCTCTGCAAGAAGCAGCACCGTTGGGGTTTTGGGCTTCTGCGCAAGCATGCAGCACTGTGGGTATGCTGACTATTCAAGAATGCAGCATCGTGAGTTGTGTGTCCTCTTGCAATCACTGCAACTCTGGGTTTTTGACTCTGCAGTGTATCCGGCAACCATGGGTTTTGACCTCTGCAGTAAGCGCACTGTGTGTTTTGAACTCTGCAAGAATGCCAGAACTGGAGTTTTATGACTCTGCAAGATAAATGCAAAGAACTGGGTTTTTTAGTCTGCAAGAATGGCAGCACTGTGGAGTTTTTGAGTCTGCAGAATGCCGCCACTCGTGGGGTGCAATCTTGGCTGATGGCATACACTCTGAGACACACAGGCAGTCGACCCATCACTCGCCCCCCTCGCCTTGAAAAGTTACATAAGATTGTCTGTTTCTGGAGAACATGTCTCACCATAGATAAAGCTGAGGTATGGATGGACGGGAGGTGTCACCAACTCTGCTAGCCCCCTCCAATGTAGGAGCCCCTAGATATAGTGCAGGGTGAAGTGGAGGAATCCTCTGACTTCGTCGTACCATATGAAATGGGGTATAGAACCTATGTGGCCGCCTGATAGTTATGGCACTTCTTGCAGGATTTCTAATCCAGAACAAAAGACAGCTATTAGCCGCAACGCAAAGATACATTAGGAATACCTGGTCTACCAGTTTTCAAGGAGGCTAGCGACAGAGGAAACAAATGCATCTTCTGGTTGTTTTTACAGCTCATATGTATTTTACCAGGAGTGTGTCGTTGTAGACATAAAATAGATAACTATTTTATAGAGGCAGAGAACAGGCCCGTGGCACACGCCTAAAAAACAATTCTTCAGAGAGATACTTAGATCCGAGCTGCATTCGAACCATCGTGATTTCAGAGGTGTGGCCTGCACGAGTGCCAGGGCGTTACACAGCCTTTTACCTAATTGTGCAGGAAAGAGAATGGCTGGCTGTCTGTGCAGAAGCTCACCAGCCAAAGCGAGCTTGTCCTAAGCACGACAACGAGAAGGACAATGACACGTGAGGAACCCCTTGTCATTGTGTGCTGGCTCGGGCTTCGCACAGCGCAAGTGTGATGGCCGATGCGCTTGAACACTGCGGCCCAACAAGCACCATGCGCATCATCGACTGCCGGAGTGGCGCGTGCTCCCAGCCTAACTATACTAACCCACACTTCAGAAACGTGCCACAGACAACAGTGCACAGATTTAACCATTGAGTGAACAAATACAGAAAATGGGCAAGGAAATAAGAAGCCTCAGCAAGGTCTAACTGAATCTGAAATAAATGAAAATGAAAGCAATAGTGCCGATTAGCTTACTAATCGATTATTGGTGTTAAATACTCTCGACAAATCATCTACAAAGCAGTGAACGTAGTTAGTAATAACGCGCCGACGAAGATGTGCCGTGAATGGAAACTGTAGGGAACACTCGAACAATGGATATAATGGCTATGATCATACATATAGTATCAATATCAGAAAAAATGCGCAAGATCTATGCGCAAATAAACAAGATTCACCAGATAATGTAATTAGCTATATACAAGAATTGCAACATCTAGGCATCAAAGTGCTATCATCAATACAGATTTGGCCGAATCACTTCATTATGATGACTTGTGAGTGGGAGACAGAGAAAACACTATTACTTGTTTCTTCGATGGAGGAATAGCTTCACGACCTATGGCAATCCCACTGACCATATACCTCTGTCGAACATCATACGGTTGTCACTTTGGAACCTTTTCCAAAGGGCAAGAATGGAATCATCAATGTGGGTTTTCCTGGGCTCACTCAAACCAGGTAAGAAGGGGAAAAGTCCTCCTTAATCCCTAATACAATCTTTACCTGGTAATACTAGGTATGTTCATACTAAGTGAAGTACATCTAGTATAAAAGACGCATTTACTTGTGATCAGGATCATACATGATCTTGATAATTTGATATGAAGTACATCTTAAATGTTTGAGGTATTTCACGTGGATCTTGCAGGTCACCGCACAGGTGGAGATGTAGCCCCGATAGTTGAGTGTTTCGTCACTAGATCGAGAGATGACGCAGCTGCGTGCGTCTATGCACACGTCCCTGGGCTCAAGTTATATGTTTTCTCGCTCACAAACCCCTCATCACGTTTAAGTGTTGTTCCGAGCACATGTGAGTTTTCTGATTGAGAAACTGTTAGGAGTAACTAGAGAATTTTAACATTTATTGGACGTAAATTTTTCATGAAGAAAGTGTTGATGGTTTTGGACGTCCACACAGCGACTCCTCTACTTTTTAACAACTTTAGTCCCCTTCCAGAATCAGTTAGAGTTTGCATGGTACAGCCACCTCAAGGTAAAGCCTTAGTGCCACCTTATGCGGGTGCACATTCCACTGCCAGGGTTATGGCATGAGCCAACTCTTGTCGTATTTAACGAAAGTGGTGACAACCAAGAGTATGTTGTAGAAGTGTGGTAAAAAGGTGCTTCATGAGATTATGCAGCAACTGTCCAGCTGTCCAAATGCTTGTTACCACGGGGGGAAAAGAAGCCTCTGATGAGCTTCTCAAACATGTAAAAGGTACAAATGTGAGAAAAAGAAGTATTGGTAATAAGGAAGCAAGGAGAAAAGTGAATTTTTCCAGAGGCGAGAGCGCACGTGCCTGTGAATGCTGTTTGCATAGCAGGTAAACGTCATTCTGTGCTATCTCGATCTAGCCCATCCTTCCTTCCCACCAACTATTTGCCCGCCCTGTACTTCTTACCACCGCCAGCTTCCTTAAAAAAAACCCCATTCCCCAATTGTGCTGATAAGAGCTGCCTCTGTGAATTCCACCAGAAGACGAGTAGCAGTGAAGGGTCTATTGTGAGGGAGACTCCTCCTCACCAAGTAGGCTTTGGAGTCATCAGGCAAGGCTCCATAGGGGCCCTCAACAGTGCAGCTCCAGCTGCCACCACTCAACGAGGGCCTCAAATCCGCAGCGAGGCAGCCATGACCCCTGAAGGCAAAGGCTCAGTATGCCCTTTGCCTCAGGAAAAATGGATATCCTGGAGCCTGTTTCAAAGATGTCATGTCTACGTGAGGGTCTTGGAGCACGTCAGGCAGGGCTTCAAGCCAGAGGCCTCAACGGTGATAGTCTCCAGGCTCTGCCTACCGACATCCCAGGGTGCCGATCGTGCTTCTAGGGCAGAATGCCCCTGATCGCAAAGGCTGCATTCCGTCTTTGCCGTTCAGACAATCCTTGAGCCTGTCAAGGAAGACCGGTTTGGGGGGGGGGGGGGGGGCGGGGGGGGAAAAAAATACTAGTCCACGGTAACAATCCTCAAAGATATCCCCCAGATACCTGTCAAGGGACAGCTTACAAGTGTGTGGGGTCCCGGTGCTGCCAAACACCGTTATGAATTAGTATTGGAAGTAACTGGATACCCTAATCGCCTAGTGAACTGTCACGGGAATTCACTGACAAAATGGAAAGAAACTGCAACAGTCTGATAGCTTCGTGTAACCTGGTCAGAAGAGATTAATGACAGGGATGAATCAACCGATTTTCCCTTGAGAGGACTCCAAAATATCAAGAACCCATTAGGGTTTTGATAATGGAACTCATTGGGAGTAGCGTAACTGGTAGCGATCCCGGATATGTACCCTTCCAGTCCGTCCCCTAGCAGACAACACTGCAGGTAGAGAGGCTGTTGAGAATAGGTTGTTTCGCACACGGACCTTATACTGTTGCAATCTATCTCCCTTCCTCACCATAGATCTCAACATAGATTGATTATGGAAGATGTACTTGGGCATTGCCACTCCATTTCTACTACTGGGAGATTATCAGTGTCGTCATCACCTCTGGGAGACACTTTGTGCAACCCTTGAGGAAGGGCCTTGAGTCCTTGTTCTTAGATAGATGCAATTTTACTGAATGTGACACTCCCACAATTTCAAATTCAAACTGGGACATTCTCCAATATAGACCTGTCAATTGGCCTCACCTGACTCACTGATGTAATTTCACTTTGGCAGGATCAGGGAAGAACTTACTGGAAAGCAACCACTTTCCAATACTTTTGGAGGAGGTGATGGTATTGCGACCCAGTGTGTTTCAAGATCTGTTATCACTTACACATCAACGTAATTCACCTTACGCATAAGCATGCATTCTGAGAAGTAGTAGAAGGAACATTACGAAGCACCTCCGATTACCCATTGGTGGGGCTGATGAATGACCAACCACTGTCAGAGCAAGAGAAAGCTGCCTTAAGGCAGTTGAAAACGATGCCCCAGTTATTGTAACCCTGATCCAGTACCAAAAAGGACACCGATAGCGCAATTGCAGGCGATGCTACATGAGGCTATTAGCTGACATCCGTGGAGCACGTATTTGCTTCTCACTTAACATCTTTAGCTTGGTTATGGGGACAGGGTGCTTACAAGGATCGCTGGGAAAGAGCACATCACTTTCACCAAGAAACCGGATACGTTGAGATAGATGTCCATATCATCCAGACAAAAGTTGTTTGCTAATGAGCTAGCTAAAAATATCGCATGGCAGAGATCTACCATCTGAGCATCTTACACTGCTTGGATTTCTGCACTCATTCGGGCTGAGCAGCCACGACAGAGAACACCCAGTGAGTCATTCTGCAGTAGGACTGTCAGCGAGAACTTCCATTGCAACTTGCTTGCCATTTTTTGTGCATGGAGATGGACTCTGCAGCTTACTGCCTAAGACTGGCCCCAGGAAGTGATGATCATCGCATACCAAATGTATATCGACTTCCCATAGAGTCTCCCTAGAAGTTCCTGTTGGCCCTATTCAATAGGATCTATAGGGTATGGGTACAGTGCCAGTCCACATATGTACATGGCGGCTATAGATCTACAATCCTTGCCCTAAAGCGTGTGGTACGGCATTCTTCACACAGGAAATTACAGCCATTTCCTCTCACGCTGCATCTACAAGCTGTAGATAAAATGGTATAATTTCAGGATTTACATATTGGCTGGTAAGAAAAAGGAAAAAACGTGCTGACCCCAATAGTATGGGTTTAGAAGATTGAGAATTCGACCCATAGATGCACTTGTAATATGGAAACGCCCTATACAGGAATTCCTTTTAGTCACAGTGATATCACATGATTAGCGATCTATCTTTGAACTACTTGGAAGCATGGCATACTCTTGATAAGCTGTATGAACATTTCGGTTTAATCCTGGACCATTACCTACCTTCATACAAAGGCTTCCTTGCTAACAGAGTTATAGTTTGATTGGGAAACATTTTCTCTAACATGGAAGAATCAGCTGGAAGGGGTTCCACAAGGAAGTGTCTAAGTGTGACCCTATTGTCCATGCTTATAAATGACATTGTTAAGAATGGTGTTTCCAGTAAAATCTCATGTAATTGGTAATGTGGAGCTGACTTTACACTGTGTACTGCTCAGGATTGCAAGGACACCATGCGGCTCAATAATCAGGGTTGTACATGGTCAACATAATACCATGGGATTCAAAATTTTCCCCAGATGTGTGACCATGCTATACATTTCCACAAACGAGAAAATTCTCCTTCCTCTATTTAGGAAGCAAACCCACACAATTGTGGTCAGAAGGTGACAGTACTTGGGTTCTAATTTTTGCTCGTCAGGCTTACATGGGTCCTCACATCCACACGTAAAAGTGAAGGTCTTCACACGCGTGTGCTGTGTATTTGCATATTGCCGTTGGGCCAGACGCGCACAACTCTTCTGCGGCTTTTACGAGTGCTTTTATGTAGTAAAGCTTGCTTATGGATGTGAGGCTTATTCATCTGCACCCCCACTCGTCTCCAGTGATGCTTGGCCTCAGTTCGTATGCATCTCGTTGTACTGGGGCTTTCAGGTCCGTCACCTGTGGAGTCCCTGTATGCTGAGTAGTGGTAGTAACCACCTCTTTCTTACCCGGGACTACATGAACCTGATTTTCCTACATGAGCTACAAAGGTGATTCCGGGATCTCCTAGCTCCAGATTTGTTGTTCAACACCCTGGGATAGCCGTATCTCTTGGTTAAGGGAGAATGATAATCTTGTGGAAAGATCTATAGTTTACGTCTCACGAAGGTTCTAGCTGTTAATTTCCCCTCAAATGACCCCCTTGGACTAACCAAGGGCGAGCTGGATTTATTTAGAATTGTGAAAGGGGAGAGATCCGAAGAGCAGAAGTCAGAGATAGATTTCTTCAGCATATATTCTGTATGTACCAAGTATCAAATGCATATATACAGACTGTGTTCAAAGTCTGCAACATGTGTGGTGCCTTTGCAAGCGTGAGCAGAAGGAAACTTCATCTGGCAGTCCTGTGTCTCTAGCAGCCTAGATCTTCATTCTCCAGAGTTACATGCGCATCCTATGCAGCAGTTTAATATGACTATAGATCTACAAAACCATTCTATTGTGATATTATTGCGCCTCTCGTATTGGCCTTGGCAGAGCAATCAAGACTAGCTTTCAAACTCATCACATCCAGTAGTGAGGGAGGTCAAGATTGGATATATGCCTGATTCACATGTAAGGAGAATTATCTGTGTTGGTGAAGCGCATGTTGGATAGTGGAAGGAGCTGAGCTGATCAGAAACCCAAGGCTCGGCGCCGCTCAGGCCTTGTGATGCCTCATTTTTCCTCATCCCCGAACACAGCGACTTGAAACCCAGCATTAGGAGTATTGGTCATTCGCGATATAGGGAAGGGCGCAGACGGAGTCCCATACTCCAAACAACAAACTGTGCAAGAGATTAAAGAGATGACACTAGGGGGCAGTATGGGTGCTAGACATCCATCCCATACTAAAAAGTGGAAGTTGCATTAACAAGAGCTGACCTCATGGCGGATGATGGCTAAAAGTCGACGTCCCCTTGGTGGAGGATGCCAAGAGCCATTAATGAGCCGCACATGTACGTACTTGACTTCGTATCCTGGCCCCCGTAACATATGACAATGTGTTAATTGGAGTGAGGATTAATGCTAGATACTGGGATGCTTCTAAGATTTCTCTTAGGGAGACTAGATTTTTATTGAAATACTAATGCATGCTAATGTTTCTGTATAAATTTATACACTTAGAGCACTAATATTTATGGCTTTGTTTAAAATATAATATTAATGGGTATTTGTAAGGATATTTATTGGATATAAGTTTTTAATCTTAAATATTCTTAATATTTTCTATTTAACAGGCAATTCGCCGCTACTAGACCCTTAGCTGTTTGACATGGCCTATAGATTTTGATAATCAATCATCACCTCAACAGGCCTAGTCATAAGGTGCAGGTTCAATACCTGCTGCATGATAAGTCCCTGGCAGTGGATTTTTTTATTTTTTTAATTTCCAGGTTCCTTTTGTTCTCGTATTCTTTTCTTTATGTTATTTTTTCTTGTTTGCACCATCTAATCTTTCCTCATTAATTTTCTGTTCCGTTGCCTGGTTGGTCTAAAAGACCCATCTTTTCTTCATTTAATGTGTTCATGTCCTTTGGTTTACTGTTGTTCCTTCTCTGCAATTTTCATGTTTCCTTTTGCGCTTCCATGTCTTTAATCACCATCATCCTTCTCATTTAATGTTTCATGTTCCTTTGTACTTTCACCTCATACTTCCTGCATTTATTTGCATGTTCAGACTATGTTTCTTGTTATCACCATCATCCTTACCGTTTATTTTCATGTTCCTTTATTACCGTGTTTTATCTTATGTTCCTTTGTTTGCGTGTTGTTTTGTTTCCCCCAGTTCTACAATTCTTCTTCTTTAAATAACAAAAAGTGACTGTGAACCTGTCGGCTCTTCCACGCTCTTTTAGGTCTGCTGGACGGAGGTAGGCGATTCTTTCTTCACACCTTGCAACAGCTATCATATGGGTTTCATACCGATACATGATACTCTAACAGAGCGAAACAAAAATAACATAAAAGGGTCTCCTACCAAACTTTTTACACTTATTCTATTCTTCCTTCAATTTTTATGGTAGCTAGCTAACCTATAGCTCCCTTCCTAGTCCTTGGACTATAGGATTCATCCCCACTCCTCCCACGCTTTTAGTTCATCAACTATCTCAGTTTTCCTGTGACTTTGATCCTGGGTGCTTCTTTCCCCACGTGACCCCATCCTGCTCATAGCCGCTGGAATCTCCTCTGCGTTGCTGCATTGTACATATCCTGTTATGGGTGTTAGTGTATGTAGTGCCCGTGATAACATAAAAACACTTCTGTATGTTATATCTCATGGTGTGTGTTCCATTGACCTATCGCTTGATTCCTTTAAATCAACCTGACATTGCGACCTTGCCAGTTATCAGACGGTCCTGGAAAACAAGAGCACCATGAGGACTACTGTACGGATGTGAACTGCTGATGCCTTGAAGTCATCGGGCCTTCTGTTACAACTACATTCTTGGTGAGGCATGAGAGGATCAGATTGACCAGCTTAGCTGTGGCTCTCATACCTAATCGCAAGCGGGGGATGTCGTATGCAGTTGTATGGGGAAGAGCAGCTCCCAGAAACTGCCGATGGAGGAAAGGACGCCAGAACAGCAGAGCAGTGCTACTGGGAGGAACGTGGGTCTCCTTTTTGGCCATTGCCATCTGGCCCTCCTTTCCGCGAGGAGGGAAGATAACGTCCGTGTGAACGAGGTTGAAACATCGCTGGGATAGAACGCTGATGGCTCTGAGCTCAGAGAGCGACATATGTACCACGTGGTCACCCATGGACCCGACTTCGTCCTGCCCAAGTGACCCGTCGCGAGTAGCGGGAAACCATGTCGGCAAGATGGACATAAAGCCAGAGAGAGAACTCCTAAGGAACGCTTTGTGCGGCAAAAGGAAGCATGTGTGATCGCAGTGAAAGCTCTCAGCAGGGCGGTGACAAACACAGCAGAGGTAGACGGGAGATCCTGACAGCCGATTTGCCATTTGACACTTGTGCATTCACTTATGGTGTGTTGGGATATGCACCCCGACAATCAGTTGCGTGGGATGCCCACTGCCAAGGTCTTGGGCCATTGACAGTGTAAGAGGAGCTGCCTCCGAAGGACACACTGGTGAGGAGCCTGCCTAGCCCAGGACATCCCGCCGGAGGAGTTGCGCTTCCAGGACGGCACCGGAGGAGCTGCCTGCTTGGGACAGCGCGCGAGGAGCTGCCTTGTCTAGAGATCACACTGGAATAGCTGCCATGACTATGGGACAGCGCCGGAGGGAGCGCCAACAGAGGACGTGTGCGGTGGAGAGAGCTGCCGTGTCCAAGCATACCCTCGAGGAGCTACCGTCCTGAAGACATGCCGGAGGAGCTGTTATGCCAAGGGAGATGCTAGGAGAGCTCCATGTGGGTGGGGGGGGGGGAAGGATAGAGCGGAATGTGTGTGAAGGAACACGATGCAGTATTGTCTGAGCAGGAAGGCAGGAACCTCTGGCTTCGCCGGAACGAGTGCTGGATGACGGAGGTCCAGGTCCGTGTGACCACATTCCACCGCTAATGTAGAACCTCAGAGCATTCGGTGTATGCCTCTCGCGTTGTGTTCTCTGAAAATAAGTCTCCAAGTTCTGGAATCAATATATATAAATATACATATATCGGCATCATATATATAGACGTATATGTATGGTATATACTATATATATATATAGTTATATTCTATATATAATAACAATGTATCTAGATATGTAGTATATATCATATACTAGTATCTATATATATATCCATATTATAAATATATATTATAATCTCATATGAGTATACGATGCTTACTCACTCTATAATATAGGATGATCTAATATATATCTGAGTGCATTATCTCTTTATATATTAGTAGAATATGTTTTATAGTATCTATATATGGATGTCGGTATATAATATATATATATATATCATATATATATCTCTGCTCAATGTTATATATATACTCTAATTATACGGGTCTATATCTCTTATCTTATATAATATACAATATCTAAATCTATATAAAATATATCTATCTAATAAACTATAAATGTCTAATCTAATATCTATCTATATATCTATATATATTAGTATAATAACTATATAGAATATAAGCTAGTATCATGTAGTATATATATTGTACGCTAATAATAGTATATCTAATATATACTATAGTATCTATACTCTCTCTATATATACTAATACTATGCTACTAATATATATTATAAATATCGTAATATATAATATTATATAATATAGACTCTATATCTATCTATATATAATATGTATGAATATATGAATATATATATAGTATATATATATATATAATAATATTATAGTATATACTACATGTAAATATATATAGTACTAATATCATAGTATAATCAATATATATAAGGGTATCTATTATATTATATAGTATAGGATTATAATAATATATAAATTATTATATATATATATATATATATCTATTATATATACTAGGATACTATTAATCTATATAATATATGAGTATATATAGTTATATAATATATATACTATATCTATATACAGTATAACTAACCAAGCGAAATGTAACATACTGATATGATATCTATCTATATATTATCTATAAATGTATATATCTATAAGTGTACTACGTATATAATATACTACTCTCATATATTCTCTATATATCTATCTTCACTCCTTATATCTATAACTGTGATCACGTATCTATCACTCCTCATCTATCATAGTCCGCTATTCACATATATCATATAGGTCTATACACGTTCTCGTATATCTATATACATGTAATATATACATCTACTCCTCTAGCATACTTATATCTATATATATCTATCTATCATATTCTCTTATCTATTCATTCTCCTCTCTATGACCATATATATGTACGGAATAACTCTATAATCTCTATTCTCTGATATAGTCTCCTATAGCTATATTATATACTACTATATATTACATAGGATAATATATATACTTATAGAAGAAGAATATATATATATATCTATCTATATATATATATATATCATAATCTATGATATATAGTGCGTATATACATATATATAGGTCTACTATAATATATCATAATAATCTATATTATAGTATTTATATCATATAGATATATATATATGATATATGATATAGTATATGAGTTACATATAATATATCATAAATATATGAATAATATGAATGATTAAATCTATATCATAATCTCTCGTATATAGCATCTGTACTAACTATATATAGGATAATTACATAATATCATATGTCTATATAGTGAATGTATAATATATAATACTCTAATATATATGATATATATCCTATCTATATATCTTATATATATATAATGATAGTATTATATATAAATATTACATAAGATATCTCATATCTATATATCGTATAAATATTACTACGTACTATATATTCATATATATATCTATAGTAGATATCATAATTATATATTAGATATTACTTCCATATAATATATCTATCATAATATATATACTATATATATAAGAATATATTAATCTGCCAGTACGATATAATGATATATATATGATCTATATATGTTTTAACTATATAATAAGTAATGAAATATATATATCTTATATACATCTTAGATAGTATATCATATAATACATATATTGATATATGCTATAGTACAATATATTCCTATATTACTATAGATCTATATATCATAGTAGTAGTATAGTATATATATATAGAGTCCTAATAAATATTATTATAGTCATATATAATATCGATTTGACATATATATTCATATATACGACTCTCTATATCATACTATATATAGTGGACTAATCATACGTCGATATACTATGCTTAACATATAATCGCCTCTTATATATATACCTATATATATTCACATATAGATATAATATATATCTCTTATAATAGATATATGTATGGCTATATAGTATACATGTATAATAACTATACATACTATATATATATATATATATCTACTCATATAGTATAATATATCATATATCACTAATATATATGTTATATATAACTCATCTCTCGTATAGTATAATGATATATATATATACGTAGTATATATACTAAGATATACATATTATATAGTGATTAATATCTATAATAGTATATGAGTATATTGATATGTATTTCATACCTATATATATATAATATAATAATTATAGTATTCATAAATCGTAATATACATATAATATACATAATAATCATTCTATATCGATACATAATAGTAATGTCGTATATATATACTGCATATTATATATACTTATATATACTATAGTATGAATATATCCTATATATAGGTATAGTTGTCTGCTATATCTAACTAATATAATATTTAAATGCTAATGCATATGCGATCTTATAATACTATATACTATATATAATATCATATGTGTTAGTTGTATATATAATATCATCTAGTATAGTATAGATATCTACATATCTATAGAGGTTATCATATACTACTTATATAGTGATTATATAGTATTATATATTATATATATATCTATATATACTATAACTACTAGTTATATAATACTACGTATATGCACATACAGTAGTATATATCACCGATCTATATCATATATATATATATATATATGCCTAATATATTATATCTCCTATATATATATATATATATATATATATAATATAATATATTATAGTATAGATAATATTATATAATTATGTCTGCCCAACCACCCACCACTACCCACACTACACACCCAACACACACACCACACACACACACACACACTACACACACACACCAACACCCACATTATATATAGTATATACATCTTTGTGTACTGTTCGTTGCTTGTGGTCATAACACACCCTAAGAGTGTGTGTTGTGTGGCAAGTGTGTAGTGGTGCTGTATAATTTATATATATACATACAATATGTCACACACACGCAGCACACACACATCCCCTAGAGAGAAAGTGAGAAATATACAATATATCAAACATGTTTGTACATTTGCAATACCTGAGCCAATTCTAAGAATTTTCGTACTTAATGTGTATAACAGTCAATGAAGCATATGCGCCGATATATAGTATTGGTGTCTGTGTAAGAATATATTATTGGTAACAATAAATTTTTGTGGAGAGGGGGGTGTCACTGGTGAGGAAGCCCACCCTTATGGACATGTCATGCCTGTGCATGGGGTGTTTCTACCCAGCCTTGGAGGATAGCTAATGAGCTGCACTAATTCATGAGCGCCTCGAACGGAAATTGAGAATTATTTTTCTGAAAAGGATATTACTATTACTCAAGTGAAGTCTAAGGCATTGGTTTATCCTAATACCTGACTCCCAGATTTGGCCCATCCCGGTATGTGCCTAACACTGACCTATTCCAATTCTTGGCACTCAGAATTAACCTACTCAATACTTAGCTACCAGCAGCAGATTCTTCAAATACTTGATACATGGTGAAAAACATTGGTAAGGACAG
>NC_051399.1:32313287-32315787 GCF_015228065.2 Penaeus monodon
ACATATATTTTAAAAATTTTATATATAATATTAAAAATATTTAAATATATTTATAAAAAAATATATTATTATAATATAATAAAATAAAATATAATATAAAATTTTATATGTATGTAATATATATTAAATATTAAATATTATAATATAATATTATTATATATATATATATAATATAATTTATAATATAAACATACTACATTATATTTTATATATTCATTATATATAAAAATAATATATATATAATATATATAAAAATATATATAATATATAATATATAACATATATACATACACGCTAAAAATACTACCCAACCCCCCCTTTAAAAAAATCCCCGAATATCATTCTTATTTTAGACAATTTAGATATACATTAGTATTACAAGAAATTATACATATATACATAAAATAATAGCATACACTTTATTTTTATATATTTAAAATAAAATTTTAAATAATAATATATTTTATATATAATATATAATATATATTTTATATATTTATATTATTGTGTGTGTAAAAATTAATATATTTTAAAATTTTAATATAATATATAATTATATATTATATTAAAATTTTATATATTATATATATATATGTATTTATATGTGTGTATTCATATATGTATGTATGTATGTATGTATATGTGTATGTATGTATGTATTGTATGTACGTATGCCTATTTGTGTGAATCTGTGTGCGGTTTGATATTGCACGGCATTGCTGCCGTATGAAGCACATTCAAGTTCTGGTCATTTTCCAATATTCACATGAATTTTTCAAAATGCAACATAGAACGGATGTTGACTGCGGTTTCAAGGCTATGTTTTGGTTCCAGAATGTTCTAGAAGCGTGACAAATCGATTAGATTTTGTAATATATTCCAATATTATGCGCGCGTGTCTTTTTTTTTTTTTGTGTGTGTATACAGGGAAAGATAGGAAAATGGATTAACAGATACAGACTAACAGATTCATTTGCACACACACTGTGCTATATATATATATATATATATATATATATATATATATAATATAATATATTTTATATATATCATATATTTTATATATATATATATATATGTATATATATATATATATATATATAATATATATATATATATATATATAATATATATATATATATAGGTTCATTTACACACAAAACACACACACACTTTCTATGTGTAAATGTGTGTATATACATGTATATAACACACACACACACACACACACACACACACACACACAACACAACACACACACACACACATACACACACACACACACACACACACACACACACACACACACACACACACATACATATATATATATATAATATATATATATATATATATATATATATATATATATATATATAATATACATATATATATCATATATGATATTATCTATATATTATAATATATATATATATATATATATATATGAATATATTATTATATATATATATATAATATATAGTATATATATATATTATATATATATATATATATGAATATATATATGTAATATGTATGTGTATGTGTGTGTGTGTGTGTGTGTGTGTGTGTGTGTTTTTTATACATATATATATATATATATATATATATATATATATATATTATATATTTTATTATATTATATTATATGTATATATATATATATACAACATTTACTCACACACACACACACACATACATATACATACATACATATATATATATATATATATATATATATATATATATATATATAATATATATCATATATATTATATATACTAAATACATACATATTTCTCTCTCTCTCTCTCTCTCTCCTCTCTCTCTCATCATCTCTCTCTCTCTCTCAGTATATCTCATATGATATATCTATATATGATATATTATATATATATAAGTATTATTATTATTATTATATATATTGATATATATATATATATCTATATATATATATATATATAACTAATATATACATATACTATCTATATCATTTATCATTATTATCTTATATATACATATATATTATATACTCATATACATATATATATACTATTATATTATAATATATATATATATATATATATATATATATATATATATATATATATATATAAGTACACACACACACACACACACACACATATATATCATCTATTTATTTACTTATTCATTTATTGATTGATTTATCCATATGCGCACACATTTAGCATTACAAAAGAATATTGTTAGATGTTTGTATTTTTCCCACTGGTTCGTACAGCCCTAAAACATCTGAGTACGATGTAAATCTCAAGAAAAAAAAAGCATCTCTTAGAGTAAACGGCATTAACAGACAAAGACAAAAAAGTCGATTTTTAGCCTCCTTCGGGTACTGCAGAAGGTGGAGGGAATTTGTGTTCGGAATGGCGGCACCGCGACACAGGGTTCGGCAGCGTGGTTCACGGGAGACTATGGAAAACCTGGCAACGATCACGATGGGCAACTTTCTCTGCAAGAT
>NC_051399.1:32320787-32325787 GCF_015228065.2 Penaeus monodon
TCCTCCTGCTCTGTGTATACTTATCTAGCCTTCTCTAGTCCTCTCATTTTGGTGGCTTCTCTGTGTCCGTGTGTTATCAGCTCTCTCTCCTTTTCTCTTCCGTTTGTTCTGTTTTCTTTGTTTTTTGTTGGAGGATTGATCCTTTCTTGTTTTTTTTTTTTTTTTTTTTTTTTCTCTTTTTTTTCGATTTCAGTTTCTGTTTCTATCTCTTCTTTTTTTTTTCTTTCTCTTTTATCTCTTTTTTTTTTATTTTTTCTGATCTCTCTTTCAATTCTTCTTTCTCTTTCTAATTTCCCTGTTTCTTATTTTTGTCTAATCCCTCTACCTTCCCTTCCATCTTCCTTCATCACATCCCTCATTATCTATCCATCAATCCATCAAACCATCTTCCCTACATTTTAAACAATCCATAATGCCTTCTGTGTCATTTGCCTCTCAACCGAACACATCTTCAGCGCTACCATAGAGGCGTTTGTATACGGAGGGGTGAGAGCGAGGGGTGTGAGCGCAGGGTAGGGAACCTCCTTAAATAAATTTTTTTATTTTTTATTTTTTTTTATGTTTTTTTTTTTGTTTTTTTTTTTCCCCTTTTTCAATTTTTTTTTTTTTTAAAAAAAATTTTTTTTTATCAAAATTTATTATTTGAAATGTGTTTTTTTGGGGAAATTTATAAATTTTTTTTTTTTTTTAAATTTTTTTAAAATTTTTTTGTTTTTTTTTGGTTTTTTTTTTGTTTTTTTTTTTTTTTTATTTGTGGTTTTTTTTTTTTTTTGTTTTTTTTGTTTTTTTTTGGGTTTTTTTTGTTTTTTTTTTTTTTTTTTTTGGGTGTTTTTTTTTTTTCCGGTTTTTTAATTTTACTTTTTCCAAATCTTACCTTAATCCTAATATTTTCATACTCAAATTCTTCCCCTCATCCCTTTCCTTATCCTAACCTCCCCCCATTGCCCTCTTTTAAAATCCTTTTTCCTTTTATCCGGAAAAAAACCCCCCAAAACAAACCCAACAAAAAAAACCCAAAACACAACCAAAACAGGGGCGCCCGGGGCCGTCGTAGGTTTTTGGGGGGGAAAGGGTTTATTGTTGAACCCGGGGGTTTTGGGGTTAATGGGAAAAAGTTGAGGGGAAAAAAAGTGATGGGGAAGGGTGATTCCGATGCAATGGGGAAAAATAAAGCAGAATAAAAGCTTAATTATGGGGAATGGTATACCATGATAAAAACAAATTAAACTTTATTTACCAAAACCCTCACGGATATGAGAAAAAGGAAAGAATAATAAAAACAAAAGGGGTTTAATTTCCAAAAACAGGGGGGGAAAAATAAGAAAAAAAATAGCAAAAGTAAAAAAAGTTAAAAAAAATGAAAAAATGGAGATGGGAAGGAAAAAAAAAACAAAAGAGAAAAAGGAAGAACAAAAGAAAAAAAAAAAAAAAAAGAAACAAAAAAAAAAGGGACAAAAAAGAAAGAGGGGTTTAAAATCCCAGCATGAAATAAAGAACAAAAGGGGAATTTATGAAATTTAAACCTACTTTATTTAAATGAAATTTATCAAAATTTAATTTTGTTAACGTGGTATTTAGTTTTGAATTTTTTTTTACAATATTTTTAAAAATTATTGGGAAGTTTTATTTGGTTTATAGGGAAAAAAAATTTTGTTAAACTTTAGGGGAAATATATTTTGAAAACTTTTTGGAAAATTATTTGGAAATTTATTTTAAGAAAGGGTTTTTTAAAGGTTTTAACTTAAAAAAAGGAAATATTCTGGGAATGTTTAACTTGAAATATGGGGAAAAAGGAAAAAGGGAACGGAAAAACGGAAAAGAAAGAAAAAAAACAAAAGCTAATTAAAAATTAGGTTATAATTCTTGGGAAAGGGGATTTAAAGAACATAACTTGGGAAAATGAAGAAAAAAACCCCGGGGGAGTTTACCCCCCCAAAGGGGCCGTTGTGTTTTTCCGCCTTTTTGGGGCTCTCATTTGGGTTTTGCTTGGTCGTCTTTTTTTTTGTTTTTTTTTTGTTTTTTGGTTTACTCTTTGTTGTTTTGTTTTTTTTTTTTTGATCATTTCCTTTTTCCTGTCCTTCTTCTACTTCTTTCTTTTCTTTTTTTTTTTATTTTTTTGCTTCCTTCCGTTCTGCTTTCGTGTGTGCTTTTTCTCCTCTTTTTAAATTATAAATCTCCCCATTTTCCTAACCCTTCCTTTTCCATCCCCAAATTTCCTTTTCTCTATAATAAATTTTATAAAAACTCCCTTTCTTTCTTTTCCTTCAACCCATTTCTTCCATATTTTTCTAGTAAAAAGAGCAGGGTTAGAAAATTAATTTTGCCGGGGGGGGGGGTTTTTAAGCAGGGGGGAAGGGGGAGGGGGTTAACAACGAAAGGGGGGCCAAGGGATAGGGGCCAAATGAAAAGGGAGACAAAGGGGGGACGGGGGGGGAAGGACTGGTTTTTTGTTTCTTTTTTCCCCCCCCCTTATTTTAAAATTGGGGGAAAAAAAAGGGGGGGTTTTTTCTTTTTTTTTTTTGCAGGGAGGGGCCCAAAGGGGGCGGGGGGGAAAGGGGGGCCCAAAGGGTGGGGGGGGGGGGAGGGGCAACGGGGGGGGGGGGGAGGGGGGCAAAAGGAGGGGGGAGGGGGGGGGAGGGGGGGGGGGGGGGGGCCAAAGGCGGGGGGGGGGGGGGGAGGGCGGGGGAAAGGGGGTAACCAAGGGGTGGAGGGGGGGGAGGGGGGATGGTTTTCCCTTTTTTAATGGGGGGCGAAGGGGGGGGCCCCTCCCTTGGTCCCTTTAAAAAAAAGGAGTGGCGTGTTTGTCGTTTTTCCTTCGGGGGGGTTTTCCGATGTAACAAATAAAATTTCCCCTCTCTTTTTTTTTCCCTTTTTTTTTTCCCTTCTTTTTTTCTTCCTATTTTCGTTTTTCTTTTTTTCTTTTTTTATTTTTTTTTTCCATTCCTTTTTCCTTTTCTTTTACTTTTCTTTTAAAATTTTTTTTTTAAAAGGGCCCTTCTCATCATATTCTTATCATTATATCAATTAAATCCCCTCCCCTTTATCTTTTTATAAATCATTTTTTATCAATCATCTTTCTATTATAAATCTCCCCGTAATGCATATCAATCATTATCATCACCCCGGTTTCGTTTTAATCATCATCATCATCATCATGCCAATCATTAACATCTTTTATCATCATCATCATCTCTTTTATAAAATCATCACCCATCATCTTTCCTCATCACCCAATCACTTTCTTTCCTTTATCACATCATTACCACACCATCATTATATCATACCCCTTTCATTTTTCAAAAATTTCATTATAAATCATCCTTTATATCATATCATTAACATATTCATTTCTATCTTTTCTTAAATCATCATCATATAATTCTTTTATTTTTTTCTTCCTAATTTCCAGATATATAAACGTAGCTTTTTGAATAAAGAGCATATGATTATTATTTTTTATCATTATTATATTTTATTATTATTTATATTATTATTATTATTATTTTTTATTATTTTTTTATACAAAGTTTCCTTAGGTCTGCTAATTAAAATCAACACCGAGCACTACAGTGCCCCTAGGGTTTGAAGTTGAGGCAATGGAACATCAACGAAAACATGCAAAATATGCAGAACACCACAATCAAACACCCAGTCAATCAATTCACGCACCAAAGAACCATCAGATGATAATGCTCTTCTGGAACATTGCTGTGCTGTTTAAGACTATTTTTTGGATTTTTCTAATTTTGGATTTCTTGATTTTTGCTCAAGAAACTTATCCGTACCTTTTTTTTTAAAGGCCAAGAGCTCCAATAAAAAACAGGCAAAGTTTTGTTTTTTTCACCTCTATTTCCAGGTCTTTATACTTTGATTTTCTTCTCCAACACTTTGTTTCTGTCTGAAGGGATGCTCATATCTATAAACAGACATTGTGTTTATTTGTCCTGATGACGATTCTGGACGATTTGCCTGTATAGTACGATCTGTGTGAATTGGAAAGTTCCACAAGATTGTAGCATCTTTTGCCTTCAGTAACTGGTCTGGATGGTCTTTGTACCATTATCCTGTGTTCCGATAGAAAAGTTTGCAGATCTTCCAGGGCAGGTACTTGCCCACTTCTGTCGTGTCGATTTTTGTACTCATTCGGTGTAATATTTAGCAACCAGATAAAAGGGTTTGATCAATTTTCTAAACCCTTGTCTTCGCAAAACCTACACTTTGAGTCCATTGCCATTGTGCAAGATGTTAGTTTGATGGGTTTCTGGGTAAAAAAAATTTTGATGTTGGGCTGCAAGAATAAAACCCTCTGTTTCCCTTTTATTCCAGAGATTCTAAGCCACGAGGGGTTTTGCAATTTCATTACATCAGTGTGTTTGCTTCGAGTTGCAAACTGTCCATGGAGAGGCTTTCCATGCACCTAGATTCAAGTTTTTTTGCCCCGCCCTTTCTTTGCTTTTTTTTTTATGTTTAGCAGCCAGTGTTGGCAAACATATGTTCGATTTTCGCTTTCAATACCTAATTCCTGAGAAAATTTATTGTTTCCCCTTTACTATTGAGTTTTAACCTTTTAGAGTTTTCATGTACTCTAACTAATTGAAGCATCCAATCGCTGGTTAGATCTAAGTATTGCAAGAGACCAATCGTTGTTGTTTTGTACGGGAAATTCCAACTGCATCACCCCCCCTACCTCCTTTACTTTTGGGACGTCCCAAGAAGTCTACATCTGATTAGGGTGATACATTCTGTTGAAATGTCAATTTCTTCCTAATTTTGGTGTCAATTTGTTTGGGGTTCACGTAATTTCCTGTCTATCACGTTAAAACTATATGTAACCACAGGTATTGCAAGAGTGTTGATTGCTGTTAGTTTGTTCTTTGAGTTTAATTCTGTTTTCAGGATTGACCTTACTCTTCGGATGCAATCTGTACGTATTTTTTTCTTCATCTGTGATTATTGTATCCCATTTCCTTCGTTTATTCCTAGATATTTATAGGTTTCTT
>NC_051399.1:32330787-32335787 GCF_015228065.2 Penaeus monodon
TTTCTGCAAGCCCTTTGGACGAATCCATTTTTCTTTAAATTGAAAAAGGGGAAAAAATGTTGTTAGCAAAAAAATGTGCGGTCGCAACTTGAAAATTTATCGTAATACCCGCCACGAAAAGCTAATACCTTTATTATGATAACAACCGAAAAAAAAAACTATTTTTGGCAATAAAACACAAATTTGACTGATTGGCAAAAAAAATTTTTATTTTTGGATTCAGCGCATCAAAATTGTCTAAAATCTGTAAAAAAATATTGACGATTTTGTTTTTGTTGACCGTGAATAAATTTATAATTATATGAGAAAAGATTATAGACAAAAAATAAGGGTGATGATAACAAAAAAAAAATTTTAATAAAATGGTAACGATGATAAAGAAAAATAAGGGTAAGAAAAATATTAAAAAAAACAAAATTCAATGCGAAAAGAATGAGAAAAAATAATGATGATAATAATAAGGCAATAAAAATAAGGGTGGTGATAAAATAAAATGTAAATAAAATGATTTATGGTGATAAGATAATAACACCAACAACAATAAAAAATAAAAAAATGAAATAAAAAGATATGGACAATCACAAGGGGGGAAAAGGGAAATAAATAACAAGAAATGATAAAAATAAGAGAGAAAATAAAAAAAAAAATATAACGACAATAATATAAAACAATAATAATATAAAAATTTAAAAATAAAATAATAATAAAATAATAAATAATAAAATAATAATAATAAAAAAAATTTTTTTTTTTTTTTTAAAAAAATAATAAAATAATAATAATAAAAAAAATCACAAATAATGAATAAAATATTAACAATAATAAAAAAAAATAAATAAAATAGAAGAAGATTTTTGATAAAATATCAACAATGAAAATAAAAAATATTATAATTTGAGATAAGATAATAATAATTTTAAATGAAATAAAGATAAAAAACAATAAAATGACCATAATAAGAATTAATGACAACAATGGTTAAAATAAAATAATAATAATAAATAATGAGAAAAAATATAATAAAAATGATAAAAATTTAAAATAATAATAAAATAATAATAATAATGATAATAATAAAATTAGATAAAAAAAAAAGAAAGATAATAAAAAAAAAATAAAAATGATAAAAATAAAATTTTTTAAAAGTAAAAAAGTAGAACAACGTAAAAATAACAATGGAGGAAAAAAAATAATAAGAAAATAAGTTAATAATAATTAATAAGAGAATTATTAATAACAATGTAAAAACAATAATAATAATTCAATAATAATAATAACAATGATAAATAATAAATAATAACAATAACACCACCACCACCACCCCCACCAACAACAAAAAAACAAAAACAACAAAAAAAACAACAACAACAATAATAATAATAATAATAGAAATAATAACAATAAAACAGTGATATTTAATAAAAAAAGGTTTAAAATGAAAATAATTATAATAGAAATAAGTTGTAAAATACGAAAACAAAATAAAGAAAGATAATGATAACAACAAAACAAAAACAATAGAACAAAAAAACAACAAAAAATAAAATGATAAAAATAATAAAATAATAATAATAAAAAATAAAATAAAAATAAAAAAATAAAAAAACAAAAATAATAAAAATTAATAAAATAATAAAAAACAACAAAAAAAATATCATTATTTTATTTCATTAATTTATTATTATTATTTAAAATTTTTTATATTATATTTTAATAATAAAATAAAAATAGAAAATAATAATTAATAATAATAAAATAATAATAATAAAAATAAAATAAAAATAATAATAATAAAAATAATAAATTTATCATTATTATCATTTTATATCATTATTACTGTATTAATGATAACAATAAAAAAAATAAAAAAGAGAATTATAAAAGAAAAAAACAGATGTAAAGTAACTATAAAAATAATTTTGAAGTGTTTGAACTTAGATGATGGAAATAAAATGAAAAAAAATATAATAAAAATAACAAAAGAACAAAAATTTTAGAATTATAAATGATAATGAAATAATAGTAATAGTAAAATAATAAAAAATAATAAAAATAATAAAATAATAATGATAATAATAATCAAAAATGAAAATAATAATCTAAGATGGATCATGAGATCATGTGATAATAATGAGATATAAAATGTGTTATAATAAGGGTAATGATAAATAATGAAAGATAAAGTAGTAATAGTATTTTAAGTAGTTTAATAACAATAACAATAACAATCACAATCAAACAAAACACAATCACAATCACAATCCAATCCAAAATCACAATCACAATCAAAATCACAATCACAATCACAATCAATCAAAATCAAAATCAAATTAATATAACAAATCAAAATCATAATATAAAAATCAAATCATAATAAATTCATAATCTAATCATAATCTTTAATAGATAATAAATATAATGATAATGATAATGATAATGATAAGATAATGAAATAATAATAATGAAAAAATAAAAAATTATAAAATTTTGATATGAAAAACAATAAAAACAGTAAGATAAAATAATAGCAATGATAATAATGATAAAATTATAATAGAAATTTTAAAAAACGATAGTAATGATAATGATGTAATAACAACAAAGGTAGTGAAAAATATAATGATTGATGATGATGATAAAGTAATACAAATAAAACAATAATAATAAAAAAAATAAAATAAAAATAAAAATATAATAATAAAATAATAATAATAATATTAATAATATAAAAATATAATAATAATAATAAAATAATAATAAAAATAATTATAAAAAGGATGATAATAATAAAATAAAAAATAAAAATATAATAATAAAAATAATAGCAACAAAACAACAACAAAAAATAACAAGAATAAAACAATGGTAATAATGATAAAAAAAAAAAAAAAATAAAAAAAATAAGTAATAATAATAAGATGATGATTATGAGATAACAATAATAGTAATATAATTAAAAAAACGTATTAGTAATGATAAAGATAATAAAATAATATAAAATAATAAAATTAAGCAAAAAAACAACAATAAAAATAACAAAAAAACAGCAACAACAAAAAAAAAAAATATAATAATAAGAAAAATAATAATGATAACAATAAAAAAATAATAACAACGAAAAAAGAACGAAAATTAACAGTAATGATAATAATAACCAAAAATGATAATAAAAATGTTTATCATTTTAGTTGTAATTTTATGTTATTATTATTATTATTATTATTATTATTTTTTTATTTTTTATTTTTTTAATATTTCATTATCTTTATTAATAGGATCATTTTATTTTTATTATCTTTGTTTTTTTTATGTTATTGTTATTGTATTGTTATTATTTTTATCATTTTTAAATTTTAGTAGTAGTAGCAGTAGTAGTATATGAAAATAGTAAAAATAATAATAATAAAAAAAAATAATAATAAAATAAAAAATAAAAATAAAAATTTAATAAAAATAATAAAAACAAAAAAATAATAACTTTAAAGCAAAAATAAAAATAATGAAAATAAATAATAATAAATGAAAATGATAATGAAAATAATTAATAATAGTAATAAAAATTTAATTTTTATTTTTTATCATATCATCTCATTTTATTTTTATTATTATTATTTTATTTCTCACTCACATCAGTATCATCTTTTATTGTTTTTAAAATAGTAATAATAAAAAAATAATAAATAATAATAATAATAATAATAATAATAATAATAATAATAATAAGGTCGGGTATGACTTTTAAACGAACCGTTATGGAGTTTCGCGTGGGAAAGGGTTACCCTTTCCATAACTACCCCAAGTCCCCTTTGAGCAAGGGTATACCTGTCAGCATCCGCGAGGCATGAAAGTAGGTTGGCGTGGGCGGGGGGCTAGCGTCTAGGGAGGAGGACTTTCCCGGGGGTTTGACATTTTTTCCTAGGGGTGGTTGCCAATGAAAACACTGGTGGTTGTGCAACTAAATTCATAATCCTTTATGAGTGAAATGAATTCAAAATTTCGAAGAAACGGCGGGAATGGCAGGAACTATTAAAGGTGTCTCCCCCGGCAGGTTTTCCCCGGTCTTTACCCCTGTTACTGCGAGGAAAAAGGGTCAAAGGAAAGTGAAAAAATTTGTGGTGATGGAGTGCTTTTGATCGAAAACCCCTTTATGAGAATGGTGTTCCCAATAAAAGGATATAGGGGAAAAGGGGTATAAAAAGAAGGAAAAGAACGAGGAAATTTTTTTTTTTGTTGGGAAAAACGAGTGTTGATCAGGCAAGGCAATTAGAAAAAAAAAAAGGGGTGGCTACGGAATAGAGTTAAAATATACAAAAAAGGGGGGAACGGTAAAGTAAAAATAAACGAGGAAGGAAAAAAATATTACATCGGAAGACCCCCAAAATTTGAATGTGTGACTGAAATGCAGAGTCTGACAATAGAACTGAATTTTTAAAAAATTTATGTTGAGGGGGAAACATCAAAAAGGAAGAAATAAATATGGAATGAACTTAAAATATATACAACTGAAAGGAAATGTGAAGGATTTAAGGTTTTAAAAAGTTGAATAAAAATAAATATGAGTAAAGAAGAAATAAAAATTTTGCGTATTTTTAAACCCCAAATGATCTGAAAAAAACAATTATTATTGCGTTTTGTTTAGGTTGCAAGACGGGGGGGGGTTTTAAAAAGAGAGACAATGGGACAGCCCCCCCGAACATGGTGGAAACGTAGAAAAGAAAGGAACAAAGAATACAAAGGGTATTAATTGATGACAAGGATAAAAAAAAGGGAAAGGGAATGAAATCAATAGGAAAATTTAAAAAAAATGTATGAAAAATTTTGCTCCCCCAGAAGGAATTTTGGGAAAGTTAGAAGGAACTGAAAAGAGAGTCCTGGCAAAGAAAGCCCAAACTTACGTTTTACCCAAAAAATTCACAATAAGGGAAAATGACTATTAATTATGACCAGAAAAAAAATTTTATTTGAAAATTAATGGCAAATGAAATTTTCCCGAGCAAAAA
>NC_051399.1:32348287-32351958 GCF_015228065.2 Penaeus monodon
GGTTTTGACAAAGGGTCTTCTAGGGATATGGAGAAAAAAGAAAAGAAAAGAAAAGAAAAGAAAAGAAAGGGAAAGAAAGGAAGAAAAAAAAATGTCGATCACGATCAGTTTTATGCAGTGGTAGGTTTCCTGATGAAAGGAGTTTCTGTTTATCTGTTTTTGTTGGACATTTGTGTCCTACTACAAAGTTCAAAGGTAGAGGACAGCTCATTATATAAGTCGAGAGAAACGTTCTTTTTATTTCTGTTTATCTTTTATTTCTGTTTATGTTTTATTTATTTTTTATTTCTTATTTTTTTTTTTTATTTTTGTTTAATGTCTGAATAAATGTCTTTGATATTACTAATAGAGGCACTCACCACAATCTTTTGAGAACGACCTTGGTAACAAGTCTCAGCTTCGAAAATTACATGAGAATCATGAACACGTAAAAGGAGGATCGTAGATAATTCACTCAGTGATTAAGGCTTATTATCGCTTGTCCACTAAGGTCGAAGACTTACCTGCCTCTCCCCCCCCCCCACACCACCCCACCCCACTTGCAGATGGTTACACTGTTTTGATAGCTGCACAAACGCGCCTTTTTAATATCCGTGTATTGTGTTAAGTTACCAAATAATACATATACACAAACGCACTAAAAAGAATGTTCAACTATTTATAATGAAGGAAACTATGAGTTGGGTAGAGTATCATCAAAAAGAGCGACTGATGAAGAACAATTGAATATATCCTCTCGTTGTACCTCGCTTTCGACGCCGATCTGCGTTGTCACGTCCAGTAACCGAGGTCGGTCACAGGGCAGGGGGGTGGGGGGTGGGGGGTCTTTGCGTGCATGTGTACGCGGCTCATTCACCTCGCAGCTCCTGTACTCGAAGATGGCCGGCCGGTTCGCTTAGTCTCTTCTTGCTTCTTTCGATTGCTGTTTGTTCCTTGGATGCCTATCTGTACTGAATCGCTTTTTTTTTTTTTTTTTTTTTTTTTAGATTTGCATGGTTTTATTGCATGTACGCACGCACGCACGCACACACACACACACACACACACACACACACACACACACACACACACACACACACGTACGCACGCACACACAGACACGCACGCACACACAGACACGCACGTACACACGCACGTACGCACACACAGACACACAGACACGCACGCACACACGCACACACGAACGCACGCACGCACACACACACACACACACACATATGCACGCACGCACACAAACACATTCATTTTCCTTAGTACTTCGCGAACCCGTCGCCTCAAGCGTCATTCTCAACTGAGAGGAAGCCGGTGTTAAAAAAAATGACCGCTTCCGTTCTATTTTCTCTCTCACTTCTTTCTTCCGTATTTTTCTTTGACAGATTTGGCGATAAATTCCTTCATATATATATTAATTTTGAGCTTGAAAGGTAATCATTTTTAATTCTACAATCGTTATGTAAATGATATATCACTGACGGGTTTGGCGCGACGATTTTGCAGTCACAACGTCTATGTGTCTATTTCTGGTTTACCTTTCTTATTCATCATTTCTGTGACAATAACGTAAAAATTCCAATAAACACTGAACACATGTCCAATTTTATTTACTGGAAATAAATGAATGAACAAATAAATGGATGAAAAACATGTGGTAAAAACAAATAGTTATGCTTATGCTATGTCTGTATCCTTGGGTAAAAATAGAAATAGATACAAAATATATACTTCGAATAAAAATTGAAATTGACCCGCGTTATATGCCAATATTTTCTATGTCCTTTCAGTTCTTTGGAATATTCAGTGCTGATGGAATTAATTACAGGGATCGTACAAAAATGTAAATGATAACAGGGATAATTATCATAAAATAATATGACCACAGTGTTGGTCATAACGAGGTTTATATATTATATATATAATATATATATATATATATATATATATATATATATATATATATATATATATATTTTTTTTTTTTTTTTTTTTTTTTTTAAGTGAAATAAAAGTAATGATGTTAAAATGATTATTGCAGTGATGATGCTGAATGAAAATATAAAGTAATATCAATAATGTAAATGATAATGACGAGGATAATGATAATAATAATGATGATAAGGATAATAATAATAATAATGACGTGGATAATAATAATGGTGCTGAAGATAACGGTGATGATAATGAACATAATGATAATTATATTGATAACAATAACAATAATGATATTAATGATGATAATAACAACAAGACCAATAATAATAACATTGATAATAATAATAATAATAATAACAATAATAATAACAGTAACAACAACAATTATAAAGATAATTATAATAATGACAAAACACCACTACTACTACTACTACTACTACTACTACTACTACTAGTAATAAATATTGATATAATAATAATAATAATAATAATAATAATAATAATAATAATGATAATAATAATA
The DNA here is from genome assembly GCF_015228065.2 of Penaeus monodon. NCBI lineage: Eukaryota > Metazoa > Arthropoda > Malacostraca > Decapoda > Penaeidae > Penaeus > Penaeus monodon. Next base: position 32,350,740 of record NC_051399.1, read on the forward strand.
ACAGAAAACAACAAAACAACAAAAACAACAACAACAATAATAATAACAATAATAATCTTTATGCCAAAATAATAATGATACTAATTATAATCATGGTTATAATGATAATGATAACGATGATAACAGTAGTAGTAGGAATGAAAATAATAATGAAAATAACAAAACAATAATAATGATGATGATGATAATGATAACAGTAATAATAATAATAATAATAATAATAATAATAATAATAATAATAATAATAACAGAAAAACAACAAAACAACAAAAAACAACAACAACAATAATAATAACAATAATAATCTTTATGCCAAAATAATAATGATACTAATTATAGTCATCGTTATAATGATAATGATAACGATGATAACAGTAGTAGTAGGAATGAAATAATAATGATAATAACAAAACAGTAACAAAAATAATAGCAATTAAAATCATGATACATATGAGAATAATGATATTAAGAACAACAACAATAATAATAATAATGATGACAGTGATAAAAATGATAATGGCAATAATAATGATAGCAATAGTGATAGTGATAATGATAATGATTATAATAATGATAAAAGTAATAATGCTGATAATAACAATGTTAACAATAGCAATAATGATAGTAATAACAATAGAAAATAAAAACAATAACAAAAATATCAACAAAATAAAAACGACACAAACAATAATGATAATGATAATAATTATAATAACATGAAAAGTCAATATTACTGATTGTAAACGCAACACTAAAAATCCAGTACATTGATCACCAAAGCAAAAGAATATTCGTACTAACCACGAGGAAACACGTGCGCCACCCATAGAAAAAAGTTGAGTCCTAAGCATCTAAATTCCCTAGGTAATTCTGGCCAAACAAGCCAGCATAAACTCCCATTCTCTAGATAACGTTCTGTCCACTAACTCCATCAACACTCACACGTGCGGATGCCATGTCACAGCGTGTACAGGAAGAACGCAATCAACGGTGCAATCGGGTTATAACTGGATTTAACTGGACAATTCAAGTACCAGCATAAGATTCTGTGACGTCACGCGAGAACGTATCACTTATTTGTCTTTAGGGGGTAAGGGGGTTATGGGGGTAAGGGGGGTAAGAGGAGAGGTGGAGGGGTATGGCGAAACGGGAGGGCAAATAGGTGGGGGGTAGAAGGGAGTGATCGGCGTTGAAAGGTTAGTATTCCCTACACCTTCTT
>NC_051399.1:32364558-32367058 GCF_015228065.2 Penaeus monodon
ATCATCACCCACCATCATCCTCTCTCATCTATCCTTAGTCTTTCAGCTCTGCATCCTCTCTTGTGTTCTCTTATTTGTTGTCCTACTCCCACTCATAAGCAATAAATCCTTTTCCTTCTCGCAGGACACAACAACTACAAAACATCATCTCGTTTATTCGTAGATAATCCTAGCACATTTTCAGCCGTGATACCATTTATTAAAAATATTTGGTGTCGTTCTGTAGATAAATCAGCATGGTAAAGGTACGCGATCTCGTTTACGTCATGCTCAGTTCATATAACTAGAAATTATATATTAGTTATTATAGATAAACTATGAGACACATTTTGATTGTGAATACAGTAAATAAAATAAAAATGCATGCTAAACTTATCTTAGAAATCACTGCTGTACTAGTTACTAGCTCGTTAAACGTCATGCTCAGATATATATATATATATATATATATATATATATATATATATATATATATATATATATATATATATATATACATACACATTTATGCATACATATATATATGCATGTATGTATATGTACGTACAGTAAGTAACACAAGATTAAACCCAAACGATTTAATGGTGTAGGGACGCAAATATTAGCTTTTACCTTTCAGTTTTCAGCTGCCTGTTGGTTCGGCGTGCCCCTTATTTTTTATAACATTTGTAGGGAATGATATCATAGAAATCATGTATAATGATAATCCCACCATCATTTTTTTACGTTATACACTCCTCAATGGTGATATTATATAACAATACTCAATACTCAATTATTCAGTCGAAGGACTATCGAAGTAAAACAAGAAACATATATTACAATTACCATTTCATTATCACATCCACTAATCACTCATGCCAGCCATGACCATTCGTCCAAATAACCAATAGCTACTTTTTGGATAATTTCGTAATGATTTATTAAATTAATGTATAGGATCTCCGAGTTTTAAACACCAGCCATTTTCAGCTCTAACGCCGGTCTTTCTGTCCCCGAGTCAGTTTATTTATTTGTTTATCTATTTTCTTTTTTATTTGGGATGTATTCTTCGAAAAATCGGAATATGGAGAGCATGACTTTATTCAAGTGGCGGTAACTTTTACTAAACATACAAGAATTCAATATTAGCACTTCTCTGGTTTGGATTTCCAGAAGTGGCAACTTTATTCAAAACGACTTTCCTTAAAAAAAAATATAAGAAAATGTGACAATGGTTCATTCTTCAATGAAATTTGAACAAAAGAAGGATTGGCAGGCACCGTGTAGCGTATATGTATTTACTTCATAGTATTGTTTTATCATTAAATTTATTTAATATATAAATATATATATATATATATATAATATAGATAATAATAATATATAAATAGATAATCATAAGATATAATGACAACACAACACACACACACAACACGATATATATATATATATATACATAATACACATAACATAACACACATATATACATAAACACAATACAATATATATAATATATATATATATATATATATATATATATATATATATATATATATATATGATAATATATGATAATATATATTATAATAATTATATTAGTATAATATAATACTATATCACAATATAATAGATAATAGATAACAAGATAGATCAGATAGAACATAATATCAATGATATACACACACACACCACACACACACAATCACACAAAACAACACAAATCACATACACTATATATATAATATATATAGTATATGTATATACTATATTATAGATATATATTTTAATATATATATATATAAATACAACATGCATATATATGTATATATGTAAATATATAGATAGAATAGATATAGATATGAATATGATATATTATATATATATATATATATATATATATATACATACACAAAATATATATATGACAGCCGCAATGGTCCAGTGGTTAGAGCACTGGACTCCTACCTCATGGTATATATATAGTATATATATAAATATATGTATATATAAGTGTGTATATATAATATATATATATATATATATATATATATATATATATATATATATATGTATGGTATACACACACACACACACCACACACACACACACACACGCACAACACACACACCACACACACACACCACAACACACACACACATATATAATATATATATATATATATATATATATATATATATATATATATATATATATATATACATATATATATATATATACATACACACACACACACTCATTCTTTATTTACAAAGCCTGTCGATTTGCTGCATTTCATAGTTGATTTATCTTTATCTGGAGGCTCATCTTCAGTCTTCAGTCTCTTCGTCTACTCCGCCCATCATAACGGAATTTTGAGATCACCGCCAACAGTTGCACGAGAGGCTAGGGACAAATGAATTGTATCGTCTGCTTGATTGAGCACAGAGTTGCTTTCAGAACATTCCAGCTATTTTTTTCTTTTTTGCAGACTCGAATATTATGTAAACATCTTTCAATT
>NC_051399.1:32399558-32417058 GCF_015228065.2 Penaeus monodon
TAATAAAATTAAGATAGAAGGATGCATGTCCTCTCACGAGAGTAAAAATGTGAGGACAGCATACCCAGTTCATGATCCAATTAATAGTGACAGTGAGGAAGAGATACTTTCTTCCCAGTCCCTAGGCTCTGATGAGGAAGGTGAAATGTGAATTGAGGCAAGGGGAGACTTTTCAGGTAAAAGGAGCCAGTCAGATGGATGCATCTGAGTAAGAGAAGCCATTCAGGTGGACACAACTAATTTGCTTGGCCCTGTTATGCCAACCCTTAAATTCACAAAAAATGTGAAGAAATAAGAGGCATTTATCATACTGTAAGCCTACCGTTTCACAAGTAGCAGTATTGCAGCTAGTGTGGTGTCCTTGTCTTTCAGGCTTTTGATGCTAGCCACATCCAGGGTCTGATTGGCAAGCGGGCAGGGCTGTTACCTATGATGCATTGTGCTAGACTGCACTGTTAGTTTCGATTCATGTCTTTTGCATTTGCTCCGCTGGAGACATGATCGACGAAATGAACTAAAAAACTAGAGAAATACTATAACAATCACATATAGTTGATAAGAATAATTCCCTAAGATTATTTACAAATAGTATATAATCTTTCACTGCACTGACATCATGACTAAGACTTGTGTGTTTGTGTAAGGGTTAGAATTTAAGCACATCAAGCACTAGAGATTAATCAATATTAATATACTATGCAAGGAGATTCTCTTAAGCATGATTTGGGTTCATGTTTGTCCTATTGTTCCTGCTCATGTAGGATTCTCTGTTCCATTTTTCTGCCATATCATTGCTGTTGCATATCCTGAGATTGGGGTTAAGGGACAGGAAATGATTATAGCACTGGTCCCTCCTTATAGATACTATTGAAAAGGTCTCTCAGGAACTTTTGGGAGCTCTCCAGTAAATGAGATATCATTTGGTATGGAATATCGTCACTTCCTGGAGGAGTCTTATGGCAGAGGTGCAAAGTCCATCTCCTTGTGCATAAATGGCAAAATGTATGGATGTTCTGCTGAAGTCCTACTAAAGAACGACATTGGGAGTAGTTCTTGTTTATCCCGATGAATGGAGAATTGGGCAGTGTAAGATGCTCCATAGATCTTTGCCATGGATTTAGCTACCTCATTTGCAACATATTTTTTGTCTGTGAGGATTATGCCATCTATTTTCAGAGCAGGTGGTGACATGGGTGTGCTCTTTCCAGTGATCTTATGTGCCTGTCCCATACCCATGCTAAGGGGTCCCAGAGTTAGTAGAGGAGACATACTGTCTCCATGACATCCATTTAGCCTCCTTTAGTACTCACCTGGCCTTGGCTCGGGTCTTTTTATAATGGATCAAGGTTACATCACTGGGATGTCACTTCATTTGCCTTAATGCAGCTTTTCTTGTTCTATCAGCTTGTTGGCATTCATCAGACCACCATGGTAATGGAGGTCGATAGTACTGCCCTTTTGAGAATGGATGCTTCTGCTGCAGGGTGAATTCGTGATGTGAAGTGATTAATATCTTGAACACACTGGAAGTCATTCACAGATCCTTGCAATAATGCAGATGATCTAAAAGGATTCCAGTCTGCATGTTCAAGTCGCCGTCTCTGCACTTCATTGGCTGGAATACCAGTCGCCATTTGTACCATTTCTTGGAATACCATTTATTGAAAAGTGATCGCTTCCAAGACCTGCCAAGTGAAATTCAGCTGTGAATCAGGTGAACCAGTTGACAGGTCAACATTGGAGAATGTCCCAGTTTGAATTTGGAAATGTGTGGGAGTGTCACTATTCAGTAAGACTGCATCTACTTTTGAGAACAAGGACTCATCTAAGAGTAGAAATGGATGTGGCAACTGCCCAAGTAGATCTTCCAAATCTTCTATGTTGAGATTATGTGAAGGAAGGTAGATATGTAAGGTCATGTCAAGCCTATTCTCACAGCCTTCACCTGCAGTGTCGTCTGCAGGTGGATGGCCTGGAAGGGCATATCCTGATGTACCATCACTGCTACTCCTCCATGAGGTCCATTATCAAAGGTCCCATAATGGGTTTGAAATTGGAATCTTCTCAGGGAAATCAGACAATTTTCCCTGGTCATAATCTCACACAAACTGGGTTACGTGAAGTTATCAAATGTTGCAGTTCTTCCCATTTTGCATGAATTCCCTGACATTTCCATTGGATGAGGGTATCCAGTTCTTCAGGTTGACAAGCTACCTCCTCATAAGGTGGCAGCACCTGTGGTTAAGGCCTGCCCCACACCTTTAGGCTGTTCCTTTCCAGCATCTTCAGAGTACCTTTTGAAGGCTTTACTTGTGGAACTAGTTTCCACAGCTTCCTTTGGACAGGCTCAGGATTTCTTTGCCTGGGTAAAGGACAGACCTGAGCCTTCGGTTCAGGAGCATTCTGTCTAGTAGCAGAGGCCCTTGTGGATGTGGTGACAGCTGGAGCTATCATCGATGAGGCCTCTGGAGCCTTGACTGATGGCTTCAAAACCCTTACTTTGGGAGGAGTCTCCTCAGTAGACCCTCACTCCTACTCTGTTTCTGGTGGAAAAAAAACTCACCAGAGGAAGCTTCAGCATTTAAGGACTGGGTTTAAAGGTAGTGGCAGAGTGTGTGGTGTAAGAAGTATTGAAGGGGAAGGGATGGCGGGAAGGAGGTCAGGCTAGAACTGAGTCAAAGGACTTACCTGGCTGTGCAAACAACACATGAGCACATCACTTTGCCTCTAGGGAACTAACTTTCCCCTTGCTCCTTATTACCAATGGTTCTTTTTCAAATTTGTATCTTTTACATTTCTTTGAAGAAGCTTCATTAGTTTCTTGGCAGTGGTAATAGCGTATTGGACCTGGACAGTTTCACCTCCTTGATGACCTGTTGTACCAGACTGTACACACACTCTTAGTAGTCCATTTCCCGAAAATGGCAAGAGTTGAATCCATGCCCATAACCCTGGCAGTGGAAGCACTGCATAGGGTTGGGCACGCATGGCTTTACCTTGCTAACTTTACTGATTCTGGAAGGACTAACATTTGTAAGTTATAAGGAAAGATTGTGTCGACTGTTCCAAATGATCAACTTTCTTCTTAAAACATTTTACTGCCACTATAATAATTTTTTTTAGTTCCTCCAACAGTTTCTCCTCAGAATACCTTGTCAGGTCTTGATTTAGTGTTTTGTGAGAACATGAGACTTGAGCCCACGGAATGTCTCATATTGCACACAGACGGTCACTCTTAGTCTAGTGACGAAACCTCAACTATCAGGCTATGCTGTGAGGTGATATGAGGAATGTTGACATATCTCAACTATCTTCTGATGAACATAAAAAATATCAAGATCCATGACTGATACACCATCAATGGTCTTCACTAATATTATTTACTATGTGAGATACGTTCATATTTACCAGGTAAGATTTCCTGCATTGAGGAGGACTTTTCTCCTTACCTGGTTTGGGAGCCTGAGAACCATTACGATTCCTATTCTTGCCCTTTGGAAGCTAGAAAGGTTCCAGAGTGACCTGTGAGGGATTGGCCAGGGGATTGCATAGGTCGTCAGGGAGAGAGCTAGTTCTTAGAATTTATAGAAATCATACAAACTAGAATTCTTCATTTCCTCACCCCCCCACCCACCACGAGTCCAACAAGGGGAAGCTATAGTTGTGGCTCAAAATCTCCCAACAGCCACAGGGGCAGTGAGGAAATATATGCAGTCACTATTACAATGCTGATGGCAGTCGTGGGACCTATGCACTACCGACTGGACAGTGCCTGCTTGACCCTAGCCATATTTGACCAGCCGATTGACTTGACCGGGCCTTGATCAAAGCCAAAGTGTGTTGCAAGCTGCAGGGTGCAGCTTGCAGCATCACTCAACCTCCAGGACTCCTGTCTCCTAGTAATATGGGACACCACGCATGGCAAACACATGTGGGAGAGTTCTCCCCAGTCCAAGATGGAATGAACAAGGGATGGGTGCACCATCCCTTCTCATAGGCCTTGATGCACCAGGAAGCCATTTTGTCTCATTCCTCACTGGTGACCCCTCCAGTAAGGGTAGCCCTCTGGTCTGGCTAACCAGATCATTGGGACCTCAAGCCCCCCCACCGCAGCAAGGCGGCTCCCTTTTAGGGGAACCACAGTTGAGAGTTGTGTCCTGCCCTGTCACTGAAAGTGATGTCCACTAGCAACTAGAATTTTTTTGTGTCAGAACTAGAAGGTGCCATCAGTACCCTTATGGAAGCGGTGCAGAGGACATACAGATGCCTTCCTATGGGAAGACCTTCACATAGCTTTTCTGCAACATCATATTATGCCCATTTTACAGTGCAGTTAGACAATTACCATGTGTGGGACATAGTGTTTTGGGGCATCTTTACCCAATGATTTTCAGTCAATGATCCTGACAGATATATTGTGTAGAGTCAGATATATTATACTGCAGGTTGTTTTATTGAGTACTGCGAGGAGTCCGAGTTCTGTGGATACAAAAGGTTGTATTCTCTACCTGTGATTGGGGATGTGGAGTTTTTTCCTTCTCCAGCAGCAATACAGTCAAGGATATCAGCATCCTTTATCATGCCGTTTTGGGAGATCTGTTTGGGTTTTCCTGTCATTCATATGGGACACACGAAGCTGAAGAAGGGGATCTGTGGTGTAATGCCTGTGTTATCCTTTAACAAGTGAAATAGTGAAACAAGTGAAGGTAACCCAGGAAAGTCTCAACCAGATGTACACCACATGGCAGCCAAGCCTAACCATTTGTTTGTACGCACCCCATTGACTTTTCAGGCGAAGTTGACACGAGTAATAGCTTTTGACCTGGCTCCCGGCCTGACTCAGGAAAACGTGTACAACAGAGTACTGTTGATAGTGTAGACGTGTCTTAACCATAGGAATATATTCATTGGACAAGGAAATAACCAGTGAAGAAGTGTGTATGGGAAAAGAACCAATGAAGAGAGGATAAATTTACGAGAGCCAGGCTGAACGACAAAATGTGTGACGAAAAATCGTTTGTAAAAATCTACGGTAGTTATTATAATTATTATTATTATTATCATCATCATCATCTTTATTATAAATAATATTACTATAATTAACATTATTATTATTATTATTATTATTATTACTATTATTCTTATTATTATTATTATTATTATTATTATTATTACTATTGTTATTATCATTATTAATGTCATTGTTACTATTATTATATCATCATTGTTATTATTATATAATCATTATACTTATCATATCATTATTAGTGTTATTTTTATATCGTTATTATTGCTATTATCATGACATTATAATTATTATTATTGCATCATTATTATTGTTAGTATTTTCATATCATTATTATGGTTATTGTTATTATGATGATGATGATGAAAATTATTATTATTATTATTGTTATTATTATTATCTTTTTATCATTATCATTTTATCATCATCATCATCATCATCATCATCATCATCATCATCATCATCATCATCATCATCATCATCAATCATATTATTATCACTATTATTAATGTGAGGATATCATAATTACTTTATCTTATTAACATCATATTATCGTTGTTATCGTTATTATCATTATCATTATCATTATCATTATCATTATCATTATCATTATCATTATCATTGTCATTGTCATTGTCATTGTCATTATTATTGTTATTATTATTGATATTAGTATTGTCATTATTATTAGCAATAGTATCATTATTATTATTATTATTATTATTATTATTATTATTATTACCGTTATCGTTATTATTATTATTATCATTTTCACTATCAATATCATTATCATTATTATCATCATTGGTTTTAACATCATTATTATTATCATTATTACTACTCTTATTGTTATTATTATTATCATTATCATTATCATTATCATTATCATTATCATTATCATTATCATTATCATTATCATTATCATTATCATTATCATTATCATTATTATTATTATTATTATTGCTATTATTATTATTGTTATCATTATCATCATTATCACTATCATTATTATTATCACTATTAATAATATCATTGTTCTCATTATTATCATCACACACACACACACACACACTATAATTAACAATGATGATAATAATTGATGATAATTGATAATAATAACAATAATAATGATAATTATAATGATAATAATAATTGTAATTATAATTATAAAATAATAATAAATTAATAATAATAATAATAATAATGATAATAATAATAATAATAAAATAAACAATAACACGCACACACTAATATTAATATTAATGGTAATAATAATGATATAATTGTAATGATAAGAATTATATCAATAATAAAGATATTGATAATACTAAAATCAAATAATACCAATAACAATAATGATAATAACGAAAATATTTAGGATAATTATAATAATACTAGTGATAATAGCAATAATAAGAATAATAATAAGACAATGGTAATAATGATAACAATTATTAAAAGCATTAATAGAAATGGTAGTAACAATAGTTGTGATAATGATGATAATAATGACGATAGTAATAATGAGAATGATAAAAGTACTAATAGAAATTATGATAATGAATAATGTCCATGCCACCAGCAAGGAAAATGGTAATATCAAGAAGAGAAACTATAGTGATGAGATAAAAAAAAAATATATAATTATACTAATATTAAAAACAATAATAATGACAATGGTATTTAAAGGAGATAAAAATGATTTTACTTTTACTACTAACAATAATGATTAGATTATTAATGAAAATAATAATAACAATGATAGTTATAAATATGTTAATTATATTGATTGTCATAATAGTGATAGTAATGATGATAATATCCATGATAGAAATGTTGATGACTGTATTATAAATGATAATAGAAATAATGATAATGATACTACTGATAGTTTTACTAACAATGACAGGAATAACAATAATGATAATGATAATAGTAATGCTAGTGATAATAATAATGACAGTGATAATAATAATGAAAAAAAAATTATATTATGATAAACTTATGACAATTATAATGATAATTCTAATTATAATAATATTGATAATTATCATAATAAAATGATATTAATAGTAATAATAATGATAATGATCATAACAATAATAATGATAATACTAGTAATAATCACATTAATAAAAAAATAATGATAGATACGATGATATTATAAAGAAAAGATCAATAACAATAATAATAATAATGATAAAAATAGATTCTTTAAAATAACAAAATAGAAAAAAAAATGATATTAGAAATAATAATAATGATGATAATAATAATGATAATAATAATAACAATAATAATAATAATAATAATAATAATAATAAACAGTAGTAATAATAATAATAATGATAATATTAATAACAATGATAATAACGTTGATAATGAGGATAATGACAATGATAATAATAACAACAATAATAACAATAATGGTAATAATATATAATAATAATAATAATAATAATAATAATAATAATAATAATAATAATGATAATGATAATAATAATGATAATGATAATGATAATGATAATAATAATATATATATTTGTTCATACACACACAGACTCACACACACACACACACACGCACTCACACACACACACACACACACATATATATATATATATATATATATATATATATATATATATATATATATGGTGTTGTGTGTGTGTGTGTGTGTGTGTACATGTTTATATATGTACACACAGACACACACACACACACACACACACACACACACACACACACACACACACACACATATATATATATAATATATATATATATATATATATATATATATATATATATATATATATATATATATACGTGTGTGTGTGTGTGTGTGTATACGGGAAGGGGAAGAGATTAGGACACGTGAAAAGCGAGAGAGAGAGAGAGAGAGAGAGAGAGAGAGAGAGAGAGAGAGAGAGAGAGAGAGAGAGAGAGACAAATGTTCATTTGTAATTATTACCATTCATGACACTTATGGTAACGACGTGCCATCGCTGATAGGGTCTAACGCCATCAACCGGAAGCACCGAAGGCAAAGAAACAGGGAAGTTATGACTGACTTGTTTCCTCTTGTAAGAAATTCATGCATGTTTTTATATATATTTTTTAAATATTTAGGATATATATTTGTTTATTTAAATTCATCTGATTGTTTATATATTCATCTGCTTCAGAATTATAACCCCCAGCGTATCATTTTTTTTTAGAAAATATGAAGCTATGATGCAATTAATTAATTTTATTTGAAGGTTTCCAACGTATGGAGTCATATTTGGCATGTGTGGGTGTTAAGAAAGCTTCTGAGTATGAAAAAAAAAATCTCAAGTATACATTTCCCTACTTGTGTTTGTGAGTATGCGTGAGCGTTTCCTGAAAGCTAATCACTAAGGGCGACATATTTTGCAATGGTGTAACTTGAGATGCGGATAAACAGCGTGGATTGCATACGTCATTCGTGGCTAAGGGTGATATTATTAATACACTCCCTCATTATTTCATTTTCTTTTTCTCGTTTTATCTTCCTTTCTATATGTCCTTCTCTTATAATTTTGATGTGTTATGATTTCTGCGTGCCCTCTCTGTCTCTCTTTCACCTCCCTCTCTCACTTTTTCCCCTCTTTTTCGCGCGCGTCTTCTCTCGTTCTCCGATACGCGATGTCTCTCTAGCTCTCTTTATCATTCCATTTCCTTTTTCTATGCTTTGCTATTCTCTTTGTCTTTATTAATTGCAATTAACTATATATATATAATTTTTCGCTGTACGAGTGTCTGTGTTCGTGAAAATCTGTATAAATTCTCAGTTAGTCAACATCTTACTGGGCGAGAGCAGTCTGTTTTGGAGGTAGAAAAGCGTGGCATCTCCCTTATACACATACATTATACACAAGGGGCAACTACGTATTCATTTGTGTGTATGAGTGAATGTCGAGAGCATGTGTGCGTGTATGTGTATGTGTGCCAAGAGGTGAAAGAGCCGGTGGAGACCATAGAGGTTAAATCTGCCTGCTGTACGTTTCCTGCGCAGACCCACACTCAGTGCGGTCGCAGTGGAAAGTTCCATCAGCCTAACACACCTTCAAGAAACCTTTGGCAATGCTGGCGCGAAAACCCACTCGTTTTTCAAACCACTCATACTATTATAAAGCGTGCGTCGACGTAAACCATTTAATGTATGTTATGAGATAATTGTATAACAAAATGAATTCGCTCGTGACTGGCAAGTCATACATGTTAATAATGGTTGGTTAACGTTTCAAGGGATAGCTGGCCCCTTTGAGCCTCTGAGCGCATGCGCTGACACGCTACCACGTGGTCGCATGGTAAGTGCGAGGGAGTTGGCAGATATTTCCGCTTAGATACTTATTCCCAGAATATTCCCATGCATATACATATACATACCTTTTTACTATATCTTTTAGTGTGTCAGTCTTACTGATACTGCTGATGAAAACACGCTTATGGAGTATTTTCTCGTAATAGCAAACACATGATTCGCCGGCTAGCGTCTGGAAACGTACGGCAACGTTTCAGCCTTACCAATAGGAAACGTTTTTACAAGTTGGTGATTTTTTTCTTGTGCTCACCATCACTCCTTCTTTGCTGATACATGGGTCATGTGAGCTAAAAATGTTATCGTGACATAATCGCTACCCTTTAACACACCTTTTAACAATTGACAATCTGCAACAGGCAACTCTATGCCGAAAGTTTCCACTTCTGAGCTTGCAACATGTCACCCGTCATTGAACTTTTTTCGGTATCGTTCGCGCGTTTCATTTCTCTTCGCCCGAGGTCGCGTACCTTTAGATATAGATGATTCCTAGTAGTCGACTATGCTTTTCCTCTCTTGCTCTTTTCTCTTTACCCGTTTATGTGATTATCTCTCTTGGAGAATTCCAACATCTCGAATATTTCCAGAGAATGGGGCATCATAAGAGTGTGGTCCCATTACAACAACTTTGTTATTGATTTGGAGAAAAGTAGAGAGAAAAAAACAAAGAGTAATAACGGCCTTTAAGTTGGCTCCAACTTGTACTCCCGGGGAATACGAAATTCTCAAAGCACACACATTTCATTTTCCCCCAAGATATTCCTTTGCGAAAAGCCTTTTCATGTCGAGTCTTTTTCAAGCAACGCATTCACACCAAGACTTTGTAAAGGTTATTAAGATATTATAAAACATGAAAGGGAAAAAAAAAAAAAAAGGAAAGGGAAACGCATACACTAATTATGAAAATGATGATGATAACAGAAAGAATAAGGATAATACTAGTAACAATAACAATAAAAATGAAAATCAATAATGATCATGATCATTATAATGATCATAATATTTGTAACATTGCCGAATATCTGATTAGCATAATTAATAATTGTGGTTATGTGATTATGCAAAAATGATAGGACTAAATAAAAATAAATATACTTCTACTACCGTTACTACTTAAGATAAAAATATTAAAAATTATGATAAAAAATACTGATGATGACAGTAATAAATGTAATAAGAGTAATAATAATGATGGCAGTTGCAATAATGACCATAGTGTGATAAAGATAATGATAATGAATTAATTTAAAATGTCAATGACATTATAAGATAAACATGACTTATGATAGTATTACCAATATCATAGTTTTCATGAAATAGTAACTACGTTGATTAATGCGACAAGATGACAATGTTAATGAAACTCATATAAATGAATTAACATCGATAATAATGATGATAATGATAACAATATTATCTAACAGTACTGACTGCAAAAAGTAATAATGTTAATAATAAAAGCTATAGTAATAATGATAATGAAAATAATAATAACAATAATAATAATAATAATAATAATAGCAATAATAATGATTATAATAATAATAATAATAATAATAATAATAATAAAATAAAATAATAAATAATAATAGTAATAATAAAATAATAATAATAATAATAAAATGATATTAATAATGATAATAAAAATAGCAATAATAATGATACTACTAATATTAATAGCACTACTAATAATGAGGATAATGGTGATAGTAATGATAATAACAAAAATTCATAACAACAGTAATTACAATAACAATAAAACTGTTAAGATGATAGTGATTTTAATAACATATCATATAGATGAATTAACAGTGATAATAATGTTGATAATGATAATGATAACAATAATATCTAATAGTACTGATTGCAATAAATAATAATGACGATAGTAACAATAATTCCAGTAATAAAGATAATAATAAAAATAGTAATAAAAATGATAATAATAATATAATCATGCTAGTAATAACAAAAATAATGATAACAATGATAATTATAGTAATGAAAATAATAATGATAATTATAATAGCAATAATAATGATACTATAATGATAATGACAGCAATGATAATAAAAATATTAGTAACAATAGTAATAACAGTAACAATAAAAATGGTAAGATAATAATGATAGCAATAACAGCAACAACAACAACAACAACAATAATAATAATAATAATAATAATAATAATAATAATCGTAATAATGATAATAATGTTAATAATAATGATAATAAAAACAACAACAATAATAATAATAGTAATGATAATTATAATAATAATAATAATAATAATAATAATAATAATGATAATAATAATAATAATAATAACAATAATAATATTAGTAAAATTAATAATAATGAAAAAAATAATGATAATAAGGATGATAATAATAATAATAATAATATTAATGATAATAATAAGGATAATAATAACAGCGATAATGATAATAATATAATATAATAATAATAATAATAATAATGACAATAATAAAAGAAAAAAAATAATGATAATAATAATGAAAATAATAATAATGATAATAATGATTAGAATGAGATAGAATAAGAATAATGATGATGATGATTAATAATGACAATGGTTGTAATAAAGATAATGATGATAATAATAATAAAACAACAACAACAACAACAATAATGATAATAATAATGATAATAATAATAATAATAATAATATTAATAATAATGATAATGATAATAATAATAGTAATCGGAATATAGATGATAACAAAAGTACTGATAACAATAATAACGATGATAATAATGACAATATGATAACAATTATGATAACAATTATGATAATAATAATGATGATAATATGAAAACAATAATAGTAATAATGATAATATTGATAATAACTGTGCAAATATTTTCAGCAATAGTGATGATACTAATAACAGAACAATAATGATAATAATTGTTATAAAAATAATGATAATTGTTATGAAAATTACTTTCAGTCATAAGGCAATAATCGTAATGATAAAAGTAGCAGAATAAGTTATAATAATTAAAATCTAACTGATAATGATAATAACGATAAGGGTAAGATATAAAAAAAGAAATAAAAGAAAAAAAAGAAAAAGAAAGAAAGAGAAAAAAGAAAAAGAAAGAAAAAAAAGAAAAAAGAAAGAAAGAGAAAAAAGAAAAAAGAAAGAAAAAAAGAAAAGAAAGAAAGAAAAAAAGAAAAAAGAAAGAAAAGAAAGAAAGAAAGAGAAAAAAAAAAAAAGAAAAGAAATATAATAAATAAAATATATATATTATAATATATGTTTTATGTATTTGTTGTGTTAAATATATGTTTATATATATATATATATATATATATATATATATATATATATATATATATATATATATATATAATCATAGTATGTGGATGGAGCAACAACAACAATAGCAATGAATATCGTAATAACAATCAAGACAATAGAAAAAAAAAACTTTTCGTGTTTAGGCCAATTTAGCGATTCTATTAAATGATCATGATAATGATAACGATAATGGTAATGATCATAATGATAATAATGATCATGATAAAGATAATAATAATGATAATAATAATAATGATAATAATGATATAATGATAATAATAATGATGACAATAATAATAATAACAATAATAATAATAATAATAATAATAATAATAATGATAATAATAATAATAACAGTAATAAAAACAGTAACTACAACAATAATACTAATGATAGTGATAGTAATAGTACTGATGGTAATGAGAATAACAAGAAGAACAATGATAATAATAGTAATGATGATAATGATAATAGTAGTAATAATAACAACAATGATTACAATAATAATGAGGACGAAGAGGATAGTAATAATAATAATAATAATAATAATAATAATAAAAAATAATAATAATAATTATTATTATTATCACTATAATAATAATAACAACAACAACAATAATAACAATAATAATATTATTATTATTATTAATAATGATAATGATAATAATAATAATAATATCATTAATAATAATAATAATAATAATAACAAATGTGATAATAATGATATTTAATGTTGTCATTATCATCGTTAGTGTAAACATTGTTGTCATTATTATTATTGCTTTTATGATGACAATAATGATGGTGCTGATGATGAACTGTAGTAGTAGTAGTAATATCACATTATTATTATTATTATTATTATTATTATTATTATTATTATATTATTATTATTATTATTATCATTATAATTATGATTTTTTGTCATCATTATTATTGTTCTTCTTCGTTATTACTAGTTATATTATTATCATTATCATTACAATTGTTATTAATACTATTATCATCATTATCATTTTCATTATCATTTTACTGTCATAACTAAAAAAAAAAAAGAAATAGAGAGAAAGTGGAATAATGAAAAACAAAGAACAGGGGAAAGAATACGAAAAGCCGAGGAATGGAAAGAGATAGGAAAGAGAAAAGATAACTAACACGTGAAATCGAAACAAAGAGAATAATTCCAAACACAACAAGGAGAGCGAAGGAAAAGAGAAAAGAAACATGAATGAATTTCTACGTGCTAAAAGGATATGGATTTACAGCGGGGTGGGTAGAGTGGGTCGCTTAAAGTAGAAAGACCGAGATGTGCGTCTGGTTGGAGATTCGGTGGATATGATGATGCTCGGTTGGAGAATTTAATCGAAAACGACGATTGGTTGGAGATAAGTGATTTTGTATTTTGTTGATTTTTTTTGCACTTTTTTCTGTGTATAGAAGGGTTTATCTGTTCTCACCTACTTGACTTTCACGATCTCTTTTAGATACTGTTTAATACTCACTGTTTTTCTCCGTCTACTATAATAATAGTAGAGAAATATCTACCTTCAACTTTCATATCATGATTTTTAGCGCGAAGCACCCGTTAACCCTGGAACCTTATTCGGAAGGCCCATAACCAGTTACAGTTAGTTTTAGTCCAGGTTCCAGGCTTGGACAACTTTCATTGTATCTTTTAAAATGACCAATTTCAGAGGCATCAAAAGAAAAGACTGCCAATTTAGGCCATAGATCATGCATGGAAATAAGAGCAATTTTCATGCGCATGCTGGGAGCCAATACTAAACGGATTGTCTCGGAAAATGGTTTCATTACGTCATCATTTTTTCTACATTTTTTTTCTTATTCATTTACTTTTCTAAAGTAGTTATAAGGAATAATTCACCATGTTTGCCAATGTTTTTTTTTGTGTGATTTTTATATGCTATTGTCGATTTATAGACTAATTTACCAGGGTATTAAAATGTATTAGGTAACATACATTAATATAACCCCCCCTGACCTTTGTAATGATTTTTTTGTAATGTTATCTGCTGTCCAATATATATAACTACATTGGAGCTAACATGACGATAGCATTAATGATAACAAACGGTACTAATAAAGATAGTAAGAAATGAAGAAGAAAAGCCTGATAAAGAGAAGAAATACCAAAGTTAATAAAAGGAATTAAAAACATTGTTTCTGTACTACTAGTAGTACTACTACTATTACTACTGCTGCTGCTACTACTAATATTACTACTACTACTACTACTACTACTATTACTGCTGCTGATTCTACTAATGCAACTACTAATATTATTGTTGCTGCTTCTATTACTACAACTGTTACTAATGTTACTACTACTATTATTGTTGCTACTGCTACTGATGTTCCTATTACTACTACTACTAATAATATTACTGCTGCTTCTACCACTAGTGCTACTAATGCTACTACTACTACTGCTGCTACTACCACCACCACCACTACTACTACTACTACTACTACTTCATACTTCTACAACAACTACTACTATTATTGTCAATTAGAATACAGATAAGATGATAATGATAATGGTAATGATATCAATAATGCCAATACTGATAACAACAACAACAAAAAAGTAGAATAATAACAACAACAAAAAACAATATAATGATAATAATGATGAAAATGATAATAATAAGGATAATAGTAATTAGAATGAGGAAGAAATAGTTTAATATTGATAATAATAGAAACAAGAACACTAACAGTAACGATAATAATAGTAATACCAACAATATCAATAATATTAATGATAATAATAATAACAATAAGAATTATGAAAATGATAAAGATACGAATAAGATATAGAATATTTAGTAATGATGAAAATAATGGTGATAATGATGATGATAATGATAATGATAATAATGATAGCAAAATACTACTAATTATTATTACTATTATCATTATCATTATAGTAATAATAATTATGATAATAACAAAACAACGGCAATAATAATGGATATAATGATAATAGCAACAATAGATATATTAACAATAACCATATTGATAATAGTGATGCTGATGATGATAACAATGATAATAATGATGACAGTAATGGTGATGATAATGATCATGATGATTAACATAATAATAACAGCAATAAAGATAATGATGGTAGTAAAGTAAAATTAATGGTAATAATGGTAATGATAATAATAATGATAATAATAATGATAATGATAATGATAATGATAATGATAATGATAATGATAATAATAATAATAATAATAATAATAATAATAATAGTAATAATAATAATAATAATAATAATAATAATGATAATAATAATAATAATAGTTATACTTATAATCCCAACAGCAAAAAAGGAGAAAAGTAACATATTCAGTGTAAGATCACACACACATGCATTACAGCTCTATTAAGATGCACATGCGTGGATATCGCATGACAACATAAAGTGAATCACCTGCCAAGCATTGCCTCGTTTGCGTCATCCAAGTAACAAAGGGGATAAGTGCCAACTCAGCAACGCATTTAATGTACCTGTCTTTCAGTATTAGGCTATCTTTTCAAGCACTGATTTTCGTTTCAGTATTGATCTCCTTGCTAACATTGATTTTCTTTCAGAATAGGTCTATCTTTGCTAATATTTAAACTTTAGAGATTTGATCAGCACTGCCTCGCTTTCCAGGACTCGTCATCTGTCAGCACTGGTCTTCCTTCAGCAGTGATTCGCGATTTAGCATGATTCTATCTTTCAGCCCTGAGTCATCTTTCTACATTCATCCAGTCCTCATTATCCATCCATTTTTTGGTACTGATTCTGAGACCATCGTGTGAAGTCTAAGTAATATTTCATGCTATCATTTTTATGTATCTGCTAAAAATTTCTCATGAACATTATCATCTTTTTTGACTGTTTTGACTCCTCTTCGACTTTTTCTTTATCTTCTCCATCCTTTTCTTTAGCTTTTTGTCTTCCCTCTCATCTCTGCGTCTTCGTATACTTCTTCTATTCCTTTTTTTGTTTCTTTTTTTCTTCTTCGTCTTCTATTCTTTCTCCTTCTCCTCCCCCTCCTCCTCCTTTTCCTCATTTTTTTCTCCTCTTCCTTCAACCTCGTCAACTTCTCGCTTTTTTTTCTTCTTCCTCTTTTAAAAATGACAACAAATAAAACAAAAAATGATTCGCCTATTCGATCCTGACGTACGACCCTTTGAGTGCCACAACAGGAGTGCCAAGAAGGCGAGGTCACGTACTCCTATCGTCTTTATCATACGTGACATCGTCAAATCATGAAATAACAGTGAACTGACTTCGTATACCGAAAAGTCAATAAACCACATGTCCAAAAAGTCACTCTCCTTGACCAGGGTCCGTATTGCAGCGCCAAGAAGAAACAGTGCCATCGAAATTTGCTTCAGTGCCAATCGGTGCCAGCGTCTGCGGTTCCGTACGGCCTACAAAACTACAGGAGGTTATGACTGAGATACCTAACATAATATCCTTCGTAAATATGTATAATATTGATATACATATTCAGATGTACAGACATATTCATTCATATATACATGTTAGGATATGAATGTAGATTTCGTGTGTCTGACCAAATAATACACCTGTGCTTGAACATGTTTATTCATCGTCAGTCAACACACTGTAAATACAAAGAAGCAATAAAAAAAAAAGAAAAAAAAAAAGTGTGTGATCTCAAACCAAATTTGCAACAAATAAATAATTAACACACACGAAAAAAACTACTAAAATATACACCTACGTATAGACATCCGTACACGTTAACGCACA
>NC_051399.1:32422058-32427058 GCF_015228065.2 Penaeus monodon
AAAAAAAAGATGCATGCAGTGGAGAGAAATTCTATTTTCCCCTCTTAATTACGTGCCCAAATTGCGGTGTTCATTGTTCGGTGGTGTGTTTGCTCTTTGTCTTTTCTTTCTTTCATTCTATTTTTCTATTTATTTTTCTTTCTGTTTACATTTCCGGGAAACACAACAATGTAGCCCCAGTTCTTCATTTTCTAAAAATCACTTGAGTACTCCGAAAAAAAGGGGGGAAAATAATAATAATAAAAAAGTTTTCGATCTCTGTACAAAGGCAGTAAACTCATTGCTCTTTCCCCGACCTTCTCTCTCAGCCTCTCTCACCCCCCCCCCCTCCTCTTCTCTCTTGCTTCTCTTTCTTCCTAGCCCTCCCTCCCCTTTGTCCTTCGTTTCTTTTCTCTTTTCCCTTGTCTCCCTTTCCCTATCTTTCCTTCTCTTTCTTCCTCTCTCCCTCTCTCGTCTTACCTCACATTCCCTCCCAACTCTCCCTCCTTCCCTCTTCACTCCCCCCTTTCCTCCCCTCTCTACCCTTCCCCCTTCCCTCCCCTCTCTACCCCTCCATCGTTCCACTCCCTCACATTCCCTCCTTGCTCTCCGCTCACCCCCTTCCCTTCCCTCCCCCCTCCCCCCTCCCCGCTCTCCTCTCCATCCCAGCTCGCGGAGTCCTTCAAGCGTCCCCTTCCTCACCCCCACCCCCCTGGCCTCCCTTAACCACCCAGCAACTCTCTACCACCCTCATCCCCAGCCCTTCACCCCCCCCACCGCCCTACCCACGCCCCCGAGCCCGCAGCGCCCCCTGTCCCGCCCCACGCCCGTCCTCCGTCAGGTGAACCGGCCGTTACTGGTTCTCCACTCCTTCGCCCTGGCCCCGTGGATGCCCTGCGTTCGCTCGGGCCTCTCGCCTTCAACGACAGCTCTCTCCTGGTCTCTCTCTCTCTCTCTCTCTCTCTGCTTCTATGATTCCCTGTCGCCTCTGTCTCTTGTTCTCTTTTCATCTTTGTCTCCTTTTTCCTCTCCTTCTTTTCTTCCTTATTCCTTCCTTAACCTTATTCCTCTTTCTCTTATTTTTTCTCTACTTCTGTTTCATTGTCTCCACTTTCTCTCTTTCTCTTCATTGTCCTCCTTTTCTCTTCTCTTACCCCTTCTTACTCCTTTCTCCTTTCTCTCCTTTTCGTGCGGGCTGTCTGCTTTAACCTTCTTATTGTATCCTACTCTTTTTTCTCTTCTCCGTTAACGTCTTCTTTCCTTTCTGTTCTTTCTCACTATTTTCTCCTTTTTACTTTATACCTCTATTCTAATTTCTTCTCTTTACGCTTATCTCCTTTTTTATAATTTTTTTCTGTTCCTTTCTCATATCTTGGATCTCTTCTTTGTCTTGCTATTTTTTATATCTAGATTATATCTTCTCTTTGACCATATCTCCTCTTTCTCTTTTCCTTTATCTTCCACTATTCTTATTTCATTCTTTTCATATTCTTGGATATATTTTGCTTTATCTTTTCTTTTCCTTTTATTTTTCTACCTTTCCCGCTCTGTTCCTCCGCCTTTGTCTCTTTCCCTCATTCTCTCTTATTCAGTCCTCTCTACCACCGTTCTCTCTTTCCACTCTGCGCTCGAATCTTCTGCTTCTGCTCTTTATCATTTCCTTTCTCACCTGTTGTCTTTCGTGTTTTCCCCGACTTTCTCTTTGTTTATGTAATGATTAATTGTTCTTGTTATGACTGTTTTATTTCTGTGTATTTCACTTTTGTTCCCGTCTCCCTATTTACCCAATCATTGTTACTCTTTTCTAACACTCTTTCTAATCAACCCATTCCTTTTCGCCCTCTCCTTCCTGGCCGCCCCTTACGCGAGGAGTTATTGATCAGGAATACCTTCCCATCCCGCCCACACGCCCATGACTGCGCGGCCGCTACAGGTAAGCTTCGCTCGGAGGACAAGCGGAGTGAGCGAGCAGGAGGAGCAGGGACGGCGCAGATGAGTCTTTACGTCATGATTTGGGGTGTTGAGTTTGTGTGAATTTATATATTTATATATAGGATGCAGTGCACACACATGCACGCACACACACACGCACGCACGCACGCACACACACACACACACACACACACACACACACACACACACACACACTGTTTGTGTTTCTACCTCTATCTCATTTTCCCTCTTGTTCTCCGTCTCTCTCCCACTCCTGTTTTCACTTTCCCTCTCCATCTCTCTCTATGAACAATCTAGAGAATTATATCAAATTCTTTCTGACCAAAGACTTCTTATGAAACTCCAGATATAAGCTCCTAAGAGTGACCCATTTGGAAGGCCTTCTTTGACCATTCTCCAAGATCATAATGGTACTGCAGAGCACCAGACCTTGCCCATGCCTGTATACTACCAAGTTACTCACCTCCTGTGAAGTTCATCCACCACTAATAAAACATAGAACTACCATCTGTATTTATATCACATCAACCACCATAACCCATATCATATTTGGTGGCAACGGTGGGATCAAACTCACAAGGCTTCACCACCAATGGTACTACAAAGAATCTACCGCTCGCATCACAGAAAACGGGGATCAACACATGGAGGTGGATAATTATAATCTTCCAATTACCTTATTACCTAACATACAAAATGTTTGAATTACAGATTAATCAAACAATCACAACAAGCAAGGTATAATATGCATTAATATGATATATTACAATAATATTGTTACTTCTGGACACACTTATGAGCTGGGTCTATCATTTCAACCATTGGCTTAAATGGGATGCATCCTCCCATGTGTTCAGATGGATGCAATAGTGCTGTGTGTGAATGGTGTTATCTTGTTCCTCACTTTAATTTTAATTAATCCTGCTCTCTGCATCGGCATTCGATGCAGAGAGGAACATCGAGATAAAAAATTGGCATTGTTCTGAAGATTGAAACGTCATCTTCATTCATCAGTTTCAAGAAACCTTATTCTTCAGGTGTTGTTGATGTTTTTTGTTTTTGTCATTGTCAGGTAAATGTCTCCATTCCCTATCGAGTTGTTCTAGATCATCCTGATTATTCTTGGAAGGACCGCAAAATGTTTTTACAGAAGTATTTCTTCACTGTTAAAAAAAAAACTCTTGCTTCATTTTCATGCATGCAACTATAAAAGAGAAACTTTGGGTGCACATCCAGTAGAATATATATGTTGTTAAATATCTCTGGCAATCGCGTTAGCACAGCTTTGTCACTTGGCCACAATAAAAAAGTGAAAGAAAGAGAGAAGAGAGAGAGAGAGAGAGAGAGAGAGAGAGAGAGAGAGAGAGAGAGAGAGAGAGAGAGAGAGAGAGAGAGAGAGAGAGGGGGGGGGTATGAGGTGATTTTATGCAATTGAAATTTGTACATACCTCCTACAACAACAATCTTTTAATAACCGTAATTTATTCTAGAATTAATCACAGAATGTTGTAGGGGAAATAAAATATTTACAAAATGTGGTAATTTTTACCGCATACTCTACGGATGCGGTCTTTCTTTCCGCACTGAGAGGTATGGGAGACTTCCGTAGATTCATATTACCGCATAGGAGAAACTTCGGAGGCGCGGTACACCATAGTCCAGTACCCATTTCATCTGACTGTGAATCCTGCTATTTTTTTATCAGTGTTTAGACAATGCTAATAAATTCTTTGTATTATTAATCTACCTTTTACCAGGTCCCCATTGTCTCTGTGTTACAAATCTGATATTTTGACCTTGTTGACTGTCTAAGATAGATTGTAAATTGTTCATACTATGTAGACAACAAATTATTTTATCTTTATCCTTGCATTACATATACACACCCATTGCTGTTGCAACTGAATAAACCACTGTTATGTCAGATTTGCTGCAGACTAAGCATCACCTATTTACACATTCCTTCCACGGTTCACTCTCAAGCAAAGAGTGTTACACATTCTAACAGTTGCCAAATGTCTGTTGCAATTATCTTTTACTTCCAGGATTATTTTGTTATCCTTTCATCAGTTTGATGGAGCTTGTTATATAACACATTAATTACTATGAAGTTTTTCTCATTCGTAATTGTTAATGTAGCTTGTCTGCGAGCAACTTGAAGGCAAGGCAACTTAGCCGTCTTTTCTTCTCTTGACCAGAGACCTCTTTTTACGAAACTTTACAGGAACTTCAGTGGTTCCGGTTACCTCGGATATAAGCTATCAAGACTAACACATGACAGGAGCCTTACCAGATCGTTCTCCAAGGGCACAAAGACCTTGCAGAGTACTTACCCTCGCGAGGAATTTTTCCTCTTTTAACGCTACCACAAAACCACCTGCCTGATGCCATGTATTCAACTCTTGTACTTCAATTCATGTGCCACAAATAAAGCCTAGAACTACGATGGAGTTGTATAATACCTGCTACCTTGATTGATATTACTCTCTCTCTGTCTCTCTCTCTGTCTCTCTCTCTGTCTCTCTCTCTGTCTCTCTCTCTGTCTCTCTCTCTGTCTGTCTGTCTGTCTGTCTGTCTGTCTCTGTCTCTCTGTCTCTCTCTCTCTCTCTCTCTCTCTCCTCTCTCTCTCTCTCTCTCTCTCTCTCTCTCTCTCTCTCTCTCTCTCTCTCTCGCTTTCTTTACTTGCTTCTATTTGATGTAGTGACCACACGACCTTGTTCAAAAACTGTCGTCATATGGGGGGGGGGCAGAAAAAAACTGCGTAGTAGACTGATACTTAACATCCTTGTACCTGGTCATACTAGTTACCTTATCCGATAACTTGGGTTCTAGCAAATCCGGTTATGTGTGATGGGCAGTTAAATTACCATTCCTCTTTCTCAGATGATGCTAATCTCTCAATGATTAGGAGATGAAGAGATGACTAAAGCTTCATTGATCTTCATTTGCTTGGGTCTGAATATCATTTTGTAGTTTCATACTTTCCTTTACAGATTCAGCAGTGTCATTATCATTCGCCGAGACCATTTATGAACTATGAAAGTGATTATCCTCAGGGGATCAAGAAC
>NC_051399.1:32442058-32460690 GCF_015228065.2 Penaeus monodon
TCACCCCCTCTCCTCCTCTCTTCCTCTCCTCTCCTCTCCTCTCTCTCCCTTCTTTGGTGACCTCCAAGGGACACTCCGGCCGTTCCTTACTCCCAGCGTACCGTAACGATATTAAGTACGAAGCATATGCAAAAAATAGACAGATAGATGGACACAGAGCAACTGCCGGTAACGAGATCAAAACAACCTTTGGCGATGCGGACCGTCCGTCATCTCGATTATGATCTTAAGGACAATCTGAAAAAGCTTCCGATTCACTCCTTTTCCTTCTAGTAAAACGTTGGTTTCGTAAGCTTCCTTAGAGATAGGTACTTTATGGAGATGGAATTAAGTTCAGCTGTATCTTGGGATTCTATTTATGTAAGAATGCATGCGATGAAATCTACAAGTAAACAAGACTATGTGTATGAATAAAGGCATGTCTGTATATCTACCTGTCCATCTGTCTATCGATTTATCTAATCATCTGTTTATCTATCAATATGATCTACCTATCTGTCTATCAGTTTATATATGTATCTATCTATGTATTTATTTACCTACCTGTCTACCTATATATCTTTATATAAGTATTATATATAAATGTATATATATATACATACACATATATACACACGTATATATATAAATATAAATATATATAATTATATTATATATATATATATAGATATATATATATATATATATTCATATATTATATACCCACACACACACCCCCACACACACACACAACACAACCACACACACACACATATCATATATAATATATATATATATAATATATATACTATATATAATATATATATATATAATAATAGATATATATATATATATATATAGTATTATATATATATCTATATATATAATCTAATACATATATTCTATATATATATCTATATCTTATAGTCATAATTTATATATATATAGTGTATATATATAATATATATCTTCATCATCATCTCAAGGGGCTAACGCCGACGGGGGCGCATGGCCGCATCCACCCTTCGCTTCCAGCCACGAGGATCCCTCGAGGCGAGTCTCCAGGCAGGCACACGGCCCATCTCTAATTCCTCGTGACAGGTCTCATCGAGCTGCCCAAGCCATGATCTCCTAGGTCGTCCCACAGGCCTCCTCCACCCAGGGTTTTCTCGCAGAGAGACAACCTGATGGGCAGGTCGTCCACTGGGAAGCGAGTCTAGGTGGCCATATAGCCTGAGTTTGGCGATCCGGATTATGCAAGTAACAAGTCCCATGCCAGTCTCACGGTGTAACCGCCGGTTGGACACGTGGTCCTGCCAACTGTACCCCATGATCCGGCGAAGGGACTTGTTACAAAAGGCCTCAAGGCGAGATTCCAAGACACTGGATAGCGTCCAGGTTTCGCTTCCATAGAGCAAAACTGGCAGTATCAAAGCCTTGAAGACATGTAGCTTGGCCCTTCTGCATAGGTGCCAACATCTCCAAACACGCTCTTGTTGATCGAGTTCATGGCTCGTGTTGCCAGACCAATCTGTCTACTGACTTCCTGGTCTGACAACCCAGAGATATGGACTACGCTACCAAGGTATGTAAAACTTTCTGTAACTTCAACGTCCTTGCCGCAAGAAAGGATCAACTGAACGGGTTCCCCTAAGGCCCCCCAAAGTCTGGATCTTGGTCTTGGTCCAGGAGACCTCTAGCCTCGAGGCTTCGCCTCATTGCTAAATGCATCAAGAGCCGCCACAAGTGACTCCAAGGACTCAGATAGGATGGTAACATCATCGGCAAAGTCAAGGTCTGAGATCTTAATATTGCCCAGTGTTGCTCCACACTGACTTTGGCTAGTAGCTCTGCCCATTATCCAAGTGTTAAAAAGTGTTGGTGCAAGGACACAGCCTTGCCTCACCCCTGAATTAACAGGGAAGAAGTTCGACATACCCCCACCACACTTTACAGCACTTTCAGTACCAGTATAAAGGCTTGCTATCAGGCCAATAATCTGTGTTGGAATTCCCCTTAGCCTCAGGATTTCCCATAGGGATTCCCGATGCACCGAGTCAAACGCCTTCTTGAGGTCGATGTAGGCTGCAAGCAACCACGTCCAAATTGACGGCGTTTTTACAATTATCGAAGCGTAATATACGGGCTATCATTTGGGGGGACTCCCTTGCCCCAAGGGGGAATCCCAAAAAATTGGGGTGTGTGTTTTTGGTTTTTTTTAATTGTGCGCGCCGCGGTGGTGTGAGTGCAGCGGTGTGTGTGTGTGGTGGGCCGCGCGCGGGCGTGGGGTGCGGGTTGTGCGCAGCGTGTGTGTGTGTGCTTTGTGCTTATGTTGTGTGGGGCGTGGGGCCCCCCGCGTGTGTGTTGTGTGGCGCGCGCGCGCGCAGTGTGTGGGGGCATGTGGCACGCGCGTGTGTGGTGCGTGTGTTATGTGGTGGGTGTCTGGTGTGGTGTATGGTGGCATTTAATATGCATAATATTTTAGGGGAGGGGTTTTAGAGAAATAATGCCATAGTGACTCGACGAAGGTGGCCGTCAATATATATTATAATATATATATATAATATATATATTATTAATTTAAATTTAAAATAATATATATATAATATATATTTATATGTATGTATGGAGATAGTATATTAAAAATTATATTATATATAATATTTTATATATATTATATATATTTTGATATAAAAATATATATATATATATATTATATATATATAATATAAAATTTATTTAATTTATACTGTGTGTACGTTATAACATAGTAGTAAGTATAGTTGTACACACACAACACACACACACACACACCACCCCACACACCCCCAAACATAATATAATATATATATATATATATATAATTATATATATATATATATATATTATTATATGTAAAAAATTTTTACATAAAATATATATATATATATTATTATATATATTATAATTATTATATATATATATCTGTGGTACGTGTATACAAATATTTTGAAAAGTATATGTAGAACACACACACACACACACAACACACACACCACACCACAACACCCCACACACACCACACACACCACACACACACACACACCACATACACACACCAAAATACACACAACACACACAACCCCCACACACACAACACACACACAACACACACACACACACCAAATTTATATATATATATAATATATATATATATATATATAAATAAAAATATATTATATAAATTATATATTAATATATAAATATATATATATATAATATAAAATATATATATTAATAATATATATATAATATATATATATATATATAATTTTTGCAGTACTCTGTAAATTTTTTTAGAAAGACCCAAATTTTAAATAAAATAAAAACCGTTTTTCCTAGGAGTCACTCTTCCAACCCCCAAGGGTTTTGAGGAGAGAAATTTCAGGTAAAAGTCAAGGTGAGAAGTTTCCCCGTTCACCCCTCCTCCTTTTCCTCCCCCTCCTTCCTCTCTCCCCTTCTTTGGTGACCCAAGGGACACCCGGCCCTTTCCTTTACTCCAGCGACCGAACGATTTTAAGTACAAAGAATATGAAAAAAATAGACAGATAGATGGACACGAGCAACTGCCGGTAACGAGATCAAAAAAACCTTTGGCGTTTGCGGACGTCCTTTCATCTCGATTAGTTTAAGGAAATTTTTGAAAAAGTTCCGATTTCCCCTTTTCCTTCTAGTAAAACTTTGGTTTCGTAAGCTTCCTAGGATAGGACTTTGGAGATGGAATTAAGTTCAGCTTTTTTCTTGGGATTCTATTTATGTAAAAATGGCATGCAAAAATTTAAAGTAAACAAGACATGTATAAAAAAAGGCATGGGGTTATCTATTGTCCATTGTCTTTCGTTTTACTAATCATTTTATCTATCCATATGTTTACCTATTGTCTACAGTTTAATAGTATTACTAGTATTTTTTCCCCTACCGTCCCCTATATATTTTTAAAGATTATATAAAAATTTTAATATATATAATCACATGCTAATTACACAAAAACCACACACACAACAGTTTAAAATTTTAAAATTTTATATATTATAAATAAAAATTAAAATAATATATAATATTATATTAATATATATATATATACATATATAAAAGAATATTTCCCATATATATATATATATATATATTATATAATATATATTTTAATATATATATATATATATATAATTCATAATATATAACACACCCCCCACACAAACACAACATAACATAACCACACACCCCATACTATATTTAATATATATATATATAATATATATATATATATATATAATTATATATAAATTTATATTATAAATAATATTATATATATATATTTTAATATATTTTTAATATATATACATATATATATATATTATTAATATATATATATATTAATAAAATTATGTATATATATATATATATATCTTCATCATCATCAAAAGGGGGCTAACGCCGCGGGGGGCAGGCCGCTCACCTTCGCTTCCAGCCAGAGGATCCTGAGGCGAGTCTCCAGGCAGGCACAGGCCCCATCTTAATTCCCGTGAAGGCTCATCGAGCTGCCAAGCCAGATTCCTAGGTCGTCCCACAGGCCTCCCCCACCAGGGTTTTTTCTCGCAGGAGACAACTGATGGGCAGGGTCGTCCACTGGGAAGGAGCAGGTGGCCATATCCCCTGATTTGGGATCCGGTTTATGCAAGTAACAAGCCCCCCCCCCCCCTGCCAGTTCACGGTGTAACGCCGGTTGGACAGTGCCCTCCCAACTGTACCCCATGATCCGCAAAGGGGACTTGTTCAAAAGGCATAAGGCGAGTTTCCAAGACACGGATAGCGTCCGGGTTTTCGCTTCATAGAGCAAAACTGGCAGTATAAAGCCTTAAAGACATTAGCTTGGCCCTTTGCATAGGTGCCAACATCTCCAAACGTCTTTTTTATCGAGTTCATGGCTCGTGTTGCCAGCCCAATTGTTACTGATTTTCCTGGTTGAAAACCCAGAGTAGGACTAGTCCCAAGGTATGTAAAATTTCTGAAATTTAAAACGTCCTTGCCGCAAAAAGGATCAACTGAAGGGTTTCCCCTAACAGGCCCCCAAAGTCCTGGATCTTGGTCGGGCCCAGGAGACCTCTAGGCCCTGAGGCTTCGCCTATTGCTAAAGCACAAGAGCCCACAAGTGACCCCAAGGACTCGATAGGAGGTAACTCATGGGAAAAGTAAAGGTTGAGATTTTAAAATATTGCCCGGGTTTTGCCCACACGATTTGGCAGTGCTCTCCCATTATCCAAGTTTTAAAAAAAGTGTGGGAAGGAACAGCCTTGCCTCACCCTGAATTAACGGGAAAAATCGACATACCCCCCACACTTTACAGCATTTTCAGTCCCAGAAAAAGGGCTTGCTATAGGCCAAAATCTGTTGGAATTCCCCTTAGCCTCGGGTTTTTCCCATGGGGTTTCCCAGCACCGAGTCAAACGCCTTTTTGAGGTGATGTAGGCTGCAAGCAACCCACGCCAAAACTGAGACGGGTTCTAAATTTACTCGAAGCGTGATACGGTCATCAGGGACTTCCCAGGAGAAAAACCCAGACTGCTCTGGTCTCTGATGCTAGTAGGGGATGCGGATCCGTTCAAAAGAAGTGGGCGAAAACCTTGCCGGTATGCTGGCAGTGTAATCCCCAGGTAGTGTTACAATCCCAACGACCCCCTTTGCCTTCCAGAGAGGGATGGCCACCCCCCCTAAACAGGTCAGGAGGAATGGTACCAGCCCCAAAATGGCAGTCAGGATGTAGGGGCCCAAAACCATGGTTCACCCCCAGCCTTAGCATTTTCGCAGGGATATCACATAGCCTGTAGCTTTCCCACTCTTCAGCTTGGGAAATCGCCAGCCAAACCCTCTTTTAAGGTAGGGGGTTCCCTTTGCGATGGGGGGGTTTGGGCACGGGCACTGAGAATTGCATGACCCAAGCTAACTGTTGGAGGGTCTACCGGGTACAACTGTTAAAATACCAGCCAACGTTTACGAACCCCAGATGATTTGAGATGATCCGCCACCCGCTGATCGGACGAGTCATCTTGGGAGGGCTTAGATTTCAGTTTTTCAGGGCTTGGTAGGCAGGGCAAAGGGTCATTTACAAGAAGGCCTTCGTTCCCAGCAAGTTTCCCCTGAGAAGTTCCTTGTCCCTCTCACAGTGCGGAGCCCTACACCCCAGGGAAATACGCAAGACTTGTTTTCCCATTCACCCGGCCTTAAAACATGCTTCAGTGGCCCTCAATGTTCCAGGGAGAGGAATTCTGCCTTCCCCTTGCGTACGCCAAGGACTCCGAGCTGCTTCGAGTGTTGGCATTTAAAAGAATCTCACGGCAACGGGGTCAGGTTGTTGAGTTCTTGAAGGAGGCTGCCATGGTGAATCCACGGGCACATCCCCCCCCTTGTCGTCGGTGAAAACCATAGGGTGGCCATGGGGGCAAGGAGTTTTGAAGTGGACCCGCGGGGAAAACCAAACCCCCAGCCTATAGCGGTACCAAGAATCGGCACCCCGGGAAACCTGCAGTTCTGGAGGATCCTCCACGCGTACTAACAAAAATGTGGTCGATTTTTTGGCCATGTCCCTGATCGCTGTCCCAAATCCGTGATGGGGTTTGGAGCGCTGGACAGGAGCCAGAGACCCTCATTTTTGGGACCTAGAAAAAGCCCGGGAAGGGGGGTATTCCGTGGGGACAGCTCCCGAGCCATGGGGGCCGACAGACACCATAGTCTGCGCAAGGACCGGATTTTCCAAAGCGCCTACCCAGAAACACCCTGAGATTAAGCCTCGGATGGTCACCCCGGGGTGCACGCCACTCTGCCGCCCCCCCCGACAAGCCCCAAAAAAAGGGGGGGTTGGCAGGCGGGGGACCCCCATCCGCCGGGGGTTTAAGGGGGGCTTTGCCCCACAAGTTTCATGGGGGTTGGCCCCCGGGGTGCAGGGGGGGGGAGGAACTCTCGTTCCAATCCTGCACCCCCGACTTTTGCCCCCCAGCGGGACCCACAGCCCACCTTGCTTGCGGGGGCGAGGGACAACACCCCTTCCCAGCTTTTCCAAATTATAAATATATAAAAATAATATATATAGTATAAAAAAGAAAATAATAAAATATAATTAAAAATAAAAAAATATAGAAAAGGATGTTTATATTAATGTATAAATAACAGTATTAATAAATATATAATAAAATTATAAATATATAAATATATAAATTATTAAATATATATAAACAAAATTATATAAATAATATATATATATATATAATAAAAATATATTAAAAAAAAATTATGAATAATTTAATATAATACAAACACCAATACAACACACAACACCCCAACACACCACACACACCCCACAAAAACCATAATATTTTATATATAATATAAATAAACAAATTATATATATATTATAATAATTAATATATCGGTCATGCCTTTCCCTTTTGAATCATCGGTTGGTTGAGAGGGGAGCCTGCTGATGGGCAACAGCTGCTCAACACATTTTTTCCCCCAGATTTAAATATATATATATATATAATAATATATAATTTTAAATTATAAAAATTTTAATAATATTTTTAAAATTATATGTGGTGTGGTTTTTTGGTTTTTTGGTGTGTGTTGGGGGGTTTGTTTGTGTGTGTGTGTGTTATGGTGGGTGTGTGTGTTTGTGTTGGGGGTTTTGGTGTGGGGTTTGGTGGTGTGTGTGTGGTGGTGTGTGTGTGTGGGGGTGTGTGTGTTGTGGGCAGGTCATGTAGGGATATATGAATATTACATATAATAAAAAAGATTTATATATATTAATATATATATAAAAATTAATAATGATATTATTATATATATTAATATATAATAATATAAAAATAATACAATAAAATTTTTAAATATTTTATATTTGTGTGTAATATTTTTACAGCATAATATATTTTATATAATAATAATAATTAAATTATAATTTTAATATATATATATATATTACATATAATTTTTTACATATATAAAATTAAAAAATTAATATATATATATTATAATAATTAATATTTTTTATATATATATATATTAATAATATTACACCGCCGCGCGCGCCCGGGCATTTGTGTTTTTTTTAATATAATGTAATAATAATATATAATATAATAATATATATATATATAATATAATTATATATAAATTATAATAACAGCCGCCCCCCCGAATTTTGTGTAATATTATATATATGTGTGTATATATATTATATATATATATAATATATATATATATATATATATATATATAATATATATTATATTAATATGGTGGTGTGTTGGGTTTGTGTGTGTGTGGTGTGGTGGTGAGGTGTGGTGTAGTTGTGTGTGGTGTGTTTTTGTGTGTTTGTTTTGGTTTGTTGTGGTGTGTGTGTGTGGGTGTGTGTGGTGGTGGTGTTTTTGTGTGTGCATATGTCTATATTGTATATATGTGAATATAAAAAATAAAATTATATATATATAAATATATATTATATAATATATATATATATAAACACGCGCGCGGGGCGCGCGCCCGGGCATTTTGGTGATATATATAATTTTATATATATATTATATTATATAATAATATAATAATTATGTGTGTGTGTGGGGGTTGGTGTGTGTGTGGGTTTTGTGGTGTTGGGTGGTGGTTGTGTGTGTGTGTGTGGTGGGTGTGTGTGTGGTTTTGGTGGTGTGTGGTGTGTTTTTGTGTATGTGGTATTTTTGGGGTGTGTGTGGGTGTGTTTTGTGTGTGTGGGTGGGTGGGTGGTGGTGTGTGTGTGCGGTGTGTTGTGTGGTGTGGGTGCATGTATATATATATATGTACGTAGTGTGTGTATATTATTAATATATAATATATATATATATATTAAATATATAAATAAATTTTTAAGGGATTTATAATATAATATATAAAAATTTTTAATATATTATTAATATATATATATATATAAAATTTTTAAGTGTATTATATATAAAATATAATATATATATATATATATATATAATAATAATATTATATATATTACACAGCATATATATGTATATGTAATATTTAATACACAATTATATATATATATAATAATTTATATAATATATATATATATTTTAATATAATTATTATATTAAAATTTTATTAATATATATATATAATACACAGAGCATGTGCGCCAGGCTTTTCGTTCGTATGTATATGTATATAATATAAAATTTTTAAATAATATATTTATATATAATATATATATTTATATATATATTATAGCATAAATATAATATATATATACCACATGAATAAATGTATAAATTTTAATATAATAAAATATATATATATATATATATATATATATAAATATATCATATGTGTGGTGTGTGTGGGGTATTTTTGTGGTGGTTGTGTGTGTGTGCGTGGCGTCGTTGTGGGGTGTGTGTGTGTGTGTTGGTGTTGTGGGTGGTGTGTGGGGTTGTGGGTGTGTGTGTGTGGGGTGTGTTCGGTGTGTGTGTATGTTGTGGTGGTGTGTGTAGTGTGTGGTTTTGTGTGTGTGTTGTGTGTGGTGTGTGTGTGTGTGTGTGTGTGTGGTGTGTTTTGGGAGGTGTCTGTATTGTACAGATCGTATCTATCTATGTGTGTGCGGGTGAGATATATATATATATATATAATATATAATTTATAATATAATTATATATATATATTATATATATATATTGTGGTTGTGTGTGTATGTAAATTTGCATATTATGTATATATGACACACCAACACAACTAAAACCACACCACATATATGATATATCACCAAATTATATATGATTATGTAATTTTAATTTTTTATATATTATATATATAATAATATATATATATATATATAGTATTTTGGGGGTGTGTTGTGGGTGTGTGTGTGTGTGTGGGGTGTGGTGTGTGTGTGGTGTGGGTGTGTATCCACACAGTTATTTTATGACACAGAGCAGACACACACACACCCCACACCACACACACCAACACCCCCACACACCACACACACACACACACAAACAACACACAAAACAACACCACACAACCACAACACACACACACACCCCACACACCACAACCCACACACACACACAAATATAATTATATATATATTAATATATATAAAAAATATATAATCTTTTTAATTAAATTATTAATAAAAGTAATAAAATTAAAATATATAAATAATATTATATAATATATACACACACACACACCACAAAAGCACACACACAAACACACACCACACACACACAACACCACACAACAACACACAAACACCAATATATATATAAATATATAATAAAAATTTATATAAAATATAATAATATAAAATAAATATATATATATAATATATATATTATAATATTAAATGTATTTTATATATATATATAATATATATATATATATTTTATATAAAATATATATATATATAATATAAAATTTTAAAAATTATGTATTAATATAATATTTTGGTGTGTGGTGTGGTGGTGTCACACCACACACACACACACACACACCGAACACACACACACACACACACACACACAAATAAAACAAAACACAGCTAACACACACACAACACACCACCAAACATATATTTTATATATATATTATATAAAAATATATATATATAATATTATTGTAATATATAATATATAATAATATATAATTATATTATATAATATATATATGTAATAAATATGTGTGTGTGTGGTGTTTGGGGGTGGTCGTATTGTACAGATCTGTTTTATCAGGTGTGCGTGCGTGAGTAATAATATATAAATAATAATAATATATATATAAATAATAAAATATATATCATATAATATATTATATAATATGTAATATATATATATATATATAATATAATAATTAATATATATATATTATATATAATATATTTGTGTGTATGTGTGGAGTAATATAATGCATATTAGTATATATGTACCACCCCCACACACGTACAACACACTCAATATATGTATTATACACAAAAATATAATATTTTATATGGTAATAATAATAAAAATATATATTATATATATATATATAAATATATATACACACAACACACACAGAACACACACCACAACACACACACACACACACACACACACAAAACCCACCACACAACACACACAATAAAATATATTATATATTATATATATATATTTATTAAAAAATCTTGTATAATATTTTAATAATAAAATTATAAATATATATTTAAAATATATATAATATATAAATTCCCCTTTATATCTAAAAAAAAACCTAAGTGAAATTGAAACAGAAGATCCTAAAATCAAAGGGGTATCAAAACCAGTTGAAAGGAAATTTACAAAAAACAAAAAAAAAAATTCAAAGATTTTTGCGACAAGAAAAGGAAAAATATTAATGAACATTCCCAGAGAATTGAAAACGTTTATAAATAAGACAACTAAAGAACTCTACCAAGGAGTACAAACATCACAAAAAATTTAAAACCTACAAGGGGACATATCAAAACGAAGAGCTTGTTTTATGAAAAGGAAAGAATCAAGATAGAGGAATCAATATTGTCCAAAAATATATAAAAAGAATAAAGATTAACAACCCAAATTAATTAGGGCCAATGCGCGAAGATGAAACCCCCCCTGCTAGACGAAGGTTATAAAAAACCATAAAAGAATTAAAGAATAACAAGACCCGGGAATAGCAAAATAATCAAGAAGCGGCGAAAGTGTTGAACTTTTTCTCCAAAAATTGTACAAAAATATGGAAAAAAAGATGGCAGAAAAGAGGGGAAAACAGCTTTATCCCAACCCAAAAAAAATGACAACTCCAATGAACAATAACAGGAAATTGCATTAATAAATCAAGCAGCAAAATTTGTTTGAAAAAATATTGCTGAAAGAATGAAGTTGAAGTTAAGAGAAAAAATTGCAGATGAAACAAGCAGGTTTTCGCCGGAAAAGGTACCAGAAAACAGATTCTAAATCTAAAATTAATCATAGGAAAAACAGGAAAACAAAAAACCCATACCTTGTTTTATCGATTCTTGAAGGTTTGATATGTTTATCACGATATCCTTGGGAAAAACAGAACGATATGAAGTTTCCAAAAAAATCATCCAATAATAAAAAACCAGTAACCAACAACAAGCAACCTGTAAGAAAACCCCTTATGGGGTTAACAGAAAGGTTTGAAGTCAAAAACGGAGGCGAAGGGTTTTTATTTTGTCTCCCACCTCTTTAAATAATTCTGAAACAATAGAGGGGCTCTAGAGAATTTTTAAGGAACTGTAGATGTTTGGGGGTACAAAATATCAAATTTAAAGGGACGCGATGTATAGTTTTGTTGCCAGCAGTATCAATGAAAAACAACAGACTAGATAAAGTTAGAGAAGAAGCGAAAAGGCTGGCGTTTTTTAAAAGCAAGAAAAAAGATCAGAGATTTAAAGATAACTGGCAAGAAAAAATGGAAAAATGTTACAATCAATGGAAGATTTTGGGAAAAAGTGAAGAGTACTTATCTTGGAGCTGTTTTAAATAAATACATATGTAATCACCGGAGAAAAAAAAAGAAGAATTTGCCATTACCAAAAATGCCACAATTGTTCAATAACATCTGGAAAGACGAAGCATTTCCTTTGGACAAACTGAGGTTATTTAACTCTTGTTTTCCCCAAAAGATATTGGGTTTGAGTGTTTGGGGGTGAAGTAGATAGACAAGAAAAAATCAATAGTTTTTGGGAAAGGGGTACGACGAGTACTGCGTATTAGGGAAGAGAAGAGACGAATATGAAGTGCTGAGAAAAAAATTTTAAAAAACGGGTGTTGGGAAACTTTAACAGGAGGAAATTAAAGTTATTGGTATGTGATGAGAAGTAAAAAATTTGAGAAAAAACTTGCTGAAGGGATTGATAGGGAAAAAGAGGGAAAAGGCAAGAACCCCAAATAGCGAAACATCAAAGAAATTTTGGGGGTTGCGAGGGACAAGTGGAAAAAAAAGCGTAAGATGAGTTTAGTGGGGAAGGAGGGGAGAGGGCCCCGGCTGCCAAAAGAGCAAAGATGGGGGAGATAAAATACAATAAATCGGGGAAATTTTTAAAGGAAAAAAAATAAAATTTTAAAATAAATTAAAATAAAACACACACACACACACACCACAACAAACACAACACACACACCCAAAACCCACACACACACACAATTTTAAAAAATATATATATGTGTGGGGGGTGTGTGTGTGTGGGTGTGGCGGTGGGGGTGTGGGGTGGGGGTGGTGGGTGTGTGGGGTTGTGTGGGGGGGGTGACCACACACACACACACACAAAACCCACATAATTAAATAATATATAAAAAAAAATATAAATAAAATTTTAAATATATATTATTTTAAATTATGTAGGAAAAATAAAATAGTATATATATATAATATATATATATATATTTTTATATTTAAATATATATATATTTTATATATATATTTTTATAATATTATATAATAATATGTTTCGGTGTGGGGTTTGTGTGTGTGTGTGTGTGTGTGTGTGTGTTTATATATATAAGTAACAAAAGTAATGAGCGTGAGTTATTTTCTATATTAATTGAATTGCTTATCTAAACTTCATTTTCGTTAGAAATTTAGTGATAAAGAAAAAAAAATTTTATTTAGTTTTTTTTTTAAAATCATGGGAAAAAAAAGCTTGAGGCGAAAGCTTACGTAATCTGAACAGCTCTCGGATACTCATTCATTAGCGTTCGAAGCACGCACTCTGAGATTCCTTCAATGTGCATTCATGATCGTACTGTTAATGTCATATTTCCTCCGAGAATGACCTTGGATACCCCTTAGATACTGTCTCCTGGTGATTGTTTTCATCTTATGATTATTAATGCTGTCATTATCGCTGTCATGAACTAGTTTGTACTAGTGGAATTAATGATCACTTCCTGAAATAGGCGCGGATCAGAGTTGTTAAAACCCTAAGGGGATGACATGCCCTTTCCCCCTGCAGAAAGGTAAGCTGATGGCACTCCCAATTACGGGAAGTTTCAGGCATGGGTGAATCCCCGGAACAGCCAAAAGGTGGAGATCCCTGCACGAGAAATTTGGCGTGATTCCAAAGGGATTTTTTGGGATTCAAGCCAAGATTTAAAGCGAAACACTTTAAAGCTTAGAGATGTTTTTATTATTTAAAATTTTTATTATAAAAAAATATAATTATAAATAAAAAAAAAAAAAAAAAAAAAAAAAAAACAACAAAAAACAAAACACCAACAACACACACACACACACAACACACACACCACACACACGGGGGGGAAAAAAAAAAAAAAAATAAAAAAAAAAAACAAAAACACACATAGACAAAAAACAAAAGGGGGAAAAAAAAAAAAAAAAAAAAAAAAAAAAAAAAAAAAAATTTTAAAAAAAAAAAAAAGAAAGAGGGAGAAGTGGCAAAACAAAAAAAAAAAAAAAAAAAAAAAAAAAAAAAAAAAGGGGGGGGGGGGGGGGGGGGGGGGGGGGGGGTGGGGGGGGGGGGGGGGGGGGGGGGGGGGGGGGGAGAGGGGGGAAAAGAGGAGGGAAAAAGAAAAGAAAAAGAAAAGAAGAAGAAAGGAAGAGGGAAAAAAAAAAAAAGAGAGAGAAAAAGAAAAGAAGGGGAAAAAGAGAAGGGGGAAGAAAGAGAGGAAAAAAAAAAAAAAAAGAAGAGAAAGAAAAGAAAGGATAGAGAAGTAAGAAAAGGGAGAAAAGAGATAAAGAAAAGAAAAGGAAAATAAAAGAGAGAAGAAGGAAAAAGGGAGAAGAGAAAGAAAGATAGAGAAAAAGAAAAAAAAAAAATAAAAAAAAAAAGAAAAAAAAGAAAGGATATAAAATAAAAATAAGAAAAGAAAAAAATTAAAAGGATATAAAAATTAAAATAATATTAATAAAAAAAAAAATTAAAAAAAAAAGTAAGAAATTAAAAAAAAAAATAAAGAAAGAAAAAAAACAAATAAGAAAAAAAAAAAAAAGAAGAAAAAAGAAGAAAGAGAGGAGAAGAGAGAAAGAGAAGAGGAGAGAAGGGGGAAAAAAAAAAAAGGGTTAGATTTAAGGAAAATTGAATAAAGTAGAAAAAATAGAGATAAATGAAAGGAGAAATAAAAAGAGGAAAAAAAAGAGGGATTAAAATAAAAAAAATATAAATATAGAAATATAAAATTAATTATAATAGGGAAAAAAAAATATAAATATAATATAAAAAAATATATATAGATATAATATATATATATAAATTATATAAATTAAAAATAAATAAAAAAAAAAAAAAAAAAAAAAAAAAAA
Source organism: Penaeus monodon (assembly GCF_015228065.2). Taxonomy (NCBI): domain Eukaryota; kingdom Metazoa; phylum Arthropoda; class Malacostraca; order Decapoda; family Penaeidae; genus Penaeus; species Penaeus monodon. Next base: position 32,457,395 of record NC_051399.1, read on the forward strand.
TAATAATTTTTTTGGGTTATTTATATTTTAAAAAATCCCAAACCACCCCACAAAACAAAAACAAAAAAATAATTGGTTTTGGGAAAAAAAACCCCTTTCGTTTTCCCAAAAGACGCCCCTCTTGGAAACGGGGTTTTAAGGAAAAAGGGGGAAAATTCCTGTCCAAAAAACCGTACGTAAATCAAAAAAGGAATGAAGTCTTGAACTTTATACCCCGCCGCAGTTTCGAAGTTTAGGCAAAAGTAACTGTAAGAAAATTTTAAACCAAGGGGAAGATGTGGATGTGTCAGGAAGACCTTGGTTTTAAAGGGGGAAAGAAAGGGAGAAAAGAGGGTATTTAAGAAGGAAGTATTGTAAACCTTTGAAATAACAATTTATTTTGGATTTGGGGGGGGGAAAATAAAAAAAGGAAAAGATAGAAAGATAAAAGGGGGAGTAAGAAAAATAAAGAAGAAAAAAAACACACACACAAAAAAAAATAGAAATAAGGGAATTAAAAAAATAAAAAAGGAGTTTAAGAAAATATAAAAAATGAAGAAGAAATAGAAAAAAAAAAAAAAACAACAACAAAAAAATAAAATAAAAAGAAAATAAGAAAGATATTATATGATATAATTAAAAAATTATATGGTTTATAAAAAAGAATTATAATAGAAAAATAAAATTTTTTAAATATAAAAATATATAATAAAAGAGGGGGGGGATTTAATTAAAAAGAAAAATTGAAAAAAAAAAAAAAAAACCACACCACCACCACAGCCACCACACACCCCACAACAAAAACACACAACCCCACACACAAAAAAAAAAACCCAAAAAAAAAAGAAAAAAATATTTTAAGAAAAAATTATAAATAAAATATTATATTTGTGGGGTTGTGTGTGGGGTGTGTGTGTGGGGTGGTGTTAAAAAAAATATATTTTATTAAATATAAAATAATTAAAATAAATTTAAAATAAATAATAAATGGGGGTGTATATATATTGTGTGGGGGTTGTTGTGTGGGTGGGTGGTTTGTGTGTGTGTGTGTGTGGGTGGGGGTGTGTTTTGTGGGGGTTTTGGGGGGGTATTGTTTTTTTATAGGGAACTATAAAAAATTTAAAATTTTAACATAACATATACGTAGACACACATCTATATTTATTTATATAATATATTAAAATATATAATATAATAATATATAAAAATATAATAAATATAATATATATTTGTATCTATATATATAACACTATCTATTATTTTATTGGGGGTGTGTGTACATATATTATATTTAAAAATTTATATTAATATATTATTATAGATATAAGAGATATTATAATAATATAATGATATTATATATACAACAATTATATAATAGTGTGTTATATAATATATATATAATATATATATATATATAATATATAAATTTTATATTATAATATATATATATATATGGTGTGGTGTGGTGTGTTGGTGTGTGTGTTTTGGGGTGTGGTGTGTGGTGTGTGGTTGTGGGTTTTGGGGGTGTGGGGTGGTGATTATTCCTTTATATTGTGATATCATCATCTTATATGTAATAATCACATATACAAACGTAGACAACAATCGATTTTTAATATATATATATATATATTTATTAAAATAATATATATATAATAAATAAAAATATAAAATGTAAAATATATATATATATTTTTTTATAATAATTGTAATAAAATATTAAAAATAATAATATAAAATATTTTTATGGGATAATATATAATATATATATATATAAAATATTAAATATTATAGATAAATATATATTATATATATATATGTGGGTGTGTGTGTGTTGTGTGGGTGTGGGGTGTGGGTGTGTGTGGTGTGGGTGTGTGGTGTGGTGTGTGTGGTTGTTGTGTGATATATAAATTTTATATATATAAATATATTTTTAATATAATATATAAAATATATATTATATTTTGTAGATAGATATATTATATGTAAGGGGAAAAATATAATTTTTATAAAAATATTTTATAATATATATTATATATAATATAATATATATAAATTTTTGGGGGGTTTGGTGGTGGGGGTGTGTTGTGTGTGTGTGTGTGTGTGGTTTTTATATGTGTAGTTTTCATTACATAATATAACAATATATACAAATGGGATGGGGGTTGTCTATAGAAATAAGATAATAATAATAAAGATTATATGAAATATAAAGAAAATATAGATAACAAAGGAACAAAGACACCACACACCACCACACCAAAACCACAACACACAAAAAGAGAGAAATAGAAGGGAAAAATAGAGAGAGAAAATATAGAAAGATAAAAAAAAGAAAATAATATATATAATATAGATATAATATGGATAGAGGCAAAACAAAAATAAACACAACATATAATATATAATTATATAAAAATATATTATTAGAATAATTTAAAATAAATAATTAAAAAAAATAAATTTTTATATTTAAAAAATAATATATTATTTTAAAATATATATATGAAAATAATATATACACATATCACTATCATCTTTTCAAATTTACTATATAATTGTAATATATATATAATATATATATATAATATATATATATATAAATTTTAAAAACAATATAATATTTTTATTTGGTGCATGCATTTATATATGATGTTTATTATATGCAATGTATGTATGTATACAGGCCCCTGAGATCAGGTTTTGGTTCATTATTATAACATACGCGCTGTGAAATTTTGTGGAAGTGGCTATTATACAGCTGCCCTTTTAAAAGACAATTTTGGCATGTCATCTACCCCTATATAGCTGCCTGGGCGAAAGCAGTCTGCACGATGCCAAGGGAAATCATTTGCTTGTTTTCCCCTTTTTTCTTTCCGCCAGGCGGGGGGAGTGGGAGACAGCCCTTTGTTTTTAAAACCCCCCCCTTATCACGAACTAGCTCCCTGGCCCCCTTCGCAAGTTCGGCAAAGCAGTACTGTTCTGCTGGGAAGCGGTTCCCCTTCCCCCCATAAGTTTTGCGCCCGGCAGGCTATTTCAGGGAAGATTTCCGCATCCTTTTGGAGATTAAAAAGGATTAAAACGGGTTTTTGCCCAAAACCCCCCGAGCAAAGCACAGATTGTTCCTTTTCGAAATGTAGAACCTCGGGTTGACCGATCACACAAGCTATGGCGGGGTGTGGGTATTTTTTTTTGGAGAATTTTGTTTCCTTCTTAATTTTCCGGGCCTGGTATACAACCCGGGTAGGTTAAATTTTATATATCAAAGAAAATAAGCTAAAAAAAGGCTTGCCACAAAAGGGAAAAACAAAAAATAA
>NC_051399.1:32480790-32483290 GCF_015228065.2 Penaeus monodon
TATGGTAATATGGGCGGGGATGGGGGTGGGGGGGGGAGGTAGAGAGATAGGGCGTGTTATGGGGGAACAGGGGGGAGGGGTATTACAGTCATCCTTTATTTCTTCAATTCCCTTTTCTCCTCCTCTTCCTCCCCCTCTTTTTCTTCTTCTTTGTCTCCTTCTTTTTCTTCCTTGTTCTCTTTCTCCTCCTCTTCCTTCTCCTTCACCTCTTCTTCTTCTTCCTTTTCTTCCTCTTCTTCATCTTCATCTTCTTCCCTTTCTTTCTCCTCTTTCTCCCCAGTCTTCTCCTCCTTCCTCTTCCCTCTTCTTCCTCTTCCTCTTCTTCCTCGTCGGCGTCGGCGCTGGAAGGCACTCTGTCATCCTTTATCTTCTTCTTCCTCTTTTCCCTCTCTTCCTCTTTCCTCTTTGTCATCGCTGTCGCCGAGAAAGGAGGAAGGGGGAGAGAGGTATCCGATTTTCTTCCCTTTCTTTCTCTTCTTATTTTCTTATTTTCTTCCAACTCCTCCAATTCGTTCTCCTCCTGCTCCTCGTTCCTCTCCTCCTCCTCCTCCTCCTCTTCCTGCTCCTCCTCCTCTTCCTCTTCTTCTTTTTCTTTCTGATCCTAGTTCTCCTCCTCCTCCTCATTTTCCTCCTCCTCCTCCTCCTCCTCCTCCTTCTCCTCTTCTTCCTCCTCCTCCCTCTCCTCTCCTCCTCCTCCTCCTCCTGCTCCTGCTCCTCCTCCTCGTCCTCCTCCTCCTCCTCGTTCTCCTTCTCCTTCTCCTTCTCCCCCTGCTCCTCATTCCCTCCTCCTGCTGCTCCTCGTTCTCCTCCTCCTCCTCCAGCTCCTTCTCCTGCTCCTCCTTCTTCTTCCTATTCTTCAAGGGGAAAATATTTATGCTCTCATTATCACTGTTTTGTTTGTTTTATCAAGTGTGTTTGTCCGTGCCTCTGTTTATGTTCATTTTCTCAGTTTTTCTTTCTTTCTTTTTCCTGTAAACCCTTCTCTTCATTATCATCGTCCTCTACTTTGTCCTCTTCTGTTATTCATCCCTTGTTCGTCCTTGACACGGCAAGCTTCTGTTTATAGATTTCCTCTTAAAAAATACCTTAATATTTCCACATGCATCTTCATTTGTTGGTCACAAAAAAAAAATCATTTACGACAATACAAGAAGCAAGAACCAACAAATGAAGCAAAACAAAAACAAATAGATAGGAAGCTTTGCAGACTCCTCCCTTGCACATCACCAGACGAAGGTAAACGGTATGGAAAAGCCAAAGAAGGTACTTAAGACGAAGGCATTACTCACTGACGTCAGCGAAGTAACTTAAGATTTTGGGAAGATGCTAGCGATTAGGAGAAATACATGAGTCCAGGAATTAGCATGTGGATGTTAATGCTAATGCTAATTTGCGGGGGTTATTTTACTTAGAATGATGACATTAGTCTGTCGGTACTGTATGTTATAATGTGGAATGTGTGGAATGTGTTGTGAAAGACGTATATGAATACGTAACAGATAAAAAAAAAGTTTAAAGGAATGTTTTGAGTCATTCTCTCTCTCTCTCTCTCTCTCTCTCTCTCTCTCTCTCTCTCTCTCTCTCTCTCTCTTCTCTCTCTCTCTCTCTCTCTCTCTCTCTCTCTCTCGCTCGCTCTTTCTCACTCTCTCCATCTGTCTCGCTCCCCCCCCTCTCTCTCGCTCCCCCCCTCTCTTTCTCTCTCTCCGTCTCCTTCCCTCTCTTTCTCTCTCTCTCTTTCATCCTCTCTTTTTCTTTCTTTCAATCTCCTCCCTCTTTCTTGTCACGTTGCCAAGAACGCGGCTTGGATTATAAAGCATAAAAACACTGTTTAACATTTCCTAGCAATTACTACACTCAAAAACACTGCTCATAGTTGAGGAGTCTGTGTGTGTGGCATATGCGAGAGAGAGAAAGAAAGATAGATAGATAGATAGATAGATAGATAGATAGATAGATAGATAGATAGATAGATAGATAGAGAGAGAGAGAGAGAGAGAGAGAGGAGAGAGAAATAAGAAATAGAAAAAAAAGATAGATCGAGTATGTTTGTATACTGTGTGCACGTAAAACATATGCGACTATCCGTTATTTTTTCGTGAGCATTCGTGCGTGCATTTGCGGGTTACGTTTGTGTGTGCTAGGAAAAGTGGGAGGAGGAGGAGGCGGCGAATTGTGGCGTGGGCGACCGAGAAGGAAGGCGCCAGTGGTGGGGCTGTGGGAGCTGTGGTTAAATGCGGTACGAGTGTGGGGGTTGTGGTATAAGTGTGGTGAAGACAGGGAAAGAAAATATTTGCAGCTTTGGAAACTTTTTCATTGCTTTCAACGCTATTATTACCATTGCTATAGTTAGTATCATGACCAGGATCACTATCACTATTATTATCCATATTGTAGTCCCATCATTATTGCTTTTATTATTATTATTGTTAATACCATTAATATCTATTAATACCTTTATATGGGTTATTATCGTTAGTACCGCAAAATATTGTCATTATCG
>NC_051399.1:32488290-32495790 GCF_015228065.2 Penaeus monodon
GCAGTGTTGATACACAATTACGCGGAAGATTACTTTCAGACAGAGCACTCCCGTTCACGGCGCCATCTGAAGAAATTACAGTGTCCTTCCTCCAAACAACCCAATTTCTAGCGTAGGCCCGACCTCGACAGGAATTTTCCAAAGAGTGACACGGCTTCAGTGGAAACATTTGGACGCGGCGATCACATGGTGCCTCTTCCCTATCTGTGTCCCACGAGTGCCTCGATAAAATTTCGCTGACTGATTGGGTGACTTTCCCGACTCACGATTCACAAGAGCGGCCACTCAAAGGCTCAGATTGTCCTCGGGAGCGGGAGCGCGAGACAGCGACAGCCATGACTTCGCATTGGAGGTCTGTGCTTGAGGGAGGCTGGAGGCCGAGGCGGAGGTAGGAGACGAGAGAGGAGCATTGTGGCCTCTTCTCTTCCTGTCCATTCCCTTTCACTCTCTCTCTTTCTAATTCTCTCTCTCTCTCTCTCTCTCTCTCTTTGTCTGCCTATCTGTCTGTCTGTGTATCTCTCTCTCTCATTCTCTCTCTACCTATCTGTCTGTCTGTCTCTCTCTCTCTCTCTCTCTCTCTCTCTCTCTCTCTCTTCTCTCTTTGCTTATACAAAGGAGGGTACGAGTATTTTCGAGAAATCCAGGTCGTGATGACGCGGCATGCATTATACGTTATTATTACTGCGAATATTGGTATTCTTGTTATTACTATCACCGATGATCTTTTCACTTACTTTTTCTCATTATTCTTTATCATTATTAATATTGCTTTTGCTAGAGCATCGACATTACTATGTCCATTAAAATTATTGTTATTAATATTACTTCCAATGCTATTAAGATTATTATTGTATTCCAACAGTAGTAGTAGTAGTAGTAGTAGTAGTAGTAGTAGCAGCAGCAGCAGCAGTAAAAGTGGTAGTAGTTGTAGTAGAAGAAGTAGTAGTAGTAGTAGCAGTAAAAGTGGTAGTGTTTGTAGTAGAAGTAGTAGTAGTAAGAGTAGTAACAGTAGAAGAAGACGAAGAAGAAGTAGTAGTAGCAGCAGTAGTAGTAGCAGTAGTAGTAGTTGTAGTAGTAGTAATGGTAATAGTAACAGTAGCAGTAGTGGCAGTAGCAGCAGTAATAGTAGCAATAGCAGCAGTAGCAGCAGCAGTAGCAATAATAGTAGTAGCAGCAGTAGTAGCAGCAGTAGAAGTAGTAGCAGTAGCAGCAATATTAGTAGCAGCAGCAGCAGTAGTAGTAGTTGTTGTAGTAGTAGTAGTAGTAGCACTAGCAGTAGTATTAGTATTAGATAATACTAATAATAATGGTAGAAGCTGTAGTACCGTTAAGGAAATGAGTAAGTGTACCCGCTATAGTGAGCCTTCCCACCACATGGCAAGTTTGTCCTAGTACACCCGGCCGCTTATGAATGAATGACGCTCGACGTGTGATCAGAGAGGTGATAGTTAACGATTAATGCTTTAAATAAATGAATGAGCTAAACATCAAAGCTCATATATCACAGGCTGACAGGTGAATTATAGCTCACCTTACTTATTTTTTTCTTTGGTTATTGTCATTTTTCTCATTATCACATGGTATGAAGGATATTAAATGATAAAAATAAGAAATATTATGCATTTTCTTTCTTCTTTATGCCTGCTCTGAAGGATGGGATTGGTAAAAACAGGCGACTGAATATAACATGGAAGTGTTACATCTGACACTATACCAATTTTCTCCACCAATCACATACGTCGAACACCATTCATTCATAAATAATAGTTGTACTACTGTGACCTTGGCACGTGGTGGGATGGCTTACCAATAGGGTTAAAGTAGTTCATTTTCACACCTGTACTATATTTATTGTTATTGCTATTCATCATCATCATCTTCATCATCATCATCATTATCATCATCATCATCATCATCATCATCATCATCATCATCATCATCATCATCATCATCATCATCATCATTGTTATTGTTATTACTATTTTCATTAGTGTTATAAATATTATCATTATCATTATTATTACTGTTATTATCATTGTTGTTATCATTGTTTTCATTATTATTGTCATTATTATAATTGTTATTATTATTATCATTATATTATTGTTATTGTTGTTATTGTTATTATTATCATTACTATTATTATCCTCATTTCTAACGGAGATAGAACTGAAACCGGTCAAATAAAACTCTTATACTATGAAGATATTCAATTTCATTCATACCTTTCCACAGATGTTACTTTTATTACTATTGATATTGTAGCTATTATTATTATTAGTTGTAGTAGTAGTCGCAGTAGTAGTAGTATTGTTGCTGTTATTATTATTATTATTATTATTATTATTATTATTATTATTGTCATTAGTATTATCATTCTTATTCTCATTTTTACTTTTATTATTCTTCTTGTTGCTATAGTTATCAATATTGTTATAGTTATCAATATTGTTATTTTCCTCGTTATCATTATAACTAGTAGTACTATTACCATCATTCAGTATTATCCTTATTATTTCTTTCATTATTATTATTATTATTATTCATTATTATATCATTAACATCATTATAATCACCGATACATTATTATGATTATCAATGATAAGTACTACTGATTCTGTTGTCGATGCATCATTATGATTATCAATAGTAGTCATTATCATCATTAGTATCAATGTTATTATCATTATCCTTATTATGAACAATATTGCCATCATTACTATCCTTCCCATCATTATCATTATTCTCTGTACTAGTGGCAGTAGTACATTTGTAGGAAGGTATTCCTGCATCCCTCATGTTTTGTTTTTGTTTGTTATTGAGGGCGGCATCTCTTATGATTAGATAATTCAGTTTAGCATAAATACGGCATAAAAAATGTATATTTAAGCTATGGCAAATTTCTCCACCAATCAGATCAACCACCATTCATTAGATTTACTAAAGGACGAAGCTTCAGAGTCATAATTGTTCTAAAGTTTCAAGGGTGTGACTCACAATTGACTCGAAGCTTCAGGGATGTGAGTCACTGCTGTTCCAAAGCTTCAGAAGTGTGAACCGTAATCCTTTCGGAGCTTCAGATGCGTTATGATTATTCTATGGCCGGATCTCCTTCGGGCCCTGTAGCCTTCCTTCGGCCCATACACGGAGCTAGGGACCCGCCATATTGGTACGAGTCAAGGAGCCGTAGAGTTAAGATTAAAAAAAAAAAAAAATCAACAACCTTACAATTTGTTTTGCTCAAATATAGTGATATTGGGTGTACATGAACCAATCGTGGACGTACTAAATAAGGCAGCAAGTTTGATATTACAATACCATTTCTTTTGCCAATAAGCGTGTATCACACTACAATCCAAGTGCTGATCTATAATCAAGAATTACACTAAAACAACATAAGTACTGTCTTCTCTTCGGATGGAATGTTTTATTTGTCTTTATTTTTATTTATATTAGCATACTGTTAAAATCAATACCCTCAGTGAACATCATGAAAATTCAGAGAAAAAAAAAGAGGTGCACATATAGTTGAGCCTTCAAAACTTATTCAAAGTATTATCTGTTGGGAGTAGGAATGAAATTCAAAGCATGCTAAAATTACCCTTCCTTTAATATATATATATATATATATATATATATATATATATATATATATATATATATATATATATATTTTTTTTTTTTTTTTTTTTTTTTTTTTTTTTTTTTTTTTTAAGAATCTAATTCTGGACACAGACTGGACACAGTGTTGTTTATAAACAATTCCGATGAGCATTTATGGTTTGTAATTGGTCAAGATTCTCAAAGAGGCGCCTAAAACTGCAGCAGATCCGACGCCGTAAGGGATTTAAGGCGGTGCGTGGTCTGAAGGCGGGAATGCGGCAACGGAATAAAAATTGTTTATATTTACGAAGCAAAGTCCGAGATGCGACGCCTTTGCCGGACCGTGATCTAAGTCCTCGAGCGCGCCTTAACTTTAAGGATCTTTCGAGTTTCAGAGGCATGGGTCGCAGTTTCTCCGAAGCTACATAGATGTGTCATATTTTATTCCGAAGCTTCAGACGTATAGTATAATTGTTATGAAGCTTGAGAAAAAGAACAGATTTAGCGCAAGAATAAAAACCGTGCTCTTCGACGAGATAAATACGAGGAGCCGTCTTCCGTGGTACAATTGCAAGCAAATTATTTGAAAATGACAATGAACCGTGATCAGTGCATGGATTCGTGTCAATGCATTTATTACATGAAAGGAAGACAAGAATCACATGATAAAGATGTAGATCAAGTGATAAGAACATGCAAAGGGATATATATAAAGATAACGTAAGAAAAAGAAAATTAATGTATATAAGGACAATGTATCACTTTCTGCAACAAGCAAATCTCCGTGGCCGTGGGAAACAGGTGATGCCAGAAAGCTAAAAACATCACAGATACGAGGTCTCACAACTTACATTTTATTCTCTCTCTTATTCTTACTCTCTCTCTCTCTCTCTCTCTCTCTCTCTCTCTCTCTCTCTCTCTCTCTCTCTCTCTCTCTCTCTCTCTCTCTCTCTCTCTCTTCCCCCCTCTCTCTCTTTTACTTGGCTGGCCATTTGTTTGTCTGATAAAGAGATTGGTATAAACTATTACAATCACATCTTGAACCTGTGGAGTATATATGATGGTGATAATTACTATTATTTCGAATATTTCTGATAATGATCACAGTAAAAGTAATAACTATTACAACGAAAATTATGATAATAAAAGTTATACTATTACTAGTAATAATAATCATCATCATGATAAAGTTGATGATAATAATGTTATTAATGAAGTATTAACGATGCTTGTAATGGTAATGAAAATGATAGTAAAGGTTATAATGATAATGTCGATAAAGATAGTAATGATAATAACAGTAATGATGATAACGATGATAATAATTATGATAATGATAAAAGTAGTAAATGATAATAACAATATCAATAGTAAAATGATATAACAAACACATAGAATTTATAGAGAACCAACTCTTTATCTTAATTCTCTGGAGTAATTGGATTATGCTGATAAGCTGGATTGTTTTATTAGCAGTGAACCAGATAAAATCTTATTTATGGTGTCGCTTACAAGTGTTATTTGTCGTTTTACGAGATGGTGACATCTATATCTCCCTCCCACCCATTCTCTCTGTCTGTCTGTCATTATGTCAGATTGTTTGTGTAACTGTCTGTCTGTCAGTTCCTCTATCTATCTATCAGTATTCAGTGATCTCTCTCTCTCTCTCTCTCTCTCTCTCTCTCTCTCTCTCTCTCTCTCTCTCTCTCTCTCTCTCTCTCTCTCCCTCCCGCTCTCCATAGTACTAAGCCATTACCATAACATCAACAACGATAACAAAGGTAACATTCAACATTTCTATCAATGAAAACAACCAATAACAACGTTTTATTTTTCAAACGCAATATCAAAATTCTGATGCCTATTTTTTTTTTTTTTTTTTTTTTTTGGAATTTTGGCACAACGAGGAAAGCTAAACACGTGATAGTGAACATGTAAGAGCCACGCAAAGGTAATGCTCTGGGTCACGTGATTATGCGGTAGGGTAGAGGGAGAGAGGCTGAGGGGTATGGGAGGGGGAAGAGTGTTGGAGTAGGGGGGAAGGGTATGGGGGGGAAGGGAGTTAGGGTACGGGGGGATGGGAGTCGGGGTATGGAGGGAAGATAAATGGAGTGTGGGCGAAGGGAAATGGGGTGGGGGCGAAGGGAGTTGAGGGTATGGGAGGGAAGGAAGGTGGGTTGTTAGAGGGGAAGGGAAATGGGGTATGGGGAGGAGGAAGGGAGGTGGGTTATTAGGAGGGAAGATAAATGGAGTATGGGGGAAGGGAAATGGGGTGTGGGGGAAGAGAATTAGGGTATGGGAGGGAAGGGAATCGGGGAATTGGGGAAAAGGAAAAAGGAAATGGGACATGGGGGGGAGGGAGTTAGGGTATGAGGGGGAAAGGGGAATGGGGTATGGGAACTGAGATGGAACCAAATTAAAGGAAGAAATTCTTTTCTTCTAAATAGTGTTACCCTTACTGAAAAGAGATTGCGTTAGTTTTTTTTTATCTGACTAGGAATTCGCTGGGATTAAAGGTACGTGAAGGTAAATTACAGGGAAAGAGAGGGAAATATTGGGATATAAAGAGGTGTAGAGTGATGATTGAAGGGGGAGGCGGAGGAGCGAGTGGAGAGTGAAAGAGAGAGAGAGAGAGAGAGAGAGAGAGAGAGAGAGAGAGAGAGAGAGAGAGAGAGAAGAGAGAGAGGGGGGGAGCCGGGATAGATAGATAGAGATAGAATAGATTGATGGATAGATAGATAGAGATAGATAGATAGATAGATAGATAGATAGATAGATGGAAAGAGAGAGAGAGAAAAAAAAAAGAGAGAGAGAGAGAAGAGAGAGAGAGAGAGAGAGAGAGAGAGAGAGAGAGAGAGAGAGAGAGAGAGAGAGAGAGAGAGAGAGAGAGAGAGAGAGAGAGGGGAGCCTGGGATAGATAGATAGAGATAGATATAGATTGATGGATAGATAGATAGAGATAGATAGATAGATAGATAGATAGATAGATGGAAAGAGAGAGAGAGAAAGAGAGAGAGAGAGAGAGAGAGAGAGAGAGAGAGAGAAGAGAGAGAGAGAGAGAGAGAGAGAGAGAGAGAGGAGGCTGAGATAGACAGACAGACAGACAGACAGACAAATAGATAAATAGATAGAAACAGAGAGGGAGACAGAGAGAGAGGAGAGAGAGAGAGAGAGAGAGAGAGAGAGAGAGAGAGAAGAGAGAGAGAGAGAGAGAGAGAGAGGAGAGAAGAGAGAGAGAGGAGAGAGAGCGAGGAGAGAGAGGAGGAGAGAGGAGAGAGAGAGAGAGAGAGAAGAGAGAGAGAGCAGAGAGAGAGAGAGAGAGAGAGCGGCGGCGACACCAAGACGGCGCCGCTTTTAGACATTTGCATCTGCCAAAATCCTTCTATACTTCGCCTTCCCCCTCCCCCCCCTCTCCGCGTGCGCCAGCCTCCTTCACCTCCTCTACCATTCCGAGGCAGTTCCTTCCTTTATTCTCTCCTTTCTCTTTTGATCTTCTTTTCTCTCTTCTTTATTTTCTCTCTCTGTTCTGCCTCTGCTGGCTTTCTTCGTTTTATTGTTTTTCTTTTCTTCCAGTACCCTCTTTGTCTTTGTCTTTTCCCTTGTTTGTTTCTTCTTTTTCTCTCTTTTTATCTTCTCTCTTTGTCTCTCTGTTCTTCCCATCTTTGTCTTCGTTTTCCATCGTTACTCCTCGTTTTTTTGTGTCTGATCTTATCACCCCTTTCTTCTTCCCCTCCTCTTTGTCTTCCTTTTTCATCTCATCTCTTCTCTTGCGCACTCCCTCTGTCTTTGATTTTCCCTCCCTCTCATCTCGTTTTCTTCGCCTTCCACCCCCGTTTTTCCCTTCCTGTTACCTGTCTTCCATCAACGAATAACTTAAAAAAAAAAATTCTTTATATA
>NC_051399.1:32518290-32520790 GCF_015228065.2 Penaeus monodon
CTCTTTCTCTCCTTCCCTCTCTGTCTCTCTTTCTCTCCCTCTCTCCTTCTTTTTCCGACTTTTTCCCCTCCAAAATACCAATCATTCACAGCAGCCATTTATCCACTTTCTCCTTTATCAGCTATACATCTTTCTTTTCAATAAACGGAAAGGATATACACTTTCTATCTCCGCCACTTCCGGTCTTGGGCATCTTACTTTCACCATTCGCTCAAAAGGAAAACATACACTATGCCCCATGTGCCAAATTTCATAATGCCAGGGGGCGGCTGCATCTGCGAAGCCAAATTTAAAGTTAGGCTATGACTTACGTGCCTCTCAAGGACGTCTGTGTGAGCTTTCATTACTTGTGATGTGCGTGTGTGTGTTGTGTGTGTGTGTGTGTGTGTGTGTGTGTGTGTGTGTGTGTGTGTGTGTGTGTGTGTGTGTTGTGTGTGTGTGTGTGTGTGTGTGTGTGTGTGTGTGTGTGTGTGTGTGTGTGTGTGTGTGTGTGTGTGTGTGTGTGTGTGTGTGTGTGTGTGTGTTTGTGTGTGTGTGTGTGTGTGTTGTCGTCCAATTGTGGAACTTTTGCAATGAAGTTCGAATTACTATAACAAAATTATCAAGTTTATTTCCTATTTACATTTTCTGATAAACTCTGGCAAATGTTCATGTGCACCATCGACACGACCTGAAGCTCGCAGACTTCTGTCATGAACTGTAATTATTGCGCAATCGTAAGTGACAGCGAGGTGTGCAATGTGTTTGAAAAAAGTTGCATCATTCAGTCATTCCTCATCGTTTGTTCTTTTACAGGAAATGATAAGAATTAATGCCAAAGGAAGGCCTATACAGTGAAAAAACAGTTATCCTAAATTGCTCTAGCCACGTGAGTGCCCGCGGGGAGGGCGGGGAAGAGCATTGCCTCCCCCTTGGGTTAAGGGGTGCCCTCAGCAGCCAGCCCTCATCAATAATAATATAATATGATAGTGCCAATAATGATAATGGCAATAAAAGTAGTAGCAACAGCAACAGTGTTCTCAACAGAAAAAACAACAACTACAAGACACTGATAGACAGATAATGTCACTTAATATAATAATTGATATTATAATAGATATTATAGTAAAGCTAAAGACTACAATATTACACAGCGGTACCACAAATAGAAATAACCCTGACAAAAGAGAGAAACTCCACCAAATTTGTGTACACATGTGTTGGCACTGTCTTCACCCTGGCAAACCTCATTATTTTCGAAAGGACCTTGCCCATTTGGAGTCAATAGGTGTATTCTGATGTAAGCACAAACAAAAGAGATAGGCAGGTGGAAATGTGCATACAAATATATCACTTGAACATGATGTATTATTTGGTTCGGATCCGACTATAGTATTCTAGTACTAATGTCTGTTACCTTATTTTCCGTATTTGACATGTTTTCTATCGCACAGGTAGGTTATTCAGATCTTTTGATACAGAACATGTCCATACAGTCAAATGAAAAGGGGAACAACCATGGGAATATAACACACACACATACATACACAAGCATTCAAACACAAATGTATACAAACCTCTAAGCACACGTATACCCACACGCACACAGATTCGTTGCCAAAAGCTCAGGCAGTAAGCCAGAGTCTGTGATTCAGTAAAGCAACGGAGTTTTTTTATCCTTGGGCTATATACACATCTGCAACACAACGTGGAAGTAGTAAAGGGAGCCAAGGTCATGAAAAAGGGAAAGAAAGAAAACTGGGAGACAAATAGATAAAATTGTTGGGAAAGAGAGGAAGAGAAGAACTGATAGATACGTAGATATCCAAATTGTAGAGTGAGCGAAGGGATAAGATATATAAACAAAACAGAACAGAGAGAGAGAGAGAGAGAGAGAGAGAGAGAGAGAGAGAGAGAGAGAGAGAGAGAGAGAGAGGAGAGAGAGAGAGAGAGAGAGAGAGAGAGAGAGAGAGAGAGAGAGAGAGAGAGAGAGAGAGAGAGAGAGAGAGAGAGAGAGAGAGAGAGAGAGAAGAGAGAGAGAGAGAGAGAGAGAGAGAGAGAGAGAGAGAGAGAGACAAAGTCAGACTATGACCGTGTGAGACAAGTAGGGGAGAGTCACCCACGAAACCGTTCTGGCGCTGTTGTACGCTTGTGGTGTCTTGGCAAAAGGCACTGTACCCATTCCGCCAACACAAGGAGCGCACTCACATGCGCATACACACTAATGTGCACATTTATACCAAGAATTGTACATATAGACGCAAATGTATACATGATTATACCCTCACCTCTCTCTCTCTCTCTCTCTCTCTCTCTCTCTCTCTCTCTCTCTCTCTCTCTCTCTCTCTCTCTCTCTCTCTCTCTCTCTCTCTCTCTCTCCACACACATACACTCACACAGTCGGCAGTCTTTCTATGGCGCATGGTACCCATACCTCCCGTGCCTCGGTGCCAACGAATGGGCGATTATTTGGCACTAAGCGTCGTTCATTTATAAACTCTCGCCCAAAATACATGAATGA
>NC_051399.1:32530790-32535790 GCF_015228065.2 Penaeus monodon
CATTATTTTTAAGTTTTTCCCTTTTAGGTCTATATTTCTTTTTTCATCTTTAGTCTTGTTTTTATTTATTTATCTTATTTTTTGTCTTATTCATTTACTTTTTTTTTTTTTTTTTGTAATTTGCTTCCACAGTCCTTTTCGTATTTATTCTGACTGTCACTGTGGCTAATTACCTTGTTATTCTGTCTTTATTTTCGTTGTATTTTCCTTTGTTATTTTTCTTTATTCTTCTTCCTCTCTATTCCCCTCCTTCATATGATATCCCTTTTCACATTTCCTCTTCATTTAATAATCCTTTTCTATTTCCTCCTTATTCGATATTCCTTATCCCATCATTCCTCAACAATCCTTTTGCTCTCTCCTTCATTCGGCATTTCTTTTCCAAGCTATGTCTTCATTATTTTTTTTCCTATTTTCTCCTTCATTCCCAATTCCATTTGCAATCTTCCTTCATTTAGATTTTTTTTTCTTTTCTCCTTCCTTCGTCTCATTTGTATCTCCTTCATTCGGTGTTCCGTTTCTTTTTGTCTCTTCCTTCATTAAGTATCCATTTTCCTTTCTCTTTTATTAAAATCTCTTCTTCTTTTCCTTTTTTCATTCAGTATGAGTTTTCTTGTCTTTTCTATTATCTATTCCTTTTCCTATCCTACCATCCATAGATTATTCTATTTCTTATTTCTTCTCTTATTCGAAAATTTTTTCAATCTTATCTGTTCAATATTCCTTTTCCTATCTCCCCCTTTATTTAGAATTCTTTTTCTTCCCTTCCGCTTTTGATATTCCCTTTCCTTTTTTCCTCTTCATTCCCTATTTATTTTCCTATCTTCTGTTTACTCCTCGTTTTACTGTCTCCTCCTTCATTCCATATTCCTTTTTTGTTCTTCGTTAGTATTCCCTTTCCTGTTTCTCCTTCTATTCCCTTTCTCTTTCCTCCCCTCAT
The DNA here is from genome assembly GCF_015228065.2 of Penaeus monodon. Lineage (NCBI taxonomy): Eukaryota > Metazoa > Arthropoda > Malacostraca > Decapoda > Penaeidae > Penaeus > Penaeus monodon. The sequence goes on from NC_051399.1 coordinate 32,531,731, forward strand.
TCATTTTCCAAATCTCATCCCACATTCAATATTTCTCTTCGTTTCTCTCCTTCCATTCAGTAATACTTCCTTCGCCATTTACTATTTTCTCTTAACATTATACTGTCTTCTCCTTCTTGCATAACCACGAACCGTTAAAGGCAGATGCTGTTTTTTTTCTTTTCCCCCCGCTTTTTTTTTCTTTTTTTTTTTTGCCTAATTCGTCCGTTTTTTTACATTCTTGGAGATTTTGTGTTCCCCAAACCTGTCACTTTTTCGGTCGTTGCAGTCTGAAAACACGTATATAGCATCGTTCACTAGTGTTGTTGGGATTAGTTTTTGTCTGCCTCTTGTCTGCTTTCCATCTTTTATATTTCACTTGTTCTTCTTTCTTTTTCTTCTTTTTATGTTCATCGATTACGTATATTTATGCTGTGTATTTTTATCTTTTTACTTCTATGTTTGTTTGTCTATTTATCTTTCTTCTTCTCTGCCTGTTTGTCTGTTTGTCTATCTATCTATCTATTTATCTATGTATGCATCTGTCTATTTATCCATCCACTCAATATATTTATAAGCATATATATATATATATATATATATATATATATATATATATATATATATATATATATATATATATATATATATATATATATATAGATATATATATGAATACTATATGATATTGTTATCTGTAAAACTTTTGTTGCTTGTGATATGCTATTCATTTTATTTTAATTAATTTTATTGTTTGTAATATAATTTACAATCTTGCGGTAATTTCACATGTCACACAATAACACTAAAATTCAGTCAAAGGTAGCTTCCTATGTTAGAAATTCTTGTTCTTCGAAGGTTTGATTCAGTCACTGGCTTTGAAACTAAAACATTGCCTTGTGTACTCCACTACTTTGACCTTGGGACATCCTGGCTCAGTGACGGAAACGCTGCTATATATACACATACATTCACGCTCACAACACACACACACCTGCATGTGCTGGGATATGAAAGAGTGAGAGAGATAAGGCAGGAAGGAGGGAGGGAGTAGAGGTAAGGGAATCAACTCCCCTTTCTCTCTCTCTCTCTCTCTCTCTCTCTCTCTCTCTCTCTCTCTCTCTCTCTCTCTCTCTCTGCTCTCATCCGCTCTCTCTCTCTTCTTCTCTTGGGTCATATCACCCCTTGTGATATATATATATATATATATATATATATATATATATATATATATATATATATATATATATATATATATATATGCGTATATGTGTGTATGTGTGTGTGTGTGTTGCATGTGTGTTTGTGTCTTAAGAAGGCAAAAAAAAGTGTGTACACACAGACGCACACACACACACACACACACACACACACACACACACACACACACACACAACATAATACACACACACACACACACACACACATACACACACACAACACACACACACACACACACACACACACAACACACACATATATATAAATATATATATATATATATATATATATATATATATGTATAATTATGATATATATTATATACTATATATATATATATATATATATATATAATATATATATATTATATATATATGTGTGTGTGTGTGTGTGTGTGTGTGTGTGTGTGTGTGTGTGTGTGTGTGTATGTGTATGTGTATGTGTATGTGTATGTGTGTGTGTGTGTTATGTGTGTGTGTGTGTGTGTGTGTGTGTGTGTGTGTGTGCAAACTTTTTTTTTGCCTTCCTCAGACACAAACACACATGCAGACAGATGGGAACACACACACACATTCATATATATATGTGTGTGTGTGTGTGTGTGTGTGTGTGTGTGTGTGTGTGTGTGTGTGTGTGTGTGTGTGTGTGTGTGTGTGTGTGTGTGTGTGTGTGTGTGTGTGTGTGTGTGTGTGTGTGTGTGTGTGTGTATGTGTGTATTCCCATCGTTTAGCGATTGTAGAATAAGATAATGTGATGAAGAAATAAATTGATGTATAAAAGTTAAAAACAAGAGTAAACTGCAATCTTATATTGGAAATCTAAAATCAAAACGACAAGGGTAATGTTGATAAGAAGAGAAAGAGATCAATAGATTGACGTATGACTTTGTTACAAAACAAAGAAAAAAAAATTGTTATGAGAAATTTTGTAAAAGGTGTCCTGACATTAAGGGTTAATCCATATTGGTTCAGTGAAGGTTAAAAATAGAACTTGTATCAATATTACAATCTGGCATATTGCGATATTTCTCTGTGTTCGAACGGTACTAAAAACACGATTTTTTCCCCAATATCTGCAGGTTTTCTCACGGAGCGTTATGCTAATTCGCCAAAGTCTAGACACATCATTAAGAGTATCCGGTATATTTATTACTCTCTCACGTGTTTTAAACGTTTTATTATAGTGTATGTGCTCATAAATTATATTATATTTGGTAAATATTCAGAAGACAAGCGTGGCAAATCACGACGATACCACACCATTGGATTCCTCTCACTTTTCACTATTTATATGTGCTGGAATTTTGCTGCACACACACACACACACACACACACACACACACACACACACACACACACACACACACACACACACACACACACACACACACACACAAACACAAACTTGGAGAACATGAAAGCTGCCAGGGAAATTGCGGAGTAAAATGAAATATATGTAAACTTAAGTCATAGACTAAACAAAAGCAATGTGCTGAGCCCCTTGCAACCCCTTTAAGGAGATTAAAATCGGAATCGTACACATATTTAGCACAGGACAGAACGTAGGACAGATTCGATGCATTCTCAACATGGACATGTATTCCCTTCGCTATTTCGACACACACACACAAAATCCTTTTCCTGTTTCCCCTTTTTTCCCTATTCTTTTTTCCAGCCCCCTCCTTCATTCAGTGTTTCTCTTCCTTTCACATCTTCCATTCAGTATTTCCCATTGCGACCCCCCTGGAGGGCTACTGTCCCCTACCCCCGCCCTGGAATACAAAAAAAAAATAATCCAAGTGTTTATGATACAATGGAGCGACTCTGTGTGTGTGTGTGTGTGTGTGTGTGTGTGTGTGTGTGTGTGTGTGTGTGTGTGTGTGTGTGTGTGTGTGTGTGTGTGTGTGTGTGTGTGTGTGTGTGTGTGTGTGTGTGTGTGTGTGTGTGTGTGTGTGTGTGTGTGTGTGTAGGCGGGTGAGTGGGTGAGTGGGTGGGTGTATCAGTGTGTGTTTGTGCGTGTGAACTTATATAACTAATGACCCTAGGTTTAGGGATGACATCTAGGTCGGCGATCCTAATGTCTCTCAACCTTTGCCTTTTGCTCTCTCTCTCTCTCTCTCTCTCTCTCTCTCTCTCTCTCTCTCTCTCTCTCTCTCTCTCTCTCTCTCTCTCTCTCTCTCTTCTTTTTTCTGTCGACCTATCTCATTATCTCAGTTCCTGTCCATCTGTCTGTCTATATCTCCCATTCCCTCTACTTGTCTCTCTCTACCTATCTACCTATATATGTGTATACATGTATGCATATATGTACAGTATATAAAAATATAAGAAAAAAAAGTAATAATAATAATCACTTACCAGATTTTATTTTTAAAACTCCAAAATACCAATCCCCCCCTCCCGTAGTACCCCCCCCCCACTTCCCTATCCAAGAGGGAAGGGCGCAGGAGTAAAAGGCCCGGATGGAGCGCATGCGGGTCCATCTCCCCGGGAGGCCTGGCCAGGAACCTTCCAACTCCTCAGGATATTGTAACTATCGGCAATTCGTTGGAGGTTGTGAGTTGGAGGTTGTGAGTTGGAGGTTGTGAGTTGGAGGTTGTGAGTTGGAGGTTATGGGTTGGAGGTTGTGAGTTGGAGGTTATGAGTTGGAGGTTATGAGTTGGAGGTTATGAGTTGGAGGTTATGAGTTGGAGGTTATGAGTTGGAGGTTATGAGATGGAGGTTGTGAGTTGGAGGTTGTGAGTTGGAGGTTGTGAGTTGGAGGTTGTGAGTTGGAGGTTATGAGTTGGAGGTTATGAGTTGGAGGTTGTGAGTTGGAGGTTGTGAGTTGGAGGTTATGAGTTGGAGGTTGTGAGTTGGAG
>NC_051399.1:32548290-32567100 GCF_015228065.2 Penaeus monodon
GAGGAGGAGGAGGAGGAGGAGGAGGAGGAGGAGGAGGAGGAGGAGGAGGTAGAAGACGAGGATGAGGATAAGGATGAGGATGAAGATGAGGATGAGAAGGAGAAGAAAAAGGAGAAAGAGAAAGAGAAGGAGAAGGAGAAGGAGAAAGAGAAGGAGAAGGAGAAGGAGAAGGAGGAGAAAGAGGAGGAGGAGAAGAATGAGAAGGAGGGGGGGGGCGGGGCAGTGATGGATAGTCGGGCATCCTGTGGCGGCCTCAAGGACGTCCAATAACCCTGTCAGGGTCTTGCCCGTGGCTTGGCGTGGCTCGCGCTACTCCATGTACCGTATTTTTCAAGTAGTATTTTGGCATGGTTTCTTTTTCGTCCCTTTCTTCTTCTTATGTCTTAATTATCGTGTACCTATTTATTTGTTTATTCATTTATTTATTTATTGTTAGTATTATTATTAATTATTATTATTATTATTATTATTAATTATTTATTATTATTATTTATTATTATTTATTATTATTTATTATTATTATTATCTTATAATTATTTTTCTTCTTTTTCTTTTTGAGGGGGTTTCTGTAAAGCAGGAGAACAATTTCATGTTTCTTTTTCTTCTTCCGAATGACAATTCCTTCTTTATAATCCCTTACTAGTTTTATCGATCTTATCACATCTTATCCTTTGGTCAATTCAACTCGATCTTGGGAAAGAGACGAGATAAGGCATTACGTCAGTCCGTTGAAAGGAAAGATCTAGAGGTCTGTGTAATTCTACATACCATATTTTTTTTATACATGTACGTACGGAGATACACACAGACACACACACGAACACACACATTCATTCACACACACATACACACTCAGAAACACACACACACACACACACACACACACACACACACACACACACACACACACACACACACACACACACACACACACACACACACACACACACATTGAAATTAAATAACTCTCTTTTCCTCCACTTCCAAGTTGACCTTACGCTAACAAAAAAAAAGAAAAGAAAAAAAAATCTGCACGGACGTAAGAAACCGGATTTGTATCTTTCATATACCGGATCTGTGTTTTAGGCCTAGGATAGTTTGGTAGAAAAAAAAGACAAAAAAAAACTTCCTTAACCCCCCCCTCCCACACCCCCGCTAGTGTTCTTGGAATAACTCTCTCTCTCTCTCTCTCTCTCTCTCTCTCTCTCTCTCTCTCTCTCTCTCTCTCTCTCTCTCTCTCTCTCTCTCTCTCTCTCTCTCTCTCTCTCTCTCTCTCTCTCTCTCTCTCTCTCTCCCCACCCTTGCCCTACCCCATTCTCAGCCAATGGGTCAGGCTCAACCCCCGCCGCCCGTGCCCTGCCTCCCTTCTTCACCAATCAGGGCACGGCTTCTCCACCAATCAGAGAGCAGTTCCCTCAGACCCCACCCACACGTACGCACGGAGGGAACTCAAGATCAGGGTCGTACGTGCTGGCCCCTTACAAGGCCGATTCTTTGGTGCATTTAGATTTTCATTATTTATTTTTTCTCATATTTTATTATTATTACACTTTTTTTTTTTTTTGGGGGGGGGTATGTTCGACACAAGTTCTCCATCTCTAATTGATTTTTTCCCGGAATTCTTGAATTCATATAATATTATAATTATATATATATATTATATATATATATATATTATATATATATATATAATATATATATATATATTGACTATTATATATATATATATATTTATTCACCGTACTGAAATCTGAAATCAGTTTTCTTCCTTTTCACACTTGTAGACGCCACAGTGCTTGTAGAGCTAGAAGATATATGGTGTATATCTATTATAATATATGATAGATATTTTAGATAATATATATATATGGTATATATATATATATATATATATATATATATATATATAACCCTTCTTATTTTTCTTTCTTGTTCTTCATTTCGATTGCACTCTTTTATTCAATAATGTCACAAATACGAGAGGTCTTATTTAACTTCTCGGAATGTGGAGTTTTACTGAAAACGTATTTATTGATGGAAAAGAAAACCCGAGTTTCTTTTCTTTATAATCAATATAAAGTAATTTTCCCCACATTGCATGACCTGCGGCATCGCTTTTAATCAAGTAGCTGGTTTACTCAACTCCTTAGTCTCTCCTTCTACGGCAGTTTATCGACATAAGCTTCTCTCCCGGTCGCAAACCATGCACCAAGTAGATTCTTCATTTGAACGAAAGAGGGGAAAATATCGTGCATTCGATCGTTCAAGGCTTAGAGAACGCCTTGTTATTTATATGATTTATAACAAGACCTGTAACCATATTTCATCCCTATGACCGCTATTTTTTATCAGTCATATGCTAATCATGACATACCTGTGATAAACGTTGTGATATTAAAGCAAATGTTCCGATAAACCGGAGGCCACAATATCTCGACTCTGATTGGTCGGCCTGTGTTTCCTCGCCGCTGATTGGTCCGAATGTGGGAAGTTTCCGTGACGTGTGAGCGCAGACAGAGAGTCTGTCTGATTCACTCTGTCACAGGCACTCCTTACTTATTTTCTGGCATCAGGACGTGACATTAATCTAAATGTTTGCTTTATGACTCAGAACCAGGGACAATTATAAGTATCTAATAACTTAGATTTTTCGCCCCACGATATTGCAGCAGTAAGAAGCTGGATATTGAGATAGGCACCGAGAAGCCGACAGTGCGCGCGCGATTCCTGGCTCAGCATGCTGCGGAGGTGCCACTTCGATGATTTATTAACCAAGTTGTACATTCATGCCACCAGACTGCTTCTTACCGACTTTTTATTATTGATACCAAGGACAATGATGACAACATTACCAGATATGAGTGATTAAGGAGATAGAGATAGAGAATGAGATAGAGGGACACATTTTTTTTTCTCCTAAGTCGATACACACGAGTTTGAGGTGCCGGCTGATGACTGTACCACGTGGCGCTAACCATGCCATGCTTGGCTCCCTGAAAGACAGAGCGGCTGGCAGGGAGAAATTTCCCAAACCAGGTAGAACTGCAGGCTCGGGATGCAAGAAAGACAATTTGCAACGAGACTTTTATGAATTTCTCTCTCTCTTTAACCCCTTTCACCCCCTCCACCTCCCCCCCTTCGCCCCGCTCTTCCCCTCCGACATTTCCGCGTAATGTTAGCGGCGACCTTCCCTCCTCCCCGCCCCCTCACCTCCCCGCCACCTCTGGGAGTCGAGCGGGGTTTTCCTCTTCCCCTCTCCCGCCCTCTTCCCCTCTCACGCCCTCTTCTCCAGGCCCGCCCTCACTTTCAGCCGGCGTGCAAAACCCGTTTGCGAATTTGCATATTAGATTCTATATAAACCAGCTCGGTGATAACCCCTATACCGAACACGATTTTTTTCCCCCTCACTCTTTCTTAACAGCGACGGTGTATGCCCGATCCTCATATCTAGCTGATGCCACATCCTCTCAAACGCGAAAAAGCTGACGAGGCGAATTAACATTGTCGCTAGGGAACCGCCTCACTCCGCCTTGACGCTGCGATCACGTCATGTCATGGACGCTGATGGACTGGCATAGGGGCTGGAGGAAGGACTCAATCATCTGCGAAGCTCTCCTCATCATCAGCCATCTGCGCCGGGTCTTCGTGGCTCGGTGGGGGGGGGGGCAGATGGAGATATACGTATATATAGGGTAACGTGTGTGTGTGTGTGTGTGTGTGTGTGTGTGTGTGTGTGTGTGTGTGTGTGTGTGTGTGTGTGTGTGTGTGTGTGTGTGTGTGTGTGTGTGTGTGTGTGTTGTGTGTTTCTTTTGTCTCTCTCTCTCTCTCTCTCTCTCTCTCTCTCTCTCTCTCTCTCTCTCTCTCTCTCTCTCTCTCTCTCTCTCTCTCTCTCTCTCCTCCCTCCCTGCCTCCCTCTCTCCCCCTCCCTCCCTCCCTCTCTCCATCTCTTCCTCCCTCTCTCTCTCTCCTCTCTCATACCCATTCTTCCTTTCTCTCTCTCCTCGCCTCTCATTCCTACCACACTGGAGTTGCCCAGTAACTATCCCTTCCTGTACCTACCTGTCTCCTGTCGACACATAGCGGCCTAATCCTGTAGGAATGTTCTTGTGTGTGTTGGATCCGATTAGCTAACAATGGATAGGACTAGCGAGAGTGGGAACGAGGAGGAAGGCAAAAGAGGAGAGAGGAAAAAAGGATGATAAGGAGAGAAAAGGGGAGAAGAAAAATGGGTGATAGTGAGAGGAGAAAAGGAGAGAAGAGATTAATGAGAGACGAGGGGAGTAGGGATTGGTAAAGAGAAAACGGAAGAATAGAGAATGATATAGAGAATTAGAGCTAAATAGAAAAAAATGAGATAGATATACACAGGGAAAGAAAAAGAGAAAAAGAAAATCCAAAGCGAAGATGGAGAGATGGAATAATCTCGAAACGGAAACGAATGAGAAAGAGAGGAGAAGCGAATGGAATGTTTGTGACTCAAAAGAAAACATATAAATGCTTCCGAATTACGAACGAGGTCTCTCTCTCTCTCTCTCTCTCTCTCTCTCTCTCTCTCTCTCTCTCTCTCTCTCTCTCTCTCTCTCTCTTTTTATTAACTTCTGTTTCCCACCAGTCTTCTTACTCCCCTGGCAGCCAGGCAGTAACAATGAGACAAACAAATGGAAAATCGATAAATGGTCTTGCCACACACTAGGTTTAAAACCCACTGGTTGGCATAAACACGCATACGTGCAGACTGTATGTAATCACATACACTCTCACGCACGCATGCAAGCGCGCACACACACACGCAAGCGCGCACACACACACACACACACACACACACACACACACACACACACACACACACACACACACACACACACACACACACGCACACATACACACATACACACTCACACACACATTTTACATCACACACACATTCACAAGCACGCAGGCGCTCACGCTCACGCCCTCCAGATGCAAGCCGCCCATCTACTTTTAGCTCGTCCACGTCATCAGTGAGGGGCTTCTTTTTATCTTAGTCCCCCCCACCCTTTCCCCTCTCTTGCTACTCACACCCTTCCTCGTTTATTTAAGAACCCATTTACCATTAACTCAAAAGCTCAATTTGGTTCAAGTTGTTATCTTCAAGCCTTCGTTTGTATGATGTTAAAGCTCTAAGTTGTTGCAAAAAGGGAGGGTGTGGAGAAAGGGAGGCAGGGGAGAGGAGAATGGGGGAAAAAGGGAAGGTGAGGGTCAAATGGTGCAACTGCAATGGGTGACGACGCCATCCTGCTCGTGTATGGGGCGCCAAGACTAATCAATACCCCCCTCCAGCCGTTGGTCTTGCCTGGTCATGGTTACCTCCTCGTAGGTTAGCGAGGTCGGTGGCTGTTAAGCCTGTATCATTCATGCTTTCTGTCTGCTTTCCGGTCCAATGGCCTCGTAATTAATTTTCTATTTGTGTCTTTCTCGTCTTATGGGTGTCCCTTCTGTAGATATTTAAAAATTCGTTGAGACCTTGTCCCCGCCTATTTTTCATTATAATATTCCCTTTTCTTCTTTTATATATTCATCTCTTTGATAATCTTTGATGCAAATCAGTTACGAAATCTGTCAAAAAAAACAATAACGCTCTTCTCCCGTTTCCCCTTTCTCGCACTCTTGAAGTTAACGAATGGGGAGCACGCTGTCTAATCGATTATCGAACCCGTATTACCCTTGGCCCACATGCTAGCTAGAAGTATGGCTGCCCATCAACGGCACGCAACAGCCCAGACGAAAGAAAAAGTGGCATAGCGATTCATTCTACAAAAGTAATGGGACACTAAAGAGATTGTTGCACTGCCAAACTGTTGCTCAGTTGCGCCGCCTTTCCGTGACCGTGAACATGCAAAACCAGTGCATATCTGTCTTGCAAATTATTGCTGAACTGATATACACACATAAGCAAAGAAACACGATACCAATAACCTATCGTCTATCAGAGTGAATTTTACTGCTGTATGCTTAACGACTTGTAAAGAATGACCATTTACAGTTTTAGCAGTTGACAATCAAACCGGTTCACAGATGGTGTGTACTCATCAGCTGGCAGGAAAGATGGCCAGTCACCGTGCCAAGAGGAACGTAGGCTCATCAGACCTGACCGTGACCTATATTTTCTTATGGAGACCTACTTCTCGTTTATCCTCTTAAATAAGTTGTCGAGACTATAGATTGTCACTGAGGAAAACCACGAGAGAAAAAGTCAATCGTGGATGATATCAAGGAGATTTTTATTTGAAATTAGTTTATTGTTCGTTCGTTCTTCTTCTTCTTCTTTTTCTTCTTCTCATTATTATTATTATTATTATTATTACTATTATTATTATTATTATTATTATTAATTTTCATTTTTACAAAAATATTGTCACTTTAAATACATATACTAACATGTTTTCTTCCTCGTGCAGGTGCCTTCCTCATTCCTTATATGGTTTGTGCGCTTATTGGCGGAATGCCCATGTTTTTCCTGGAGGTGGGCATTGGGCAGTTCATGAGTGAAGGAGGAATATCGGTATGGAAGATGTCGCCGCTTTTCCAAGGTACGTGTGAACTGGCTTTTCCTGGTAAATGAATAATCTCCCTATGTATAATTTCACGACTGTTCTATTCTTCCGATTCTTCCTTTTTCATCTTTCATCTTGTTTACTTGTGAATGTATTTATTGATTTGCTTTTTTTTTTTTGTTACAGGTATCGGTTACGCTGCAATCGTGGTATGTAACTGGCTCAACGTTTATTATATCGTGATTATATCCTGGGCGTTCTATTACTTCATCTACTCCTTCCAAGCTGAACTACCGTGGGCCTCTTGTGGAAACTGGTGAGAAAACGTTCCTTGGTCATCTTTATCTGTTTATATTGTCTCCTACATTTATTATCCTTTATTACAATTCACCGCGAGATACATTACTAAGAGAAAGTGATCGAAAGTAAATCAACGAAACTGTCTTTCCAGTCCTAAGCTCTACCGCTTATAATTTTGCTTGTATGTAGACGCATTGCATGCGGAGTCTTCCCACCTGTAACTTTTTTCAGTTTTGATTCTGGTCCTTGCACACTTTTAAAAATAAAAGTCATATTATAAAGCGACTCCTTTCTCTAACCAGGTGGAACACTGACTGTTGCGTGTCTGCTGGTAACCACACCGTCATCGAAGAGATCAAGGCCCTGAACAAGACGCCAAGGGATTCAGTAGTCGAGTTTTGGGAGTAAGTGTCTCGTTGCGGCTTGAGTTGGGTGGCTCATTAATGATTATATGTTCTGGGAAATTATTAATTATTTCAAGAACTTGGAATATTACGCGGTAGAAATGTTATTTTTAAGCATTTGTTTTGTGTTTAGTTTGTTTGTTATCGATCTAATATGTGTTTTTAATTTGTAGTTTAGAATATTTGGGATCTCTCTCTCTCTCTCTCTCTCTCTCTCTCTCTCTCTCTCTCTCTCTCTCTCTCTCTCTCTCTCTCTCTCTCTCTCTCTCTCTCTCTCTGTCATGTCTGTCTCTTTCTCAGACTATCAAGGAAAAAAACATTTAAAAATAACTTATATATATAGATATCGACAAGTAAAACCACAAACTAATACAGAGAATGCAACAGAGAAAAAAAAACTGACCGTATTTGCCTGTTGCAGCCGCCGCGTCCTCCAGATCACCGACGGCGTGGACGAAATGGGCAGCATGGTCTGGCCTCTCTTCGGAACGCTCCTCTTCGCCTGGGTCCTCACCTATTTCGCCATCTGGAAGGGAGTGAAAGTTACGGGCAAGATCATGTATTTCACAGGTAGGTTACAAATCGAATGCTCCGGTGGTAACCCGAATAAATAACATAATCACATCCGTCACAGCCAATTTTTTTCTCTCTCCTCCCTGATTGCTATACTTGGCATATTTGAAATAGCTGCCATTTAACGGAAACAGACATGACTACCCCCCCCTCGGGACAAAGAGCGAGCTGGGACGTTCTGTATTAACGAGCATTCTGTTCCAGAGGTGATTTGATATGATGATGATGCAGGACTAACAAGACCTCTTTACAGCCACTTTCCCGTATGTGATGCTAACGGCACTTCTAGTTCGCGGAGCAACGCTGCCAGGTGCTTCTGAGGGTATCCGATTCTACCTCGAGCCTAAATGGGAGAAAGTCCTCGAATATCAGGTAATAATCAGTGTTTTCAGGACCAAAGGCAGGGCATTCGGTCGCGGCAGTGGGGCGGTCTCGTCTGCAGTGTTACACCAACGGTAAACAAGAAAAACAGGTAAAACTTATGGTTAATGGATCGATTACCAGTCTCCTCCCCAACACCTCTTTCTGTCAGATGTTTCGTTACTCATTTATATTCTCAAATTTATTGTATGTGATGTTTGTGTATAGTATTTTAGATTATTGGCTGGGACATCGTTGCAAAACGCTCAGCTACAGACCAGACCCAGTCCTTCTGATATTGCCACGAACTATGATGGGGGAAAGTGGCTGTGTCTTTTAAGATTGCTTGTTGATTCAGGTCTTCCTATTAGCCCTGGTCGACGGGGGGAGAATGAGAAGAAAGTTGTCCGGCATGACGATATTTGTGTCTCAGATCTGTCAGTATATATGTTTATATATACACATATTTATTATACTGTCGTGCTGCTGACTGGAAAAAGAGCGGTTCCTGAGCTTGAAGTTCATATTCCTGGCTATGCACTGACATTTCCGGGCACAAGTCTGCTATATTGTAGAGCAGTTCACGAGCACATGTCTCTCTTGGAACTAATGAGAGACTTTGGCACCTAGTCCTTATCTGCGACCTGACGTGTCTCTAAAAATGGATGAAAACTGTTTACTTCCACAAGAGAAATGACTCTGGTGACGTAGAAATCAGAACAGCAGCGTGACCTGCTCTCGAGAGATAAAGCAGGGAGATGCTTGAAGCTTGTCAGTCCAAAATGAAGCACAGACACGTTGCTAGACATACTGTTGTAAGTACTAATAATGAATATATAGTCTTACAATCAGGTTAACTTAAATGCAGTCAATAATTCTTCCTCAGGAAGAGTATTTGCTTCAGTAAGTTGTCTGTCTCGACTAATATTGTTTAACATATAGAATAAAGTCTGTACTTCTATTTGTTCTACAAGCTTTAGCATCTTCCTCCCTCTCACATCAATGTGGGCCACAAAAGTAAAGTCCCTCGCAGTTAAACGTCTGCAGTGGAACACTTTTTGAGAATTTTTGATGAAAAGAAGTTTTATTTTATTTTATTTTTTGTTGACCATTATTTGTTTTTGTTTTTTTATTATATTTTTATAAGTGCCCTCAGTTTTATTATGAAGAAAACTGGACACAGTCAAAGATGGTAACAGTTGAGGACTAGTTGTCAAAAAAAAAAAAAAAAAAAAAAAATGTGGAGTTCCTCTACATCACCGTGACTGCTCTAATGATAGACCAACCCCGGCCAAGTATGAAGCCCTACATTGTTTACCATCTTGGTCTTTTGTATAGAAACTCAAAATGGGACATTGAAATATGTCATACTTGAAACACTGGTCATATGGCATGTGGATGATGTGCTCCACAGGTCGCTAAGCCAGGTTACAGGTCGGTCATCAGTCTCCTCTTCCTCTCACAGGTGTGGAACGACGCGGGTACCCAGGTCTTCTACTCGTACGCGGTGGCTCTTGGTGGCATGATCGCTCTGGGGTCCTACAACAAGTTCAACAACAACTTCATCAAGCAGTGCACCTTCCTCTGTCTGTGTAACTCTATGACTTCGCTCTTTGCTGGATTTGGCATCTTCAGCGTTCTTGGCTTTATGAGTTACCAGCTCGAGCTCCCCATGGAAGAAGTAGCCGAGGCAGGTCAGTAATACTCTCATGGTTGTTAACATATTGGTCAGTTACCATTTATAGTTTCTATAGTAAAAATGTTATGAATCTATTTTTTTAACAATCTTTGCAAAGACGAAAGACTATTGCATCAATAGAGACAAAGAGAAATGGCTATTGCATTGACATAGACAAAAACAAACAATGAAAAAAAAAATAAATACTAAAATATATGTAGGCAAAGCTAAAAATTAAAATCCCATTCCAGGACCTGGATTGGCCTTCATTGCTTACCCTAAAGCAATGGCCTCCATGCCTTTGGCTCCCCTCTGGTCTGCCCTCTTCTTCTGCATGATTCTCATGGTCGGATTGGACTCGCAGTTTGTGCAGGTGGGTGTCTTTATTTCCACACTTCAAGTATGTTCAAATGAACCTGCATATTTATAAAGGATCAAATGAACTTAATCCAAAAGATTTTAGGAAGTCTGCTCAATAACCAAAACCAAGATAGGATGCTGAGCGAAACTTACACAACAGCTGCACAAGGTTATCTGCAAGTAAGAGGCAAACACATAAGTATGAATGAAAATAAGCAAAATTGCCTCCTACCCGCAGGTCGAATCTGTTGTGACTGCCATTGTTGACTTGTTCCCCGACTACCTTCGTGTTGGCCGCCGACGTGAAGCTCTTGTGTTCGGTGTGTGCAGCTTTGATTTCCTTCTTGGCTGCACTATGGTTATGCAGGTAAGAATCTTGTTTATTATTTCTTCAGTAGGATCCATGATGACTTGTTAATGTGATGTGAAATTTTACTACAGATTATTATGAATTCGACTTAACCACTGGTATATTTTGTACTTATGCAGTTATTCTTTTTTTTTCTATCAGGGCGGCATGTATGTGTTCCAAATCTTCGACACCTTCTCAGCCAGTGGTATCATTCTCCTGACCATCTGTTTTTGTGAGAGCATGGTCATCGCTTGGGTTTATGGTGCCAAGAGATTCTACGACAACATGGCAATGATGCTTGGCTATACCGTTAATCCCCTTCTTATGATCTGCTGGAAATTCCTCACTCCAATTCTCACTCTTGTAAGTTAATATTTGTTTTTATAAGTTCTTTTTACTTTTCAGTCTGTATTGAACATTTTTATTTTCTGGCAGTGACTTAGAAATGCTCTAAATAATCTCATATTTCTCTTTTAAGGCCATGGTGATCTTTGCCATCGTGTTCCATACGCCTCTGACATACAACAAGACTTATGTGTACCCTGCCTGGGCTCAAGGATGTGGCTGGATCCTCTGCTTCTGTTCTCTCATCTGGATCCCTGGTTACCTCATCTACAAATTCTTCCAGTACCCAGGAACCTTCAGGGAGGTGAGTGTGGAAGATATCATACATTAGCAGTCTTATATCAATGCGCTCTTCTTTCACATCTAAAGTGAATTCAGATCTGTTAACTAGATTGCGCTTCCTTTCAAAAAATGCATATTTGTGCAAGATGGAAGTAACCCTTTTCACCCATTGCAGAAATGGATTGCGTCAACCCGCCCGATTCTCAAGGCACACCACCTGAGGGCCGAAGACTGGGAGGACAATCCTCACATCGAGTACAAAAAGACAATGACAATGGATCCCCTCACCGAGAACGCATAAATCGTCCCTATTCCAAAGGAGTCAGTCGAAAGGGGTGAAGTTGGTATTCCTGTGTCTGACGGCAGCATCCTGTGGTAAATCCAGATTGTATTTTGGGGTTAGGATGAACGGTCAACGGGACACGTTTGTTGATGGAATGAATTGGAGACTTCGCAACAAGTACAGAGATTTTTTAACATCAAGAAAGAATGTGGACTGAAAATGCCATTGATTCTTGATTTTAGTCAAGAGCAGCCATATGACTAAAGGCGTTTCTGAATGGCAGTTCATGGCAGATAATTCTGCTGTTTAGACTTATACGCATACAATAGATGTTGTGTAATGGAGACAGTATGCTGTACTCCAAGACCCATGTTTATATAACGACTTCGGCATTCGAGGAACGTTTTTTGCTCACTGCAGTGTTATGACATAGTGTCTAATACATTAATAGAAGAGGAACAAGCAGAAATCTATATAATATATGCGTAAATCGCATCTTGTAGGTAATGCAAAATATCTGTCAAAAAAAATCCTGCAATCTTTATTTTTTTCTTGGTTGGTTTCGTAGTGTCAGAATTAAGTTATATTTGGGTCTTGCCTACAAGAATGCTTTGTTCATACAGAAAAAAAACACAGTTAGTGTTTGAAACCGTTGTTGCGTGCAGCATTTCACCCTTGCCGCCTCAATTATAGTTCGGAATGTTAGAAAAATAAGTAAATACAAATAGATATTTGATTTAAAATTCAGCACCAAGATTAGAAGATAGTCTTTCAAGATCAAACCAACGAGGCTGAAATACTAGAAGAAAGAAAACAAAGAAGATGGATAGGAAGAATAAAAGACACGAAAAAAAAACTCAAAAACTCGAGTAACAGTTACATTGATGACATACCTTTTAAATTTTGAATAGGGTCTCCACTGCTTGAATAAGCCTACAGTTAAGAACTCATGGTAGGCTAAAAGCGGCTAACGTTGTCGTTTTTTCTTTGCCTTCATGGATCTGTTGTAATCATCATTGTTTATCTACGCATATTCTCATCGTCAGGACTCATCGATTCATCCTCTTGTTGTCTATTTTCGTAGATGTCATTGTGAATCATTATAACAGGCATACATAATAACATACCATTAGTATAGGCATAGGTGTAAGTAGTGAATAGGATAAATCTGTGATGCTCGACGCCTGCTTCAAGTACAGGCTGGAAGAATGTAAGGAGGGAAATTTTTATCACAATATTAGTTATAGTTTGAAGAAATTATTTACTGTCTTGCGGTGTCTGTAGATCTATTCAATGAAAAATCATCAAGGAAAATATCTCATATTAGTATCGGTTTAGCATTTAAGAAAAGTGACCTAGAAATTGTCGACATTCTAGTTTTTAATAGGACATTGAATTCATTTCTCGACGCACTAAAACTTGTGACGTAGCGAAATTAGAATTGAGCTGAAAAGGACACGAAATTTTATGTTCTCTAGATTTAACATTAGTGAGATCTTAGACAAAAAAAAAAATTTACGACTTACAAACTCGGCCACCGAAGACAAATTCTTTTCATTACTTTTATCATTATTTTATTTTCACATTTTATTCTGTAAAAAGTGAAGGCATAAGCATAAACCAGTTTTTACTGCCTTTGTTTTCATGTACAAATCTATACGTGTATATGTAAGTAGATAACTACTAATGACTTGCTTTATAGGAAAATAATGAATTTGATTATACTCCTTTTGTATTTAAAAATGATAAAAAAAATCCCGATTCCTTTGGTTTTTGGGATTCGAGAATCTTTGTTGATCTTGTAAAAGGAATCATTCATTTTCTCATCGACGCAGCCACAGCACCACAGGGTCTACGAGCTCATTTTGAACCTCCTGACGGGCAGTTGGGTGCGTTCAACAAGGGCTAAGGTTTTTTTTAGCATTCCATTGTCTCGCTTCAGCCATTCACATCCAGTAGATATTTTTGTTTTCTGTTTTCTTTTTTTTTTTCTTTTTTAATGCCGTCATTTTCAGAGCCATGTACATTCACTTTATGTATTTCTTTCATATCCATGTTGATTGTTCAGCTCATGCACAACACATTTCATCGGGGAGAAACCATGTTATCGATTTGCTATTGTCTTCCATTTCTTTGCGAAAATGGAGTTTAGTTTTCCTTTTTTTCTTCTTGATTTAAGGATAATTTTTATATATCTCTCAGTCTGAATGAGATAGTTGCTATTTTTCTCTTTCTTTGGTCTCTCTCCATTGTTTTTAGTATTTACCAAATTCTTGCCAAGATATGAGGGCATTCAAAAATTGTACTGAGGTCAGCAAGCGAATAATTAGCTGTTGTATTACTGTTAAAACACCGTTGTTAATTTGCTCATGGAGACTGCGAAGACTTGCTGTAGCCGAGATCACAAATCTAGGGGCCGAAAACCCGTCTTTCGTTTGAGGTGATCAGCAAGTCTCTCTAAAAATAGCAACCTCATCTGCCTGTTCTTGGCATAAGTTCTGTGAACTATATTTAGTATTAGAGCCTAGAACCAATTACTTTATTTATAATTGGATTATATATATATACCTAAACAAACGTATTGCCAGATGAACTGGCGCTGCTCAATGCTGAAATAGGTAAGTTGGGGGTAATAGCGCTCATTCTTTGAGGAAATTTTGAGTCAAGAGAAACAGTCAGTTAACTACAATTAAACAGAATTTGCGTTAAACAAAACCCCCAACTTAATCTAAATTATTTTATTGTGTTTTGTTAATCGAGTGGCTGCACCAGTAACCAGTGGAACTTGCCATAAAGCAATGAAATGTGAAATTAAGCATTTGGAAAACAACCTACCGAGGCCAGTGTCATTATTTAGTTTTATTTTAAATTGTGGTAGAAATCCACTCATCTCACTGATCAGGATGTTTACGGTTTGTACTTTACAATAGATTTATCCGGCATTATATATATATATATATATATATATATATATATATATATATATATATATATATATATATATAAGAATTACTCATGGGCAAAATAACAATCTTCGCGGAAAAGTTCAGTCATGTAAAATAGCTCTCTGTTTTACCTATTGGGGATTTGAAGGTTGGAGTTTAACATGAGTGGTTCATACAGTGCATTATGTATATGTATGTGCTTGTGTGTGTATATATATATACACACATACAATACATAATTACATGCACTTTCCGGCAGGATAAACAGTGTAAATGAAAAAAAAAACATATATGCAGTTCATGGCAGATAGTTCGATCTGGCTTGGACAAAGATCAAATGTTCAATAGTTTATTTTTCGTTTTATGAAACTTCGAATTTTCCATCTTTCGCTGGAAATTTTCTATGTATTACTTTAACTCTAATCCCACTTTTTATAACGATTCACTATTGTATCTTGTCAGTATTACCATAAAACAAAACGGAACAAAATGAAACACCTCCATTGACTTTCAAAGAAAATATATATATTCTTGTATCCTCTTACCTGTCAAATATATTCAACTGCAAATGGCATACTTGTTTCATGAGATGGAATTGGGAACAATGATACATTAGCATTTTAGTAGTAATTTGAGAGAGTAAAACAACATACAAGCATACACTCACAGGAGTTTGAGATTAAATGAGCAGGGAGGAAACCTTTTACAGTCAATAATAGAATTCTTTCTTGATTCTCGTGTTGGATTATAACAATAAGATAAAATAGTAAAAAAAATATATATATATAAATATAAAAGTTTGTCTCACAAGACTATTCAAAGTTGGTTACAGGAAAGTGGTCTGTTCTTGAGCTGTAAAACTATATTTTCTTACTGTAAAACGTAAACATGGTCTGTGCTGTTTAAATAAAGTTTGAAATTAGAACTCGTTGTGTATTATTTACTCATTCATAATTCTTATTCATGAATTACTACTGCACTTAATAACAAACAAACAATAAGCATATCAAACATTTTAATTAACATAATCTAACAAAAAACACATGGGAAATGTTGAACATGATAACGCAAAATGAAACGATCTAAACATCATATCGTTATTAATATATATATATATATATATATATATATATATATATATATATATATATATATATATATATATATATATTTTTTTTTTTTCTTTTTTTTTTTTTTAACACCAATAACGTATAACACGTTCGATTTTATCAGCTGGAATCACATCACCACCCAAACCTCTTTTTGTTTCATTGTTTAAACTTTATTTAGCGGTTTCTTGTACCAGCATTGCAGTTACATCTGTACCTCTTCTAAGCAGAAAAATGTATCAAAAATATAAACGGTGATAATGATTGTGTGATTTAAGATATGCAATCAAGGGTTTAAAATTATGCCTTCATAAGGAGCGTGTAATATCGAAACCTTCATTGCGTATCTTGTAGTGTGATTTTAAAAAATTTCTATTCATATCAACCAAACATTTGACTGACGCTTTCATTTGCTTAAACAACTAATGAATATGAATGCGTCGTCCTTCATGTTATACGCCATTTCAATATTCGGGCAAAGGATATTGCAAGAGCCTGAAGTGGACTATCTTGATAACTTACAAAATTCAGTTAATCTTAACTATTGTAAAGTTTACTGTATTAAACAACAGGAATACTCGTAAATATTTGTGAACTGGTAAAATGTGTTTGGTGCTCTTTTATTGACCATTAAACCACCCCAACCAAAATCCGTTTCTGTTTATCCTTCTTTAGTAAAAAAAAAAATACCAGTCTATCTGTCTATATATATAAATATAAAGGATAAGTAAATACATATGCTATTAAAAATATTGTCCTTTTCCTCAACCTCTGCTGGATGTAAACACATCCAGCAGACCAGAAACACCTCCAAACAGCACAATCCAGCACTACATTTCTGACCAACCCATTCTTACTTCATTCTGATTTTCTTAAAATATATCTTCCTGTTTTGACGCATATTCCTTGGACAACCTTGGCCATTAAAACGTGTCAAGGTAGATAATACTGTGCTCCCATTAGGAAAGGTCCCATGTCAGAGAGGGTAACTTGTGACTTTGAATAATATACATCCTTAAAAGTTGTGCCAAGTGTAACTAAGGTGCACTTCCAAGCTCCTTATATTAAAGACGGACTAAGGTTACAAATATGTAATAGCTTTATGACTCTGTCAATTAGATACAACGAGGACTATCCTCCTTATCAATAAAATCCCTAGCTTAGAAAAGAGAGAGAGAGAGAGAGAAAAAAAAAAAACATCAACATGTATTGATCAAGGATTTAGTGTTGTGCTGTTGAGTGCAGTAACAAGATGACATCCCGGCAAAATGTCGACTTGTTATCATGATGATATACTCGACTGCCTGAAGTCCGTGCTGCGATATAAGTTCTAAGCATCGATGTTTGTAAATTTCTAAATCAGCAATCTAGACAACCTACTGAGAATTAGTACTTGTAACATCAGGCTACGCGCTGCAGGTCGTAAGTATAAGTTCGTGCCAGAATCACACGTCGCCGAACTGCTTGAGCATATGTAACGTAAAAAGAAATCATGATGACTGGGTGTAAATCTTAATCTATTTCTAATATATAACACATACTCTAATATGTAACACATACACTTCTGGTTCCAGCTGCGTCGGTCTTGCGCATCACGCTCTCGGACTCCGACTTCCCTCATGTCCTCGCGGTAGCAGTCATACATCCTCCGTCTTGGTATCATGCTGTGACCAGGGCCGCTCAAACATGAGTCCACCGTAAAAAGAAAGAATAGCTTCCAGACCATACATGATTGCAGGTCTTACAATAGTTCTATGAATCCCGCTCTTCACTTTTGCACTAACTCTTCGGTCACAAAGAACCCCTGTAATCTTTTTCCAGCTGTTCCAGCCTGCCTGTATTCTCTTCGACACTTCTGCTTCTGATCCACCATCTTCTTGTACTGTTAAACCTAAGTATTTAAATTCCACTGCTCGTTGTACCCTTTCACCTCCTAAGCTGATGCTTCCAACTCTCTGCGTCCCATTGCATTGAGGTACTCCGTCTTCGTTCTGCTTACTTTCATACCGTGCCTCTCTAGGGCTCGAGTCCATTGCTCTAGTTTCTCTTTGCATGTCTCTCTGTCATTGGTGCATATGACCACATCATCAGCATACATTATATCCCATGGTGATGGCCTTCGTACTTCCTCTGTCGTACAATCCATGAACTGCAAATAATAATGGACTGAGTGCCGAACCCTGATGTACCCCTACTTTTATCTCAAATTTCTCGCTTTTCCCTGACTGGTATCTAACTTCTGCTGTCGTATTACGGTACTTATCCTGTACTAATCTTACGTAGCTCTCTGGGACTCCTTTTAGTCTTAAGCAATTCCACACTTCTTCTCTAGAGACTCTATCGTAGGCTTTTTCTAAGTCAATAAACACACAGTGGAGCTCCTGCTGTCATTCCCTTACTTTTCCATCAGCAACCGTAGTGCGTAAATGGCATTTTTCGAAAATGAATATATATATATATATATATATATATTATATATATATATATATACATTTTCGAAAATGCCATTTACGCACTACGGTTGCTGATGAAAAGAAGGGAATGACAGCAGGACTCCACTGTGTGTTTATTATTAGAAAAAGCCTACATAGATCTCTAGAGAAAATGTGGAATTGCTTAAGACTAAAGGAGTCCCGGAGCTAGTAAATTAGTAACAGATATCTACGATACGACAGCAGAATTAGAACAGTCAGGGAAAAGGCGAGAAATTGGAATAAAGAGGGTACCAGGGTTCGGCACTCAGCCATTATTATTGCAGTTCATGGATTGATACAGAGAAGACGAAGGCCATCACCAGGTATAATGTATGCTGATGAGTGGTCATATGCACCATGAGAGAACATAGAAAGAATGAGCAATGGACCGAGCCTAGAAGGCGCGTATGAAAGTAGCAAACGAAGACGGAGTACCTCATACGGCATGGGACGCAGAGATTGAAGCATCAGCTTAGGAGGTGAAAGGGTACAACGGCAGTGGAATTTAAATACTTAGGTTTAACAGTACAAGAAGATGGTGGATCAGAGCAGAAGTGTCGAAGAGAATACAGGCAGGCTGGAACAGCTGGAAAAAGATTACAGGGGTTCTTTGTGACCGAAGAGTTTGTGCAAAAGTGAAAGCGGGATTCATAGAACTATTGTAAGACCTGCAATCATGTATGTCTGGAACATTCTTTCTTTTACGGTGGACTCATGTTTGAGCGGCCCGGTCACAGCTGATACCAAGACGGAGGATGTATGACGTACCGGCGAGGACATGGGGGTGAAAACCCCGGAGGCCAAAGGAG
>NC_051399.1:32567200-32579700 GCF_015228065.2 Penaeus monodon
GGACCCCCCCCCCCCCCCCCCTTCAGGAGGGAGACGAGATCTCGCTCTAATGCTCGGGGCTCCTCCCTCGTCGCCCCTCTCTTCTCTTCCGCCTAATCTCTTTTCCCACATGCCCTTTCTCTTATTTCCTATCACCTTTCGATCTTGTACTTGCAAAAATTTTTCGCTTTCTTTCTTTTTCTGTCTCTCTCCCCTCTCCTGCTCTATCTCTCTCTTATATTCAGTTTTGTCCTCTCCTCTCTCTTCTCTCTCTCTCTCTCTCTCTCTCTCTCTCTCTCTCTCTCTCTCTCTATCTCTCTCTCTCTCTCTCTCTCTCTCTCTCTCTTCTTCTTCTCTTTCTCTCTCTCTCTCTCTCCTTTCTCTCTCTCTCTTTCTCTCTCTCTCTCTCTCTCTCTTCTCTCTTCTCTCTCTCTCTCTCTCTCTCTCTCTCTCTCTCTCTCTCTCTCTCTCTCTCTCCTATAGATGCAAATCGTACTTTTATTAACCCCCTTTGATGGCTGACAATTAATATCCATACTTTGTGCCCATTACCCACTACCTACTAAATATGCATACCAGAATTTTGTGCATCATAAAGTAAACAGCAACAAAGCAACATAGTCTCATTAGTTGCGCAACGAGGCACTTCCTCTGTTTTGAGTTGACTTTTTTTTTCTTTGTTCAGACACGTGGTATAATGTTTTTAAGATTTTGTTCCTGTTATTTTTCTCAAATTCTGGATGTTGATGGAAGTGTAAATATAGAACTTTTGGTAGAATTATATAACTTTTCGTCCCAAAGTTGAGCTGTACTTTTATGCGCTATCATCTAAGCATCAGTTCTCTTTAAGCGATGATTCTGTACCCAGGATTTTTAAGAAGACAAAAAGACATGTGCAAAGATGAGAATTACGTAAATAAGTTTATTTTTTCTTTCTTTCTTTTTTCTTTTTCTTTTTGGCGACACTACTGCGCTCCATTTGAGGAAAAACATGATTTCTTAAAATCGATTTTCGTCACGTTCGAAGAAAACTTATGTGTCGGTGAATCAGTTTTATGAATTATGACAAGCAGCCCCTTTTCGCCATTCTTTCAGAACGTGTATTTTTTGCCATATGCAAATGCGCAACTATATATTTTTATATTTATTTAAATTGTTTTATTTATTCGAGCTGAAACCACAAGACAGTAAAAGAAATACAATTATTTTAAAATGACGTGAGAGTCGAGACATCTCATTTGCCCATCGATTTTTCGGTTTTCCTTCTCCGTTTTCCTCAAAACGTAGCTCCCAAAATAGCTCTTCCTTAATGCGACCCTCCCCCCTAATTTGCGTACTAAAAATCGGTGTATTTTAAGAGTAATTCCAAGTTTCCGATTAGACGCCAGCCGAGAGGAGTCAAGTGAGGATGAAGCTGAGGTCGCTAGTAGCGGTGGGAAGGGGGGTAGTGAGGGAGAAAAAAGGGGGGGTGGGGGGAGTAGTGAGAGGGAAATGAAAGGGGGTGAGGGGAGAGGAAGGGAGTTAACTGACCCTAACTATGACCTGACTCGCTTGGCATGACGTGCCCTGTGCCTCTTGACCTCCTCTTCTGCCTCCCCCTCTTTCCGTGACCTCTCGCCCCGGAAACGTCGGGTGTCTCGTGTCATCCGTCACCCGCTCGGGCAGCCGTCGAGGGGAAAAAAAGGGGGGGGGGAGAGGGGAAACGGGAGCTGAACGGAAGCGGAGGTAAGGAGAGGCGTAGAACTGGGTACGGTGAGGAGCGGAGGGCAGGGAGTAGGGGGCACGCTAGGGAGGGACGGCGGGGTATGGGGAGAGGCAGTAGGATGACCTTTCTGAAATTCCCCTACGTGAGTGCCGCGTTTCAGAACACCTACGTAGTGCGTGTATAAGGAGCTAAAAGTAAGGCTAGGGGATATAATAATAGCAAAAGAAGAAAAATGGGAAAGCAGGAGAATTAAAAAAAAAGGTGAAACAAACAAGATTAGAGGAAGAAGGGGAAAAAATCTAAACCACAAACACACGGACAAAGTAAACTAAACAAGCAACGTCAAGGACAACCAAAGCACGCCACAGGGCTTCCAAGTTCTCTACCACCGCCCCGCAAATTGTCCGCAATCACCCGACATTCGAAACGGCCGCCTTCACGAAAACAAATGACTAACGACGCAGGTTCCGCGAAGGTGCATCATCTTCCAGTCACGAGAATGAGAAATAACGAGCGAAATTCACCGCCACGTAGCCAGCAAATCCGTAAATCAGAGGAGACAGAAGAAGAAGAAGAAGCAGGAGGAGGAATAGGCAGAAGAAGGAGGAGGAGAAGATGAAGAAAAAGAGGAAGAAGATGATGAAGAAGAAGAGGAAGAAGATGATGAAGAAGAAGATGATGAAGAAGAAGCAGAGGAAGAAGATGAAGAAGATAATGAATAAGAAGATGAGGAAGAAGAAGAGGCAAATGAAGAGAAAAAAATAAGAAGAATAAGAAAAACCAGGACAAGAAGAAGAAAAAAGGACAAGAAGAAGAGAAAAGGAAATGGAGAGAGAGAGACCGGACGGAGAGAGAGATGAGACGAGAGAGACGACGAGAGGAAGGAGAGAAGAAAGAGGATGAAGAGGAGAGAGAGAGAGAACGAAATGGCACGCGCATGGATCTTCTACTCCTCCGCGCGCGTGGGGATGGAGGTGAGACCACAAGACGCCGAGTCCGGAAGTGAGCGAATCAACATTGCCAGAAGTGCACAGCTGTTGCAGAGCCGAATGCACACTTGCAAGGGTCTTTGTGAGGAGCTTATGGGACGGGAGTTCGCTTGACACTTAATTGCCCATAATGGCTGTGCGCTGAGAGGATGTTAGAGTTAATTAGAGCTAATTAAAGGCGAACACGAAGCACCTCTAGGACAATTAGAACGTGATTATGGATAAAGCAGAGGTTGCTACCGTGTGCTTGTCAGTTCGTCATCTTTCGTCTCTTCCTTTTAACTTTCCTGTTTTCTATCTTATTTTCTTTCCTTCCTTCTGTGTGACTCTCATACTGTCTCTCTCTCTCTATCTATCTACCTATCTATCTATCTAACTATCCATCAATATATCTATCTATTGCCCTCTCTTCACTTACTTTATCTACCTTCTCTTTATAAAAGTCGATCTATCTATCCATCTGTCTTTCTTTTCTTTATTTTACTAATTACGTAACCACCGCAACTGCAAATTTATCTTTATGGCTACATTATACTTGTGGATATATTTATCCATCTGTACTTTTTTGTATGTCCATTCTTCCTCTCTCTGCCTCTATCTGTCTGTCTGTCTCTTTCTCTTTTCCCACCCCTCTCTCTCTCTCTCTCTCTCTCTCTCTCTCTCTCTCTCTCTCTCTCTCTCTCTCTCTCTCTCTCTCTCTCTCTCTCTCTCTCTCTCTCTCTCTCTCTCTTTCTCCCTCTCTCTTTGCGAGTATGTGTGAGTGCGTGAGTATGCCTATTTGTCTCTATTTGTATATCGATCTATCTTTATGTCTACTTTTCTACCAGTCTCTCCATTTACACTTCATTTTATCAACCACTTCTGTCCCTTCCCTTCCCTTCCCAGTCTCAAAGTAATCACACATCACTTACAGCCAGTACCACTTATGCCCCCCCCCCACCGCCCCCCCCCACCTACCCACTTACCTGGACCCCCTATCTTCGACCCCCAACTGGCGGGTTCCGGGAGACGGGAAAGTACAGACCAAAATAATCTATACCACGCGGGTCCACCTGTTTCCCTACGCACGCACGAACACCCGTGGGGTGGGTGGGCAGAGTGGGGGTTGGGATAAGGGGAGAAGGGGGGAAGGAAAGGGGGGGGGGGATGGGAGGGTGAGCGAGGAGAGGAAGAAGCAGAGAAAAGAGGGGAAAGAGGGGAACTGGAGGGCGAGGGAAGTAATTAATGCATGATGGATGTGTGTGTGAGATAGACAGATTGAGAAAGAATGAAAGAGAAGAGAGAGAGAGAGAGAGAGAGAGGAGAGAGAAAGAGAAGAGAAGAGAAGAGAGAAGGAGAGAGAGAGAGAGGAGAGAGAGAGAGAGAGAGAGAGAGAGAGAGAGAGAAAGAGAAAGAGAAAGAGAAAGAGAAAGAGAAAGAGAAAGAGAAAGAGAAAGAGAAAGAGAAAGAGAAAGAGAAAGAGAGAAAGACAACAATACAAATAGTGACAGCAAAGATAACGATAATGATAATCATGAAAATTGTAATAATAATAACGATAATGATGACAATGACGATAACAAACAATCACAAGTAAAAGCAAACAAACAAACAACAACAAATACCCTGCCTCGGATGGCGAAGATGCCAAAGAAGGTCACCAGAGGCTCGGCGACCTTCACGCACACTTTATGACCTCGAATTCGGATAAAAACAAGTAATGATTATGCTTCTGGTCTAAGCTTGAACCGGCGGCGAGAGGGAGAGGGGGTGAGAGAGAGGGGGAGGGAGGGAAAGAGAGGGGGGTGAGGGACAGGGAGAGAAGTGGGTGAGGGAGTGAGGAGAGAGGGGAAGGGAAAAAGGGGGAGTGGGATAGGGAGAGAGGGGAAGAAGGAGGGTGAGAGGGAGAAGTAAGGGGAAAGGTGTGGGAGAGGGAAGGAGAAGGAGAAGAGAGAGAGAGAGAGAGAGAGAGAGAGAGAGAGAGAGAGAGAGAGAGAGAGAGAGAGAGAGAGAGAGAGAGAGAGAGAGAGAGAGAGAGAGAGAGAGACAGACAGACAGACAGACAGACAGACAGACAGACAGACAGACAGACAGACAACAGAAAGGCAGAGTGAGAGAGACAGATTCAATTCTGACAGTCAACTCAACTTACCACATTTTATTAGCTTCATCAAATTTTCCCCGTCACATCGAGAACACCCCGGCGACGGCGGACGCGGAAAAAATGAGGGAAAACTCAGACAACAAGATAATTATCCAATTCTTTCTGTCACGCATTTGCCATGTGTCGGAATGAGGGAGAACGAGTGAAATCAGCCACACGTGCAACATAGAGCAAATTACACGAACGGGTCTGGTGGTGGATTTTCCGTGCCTTTCTTATGCCATCTGTACCTCGCTTTCGTCGCGTCTGTACCCTGTGCAGCTTCCACCCTTCTGTACCCAGCTGTCCGCGCCATCTGTTGGAAGCCTTATAGTCAGCTTGATCACGCTGTCGCTTGTATATTTATCTATATTTACATTGGGAATGACTTTTATGCGTTCATATATAACATTATTTGCACCCGATTTTATCTTTGCGTGTTCCCAAATGCGATATTCTGTTTGTCGGTACATTTTGGTTATAATATATGTATGTATCTATTCAACGTTATTTGTTTTATTTCATAACATTTCATTAATTTATCTATTCAATTATTCACATGCTATTCATCCATCCATTCACTCATTCATTATTTTTGTTCTTAAAGAGATTCGTGCGTTGCGTATAATTATATGATTATGTCACCTATCTTACCTATTTTCGCCCGCCAATATTCGATTATGATAGAAATTTTTGAGGAATACTAACAATGACTATGTTTATTCTGCTGAAATTATTCATTATCCTCATCATTAACATCTGGTTATAAAAATGATAATCAGATAGGAAATGATGTCTAGTATATTTTTTCTTATAATGATTACGGCCTTTATCCTAACACATTGCGACTCCTACTTCCATACCCAACGTAGATGTTTCTAATCCTTTGCAGATGAAATGGTCACTTTAAGGATGACGTCTGGGGGGATGTTGGCAACGGTGGCGGTGGCGTTGGCGGCGCTGTTGCCTCTTGCGGCGTCGCAGGAGGTGCTGATGTGCCCGAAGTGGGAGGAGAATCCCTGGTGCCCTTGCTACAATAATGACTACGGCATCTTCATGGAGTGCCCGATGGTGTCCCTGGACATGGTGTCGAAGGTGCTCGGCCTCGTCAGCAGTCCCATCCACTCCCTGAGCATCTACGACCTGGACCCAAACGTCACAACGCTGCCCTCGGAAGTGTTTAGCCAGAGCTCCGGGGTCTCTCAGCTCCAGATCTCGCATTCGAACCTGCAGAGCCTCGCTGATGGGAGTTTCGAGGGTCTGGAAGGGAGTCTGGAGAAGCTCACCATCAAGCACTGTAAGCTTAATGCCATTCCACAGTCGCCTCTCTTCCAGCTCGGGCACCTCACGAACCTGGACTTCGAGAACAACAACATCACCGAGATCCCCAGTTTCGCCTTTTCAAAGCTCACCCTTGTGAGCCTCAACCTGAAGGACAACAGGATCAACCTGGTGTCAGATTATGCCTTCGACGGCCTAAAGGAAACTCTCGAGGTGATAAATTTCAATGGAAATAACCTGTCGCAACTACCGTTGTCCTCACTACGAAAGCTTAGTTCCCTAAAGAAGCTGCATGTAGCCTGGAACCACATTCCTGATGTTCACCTGGATGAGCACAATGGCCTTCCGACTCTTGAGTACCTAGACATGAGCAGCAACAGAATCCGGAAGATCAAGAGTACCAGTTTGTCTGGATTACCAGAGCTCGTATCACTCTCCCTCTACATGAACTCCATCAACAGTGTCGCAAGGGACGCCTTCAGGGCAAACCCCCTTCTGGAGACGCTCTTCTTCAGCCATAACAACATCCGCCACCTCGCACGTGAGACTTTCAAATACACACCCAAGATAAGGATCATTGATCTCGGAAACAACAACTTGCAGTCCATTCTTGGTGGCCTCTTCTGCAACCTTCCTGAGCTTGAGGAGCTTGTGCTTGCCAACAACAACATCAGAGAGATCGCAGATAAGACCTTTGCTAACTCAACGAAAATAAAGGTTCTGAACCTGGAACACAATGCCATCAGATTTATAGAATTGGAAACCTTCAGAGAGATGATCGGTTTGGAGACTTTGCTTCTGAGCCATAATAACGTCCAGGAACTTTATCCTCGTTTGTTTATGTCAAACATCAACCTTCAAACTCTAAAACTGGACAACAACAATATTCATCATATTGATGAGTCTCTCTTCAAAAATACTGCAAGAATGACGAAACTCTTCCTTGAGAATAACAGAATAACAAAGATCGAGAGGGGACTCTTTTCACTGAATTCATACCTCCAAGAGCTCCACCTGGACAACAACGACATCGAAGTCATAGCAGCAGGAGCCTTTTCTAAACTCCGAAAGCTGGAACACCTAAGCCTCCAAGACAACGAAATCCTTGCTCTCCCCGACGCCCTTCCCGACAAGACGAGTTCTCTTCGATATCTTCGTCTGAGCGGCAACAACCTCAACACCCTCAACGACCATTCCCTCAAAGGGCAAGACCAGCTGGATGTGCTTTGGCTTGACCGCAACAATATTTCTGCTCTGGTCGAGGGTGTGTTCAAGGATTCCGCTCTCCTTCGACAACTCCATCTGCAGGAGAACCAGATATCGTACATTCAGGAGCAGGTGTTCATGAACATGACAGAACTGCTAAAGTTGTACCTGTCATACAATCTGCTTGAGACAATCAACGAACGGATGCTGTTCGGTCTGTCTGCCTTAAATGAGCTACACTTGGACAACAACATGATAAGAGAAATCGCTCCTAACTCGTTCCATAATATGAGCAACTTAGAGAAATTAAATCTGTCAGGCAATATGTTGACGTCAATCGAAAAGAGTTTGTTCAAGACTGAACTTCGCATAACACATTTAATAATTGATAATGCACAGGTGAGCGAAATTGAAGATGGAGCCTTCGACGCTTTGACTTACCTGGACACACTGAGCTTGAGGGGCAACGATCTTTATGAACTAAATGGAGGATACCTCAAACTTAGTCAGCTTAGAAATCTTGACCTCAGTAATAATAACTTCCAGGCCGTCGGTTCATCAGCCTTGATTGACCTACCTTTCCTTGAAACCCTTGACCTGAGTGAATGCTCCATTGAGGCAGTACCACGGAACTTTTTCAACAACAGCAAAACTCTGAGGTCTCTGAGCCTGCGTGGGAACAATTTAACACACCTGGAGCCTCTTGTGTTTAGGAGTCTTTTCGATCTCCGTAGACTGGACATTTCTTACAATGCTCTCGACGGCCAAAGCTGCAGGTCACTGCTGCCAATTAAGGAACTTGAGCAACTCTCCATAAGCGGAAACCCCATCAAGCATCTATGCCCATCCTTGGGACTTTTGCATGAGATGAAAGAGCTCTACGCATCCGACATTCAGATGACGGATCTGAAGGTCGCTACAATGGAAAGTCTGAGGCACATCGAAGTCCTCGACATCTCCGACAACCACCTCACTCACTTACCCATCGGCAGCTTGCAAGACTCCTCCCTCAGGCGCCTCAACCTGGCAGGCAACAAGCTAAAGCAGATCCCTGACACCCTCTTCGTCGACGGCGTCTCGTCCCTCGAACTCCTCAACATCTCCAACAACCCGCTGGATAGACTCGTCAACAAGCAAGTAGGAAAGCGCCTGGTACTGGACTTCCTCGAAGAACTGGTTGCAACGGGGACCAAGCTGAAGGAGCTGGCGAGTCACGAGCTGCTGCACATGCCCTCTCTCAGGTCCCTCAACCTGGCCAACGGAACCATCAGCAAGATCGCCCAGGGTACCTTCAGGACGCTCAACCAGCTCTCTCAGCTCAATCTCGGCTTCAACCTTCTGCAGACGATGCCGCGAGAGAGACTGCGTGGGCTTCCTGCCCTCACACATCTCAACCTCACGAGGAACAGGCTTAAGCAGCTTGACCAGTTCCCGTCGGACTCAGGGAATATGAAGGTGAGCATCAATTAAGTGTTTGCGGAGGAAGAGGGAGAGAGAAAGGGGGAATAGGCGAGAGAGAGGAGAGAGAGAGAGAGCGAGAGAGAGAGAGAGAGAGAGAGAGAGCGAGAGAGAGAGAGCGAGAGAGAAGAGAGCGAGAGAGAGAGAGAGAGAGAGAGAGAGGAGAGAGAGAGAGAGAGGAGAGAGAGAGAGAGAGAAGACAGACAACACAGAAAAGAAATGAGGGAGGGTTGGAGATGGTGTGGTGGGATGGTGTGTGAGTGGAGTGATGGTGGGGTGTGTGTGAGGAGGGACGGTGATGGATGCATGTGATGTTGTGTGTGTGTGTGTGTGTGTGTGTGTGTGTGTGTGTGTGTGTGTGTGTGTGTGTGTGTGTGTGTGTGTGATTGTGATCATGATACAACGTATCTTTTTTCCAGCCTGTCCCTTTGTTCATTCTCAGTACAATGTTACGAAAACCACCTCCCCGTCGCTCATCCCTCACTTAACCCCCCACTGTGCCCACTCAGTCCCAGTCAGCGCGAAGTGCCCGACCGCCCGTCAATAACGCGACCGCTTCCCTCCTCCCCTTCAGGTCTTGGACGTCTCGGGGAACATGCTCACCGAAATCGAGGAGCACGTCTTCAGGCACACGGAGAGCCTCGAGAAGATCTACCTCGGGGATAACTGGATAACCTCCATTCACCCTCGATCCCTGGAGCATCTAGATCGCGTCAGGCATCTCGACCTGAATCACAACAACTTGGAAGTCCTTCAGCCCTTCGTTTTGCATCCTATCGAGAGGACATTGGAAACCATTAAGCTCACAGGTGGGTTTGGCTGCCGTTGTGCTTGCTTAGATTTGTTTGTACGTCACTTATTGTTTTTTTTTTTTTTTGGGGGGGGGAGTATCTTTTTTCGAATTGTGTTTGTTTATTGTTATGACTTTTTCAATTTTTCCTTGTGTGTCATTTTTATTATTATTATTATTTATTTTTTTTTAACTTGATTTATTAGAAATTTCTTTTCGACTTGTATAGATTTATTAGATTTTCTTTCTATGGTTATTTCCCCCCCTTTTATGTACTTTGACTTATTCGATTTTTTTCGACTTCAGGCAACCCTCTCGTATGCAACTGCGACACACTGGACTTGTGGATTTGGCTCCAGAACCACCCGGGCCAGGTTGAGTCCCCACACCTAATCGTCTGCGAAATGCCCGAGGTACGTCTAATGCCATTTCGTACTCGTTACTAATCCAACAAAAACAAATTCCCTAAATCTATGACAAATATTAGATGCATATATTTTTTTTCTTAATCGCGCAATTCATGGACGTAATCACAATGGCGTTTTCTTTCTCCGGCAGACTTTGCGAGGTCATTCGTTCCTCACTCTCTCCGCGTCCGTGTTTTGCCCTCAGCCTCTAATCCTCAACATGGACATCCAGGACACGCAGAGCCAGGCGCTGCTGGTGTCCTGGCAGGCAGCCAACACCTCAGCTGTGTATGGATTCCGGGTAAGTTTTAAAAATTCTGCTGATTTTGCATCGAGCTGCTTTTCTTACAATGTCAATCAAATAACCAATTAATCATAGACTATCTATATATGTGTTTGTATATGAGTATATATATCTATATCATATACATTCATGTATATACATACTCGTATACAAACAGGTAAATGCAGTATATTCACCATATTATTTTTCCTGCTCCTAAAATTCCGCCTCGTCTTTCCCGCCAGGTGTCGTACAAAGCAATAGGGGAGGATAACACGCCCCAGGATGTAATAACTTCCCCAACCCTCGGCTTAGGATCCCGGGAATACCTCCTGGAAGACCTGGAACCGAGTACCGAGTACCAGGTGTGCGTGCATGGTATGGCCAAGTCCCTGGGTCTCGTTCACCCTCACACTGTGGGCCCGACAGCGGAGAGTTTGCGGGATGTAAGTACTTCTTAGCAAAATGATTATTTGAACTGGTACACATATACAGCGTAAACGGGTGAAAAATATATGCACATACATACATACACACACACACACACACACACACACACACACACACACACACACACACACACACACACACACACACACACACACACACACAAATATAAATAACACATCACAGTACAGATAAATAATAGAAAACAAGTGGATGACATATAGTGCCGCAGGGCCAGCAGGACCTATTGTGTTGTTTGTGATGTTGGTAGTTGTGATATGTGTGATAGTTGATGTGTTGATGTTGTTGTGTTGTTTGTGTGTGTTGAGTGTATGTGTGTAGTTTGTGGGCTGTTGTGTGTATGGTGTAGTGATTGTAGTAGCTAGAGTGTGTGGTTGTAGGTAGATGTAGTGAGTGTGGTGGATGTTGGTAGTGTGTGTGTAGTGTGTGTTGTGTGTGTGTGTGTGTGTGCGTGATATACACATGTATATCATAAGCTGCATAACTTTCCTGCTTGAGGAAGGTCCAGAGCCAGCGGCCAGACTAACGCGCCCCCGCGCTTCTTCCCGCAGAACGACGAGGGGTCCCGCTGCATCCGCGGCCGCACGATGTGGCCTGCGTCGGCCATCGTGGCGGTGGAGCGCGTCGGCACGGTGCTCGGGGCGCTGATCGCCACGGCGGTGCTGGTCGGCATCTTCGTGATGTTCGTGCGGTACCGCGTGTGCCGCCGCGCCGGCGAGAAGGGCACGGTGGGCCACGGCGTGAAGCCCAACGGCGCCCCGCCAGACTACTACAGCCACCATCACCACTTCCCGAAGGTGCACCGCGACGACGAGTTCGCCTGCTAGGCCCGGGCTTGGGAGGCCACGTGGGTCTTTAGTGAACTGTGGTGAGCAGTGGCAAGGATGAGATGAGTGAAGGTAACTAGTGTTGAGTCAGTATAAGTAATCAGTGACAGTGTTGGCTATGGTAAGGAACTGTCGATAAATAAGGCGACAGTGAAAAAGAGACACTTTGAGAGGTATTCGGTGACGGAGAAGGAAAACAGGACGGATATTGGAAAGTAAGAAACTGAAAGGAGAAAAGACATTATAATTACCTCTTACCGAAAGATCGAATTGAGAAACTTTTGAGGAGATCCTGCCTTGCCAATCTTTACAAGTTGCAAGAAAGTTTATTCCTCATTATTAACTGTTTGATAACTTCCTTATGGCACTTTCTTTCTCTATATGAAAGAAAATACACAAACTTGTAAGATATCGTGCGGACTACGAGCAAAAAACGATGTATATTCCTGTACAAAACAGCTTTAGCGCTGTATTAGCTTTTGATAAGAGGCTGAGATTCAGAATTCATTCATCCAGTGTAATATTCACATCGAACTCGTTGACGTCATCAGCTCATAGGTGACATCACTTTGGTCCCCTCGTTGCGTCATCGTGGCTCTCTGACGTCAGCTCATATTCTCTCAGACTTTGTTTTGATATCACAACCTTTCCATGATGCCATTCTCATGCAGATTCGTAGGGCGTGGTTACCAAATGTGCCACACACACGCAAGTGACGTGCGACAAGTGTTGGCACTGTTAACTGAGAGTGCCACGTGTTATTACCTCTTTAAGATCGAGGAGGAAATTGAACTCTACATAATTTTGACCCTGTGTGACCTAGGACATTGGCCTAGGGAAAGTGAACCGCTGGAACCCGAGAACCATCGCTCAGAAAAGTATTATGGTTTACGATGACGCAACTGTGACGTAATTAAGAAGTAAAAGTGACTAGTCTTCTGTCTCGACCACCTCCTCGAGAGGCTAAAAAAGTGTGTACATTTTC
>NC_051399.1:32584700-32589700 GCF_015228065.2 Penaeus monodon
ATCAAAGGAACAGGAGAGTCAAAGCAACATCTTGAGGGAGTCTATCTAACCGGAAGCTGAGGAGATAAAGGCAGAAGGGGTAGGGGAGGAGGGGGGGCGAGGGGATCAGTGGTTGGGGTAGTAGGAGCAGTAGCAGTTGTAGTAGTAGTAGCCAAAGGAGTTATAGTCGTAGTATTCCGGATTTCAATACTAGTAGTACTAACACTAGCAGTTATAGTGGCAGGAGTAGTAGTACTGAAGTAGAAGTAGTAGTATTAATAGTAATAAGGACGTGGCTAACTGAGTGAATGTAAGAAGAAGAAGAAAAAAAAAGCGTAAATGATAAAAAAAAGAGAAAGTGATGATGAAAAAGAATGAAAAAACAAACACCATTACCACTACTAACAACGAAAAGAAAAATTCACAAAATAAGATAAAAAAAGGAAAACTTAAAATCAGAATTAGAAAGAGGGAAAAAATGTTGGCAATGATGTTTGGTGCAGTTGATAGAGACAGAGAAGATGCATTGTCCGACACATCACTCTTCCTAACAACGCAAACATAAAAGCGATAAAGCACTTACGAAGAGAGGGGGAGGGGAGAGAGGGAAGAAGATAGATTGGGGCAACGGGGATAAAAGGAGGGAAGAGGAGGAGAGGGAGGAAGAAAGAGGGGAGAGAGGGAAGAAGATAGATTGGGGGGTAAAAGAGAAGAAGAGGATAGAGAGGAGGGGAGAAGGGAGAGGATGGGGATAAAGAAAAGAAGAGACAAAGGGGTTGGGAGAGGAAGAAAAGAGGGATGATGGGAGTAGAAGGAGAACAGGGAGAAGAAGAGGAGGAAGAAGAGAAGGGAGAGATAAAAGCAGGGAGGAGAGGAAAGGCGAAATAAAAGACGGAGATAGAAGAAGAGGGAGGAGGGGATAAAGGATAGGATAGGAGAGGAGAGTGAATTTGAGGAGAGAAAGTAAGTAGAGATAAGTGGAGAGCGGAGTGGATGAGAGAAACGAGGAGAAAGGGGAAGACCAGTAGTCGCAGGGTAAGAGGAAGGTAAAGACAGGAGAGGAGAGACAGGATGGAGAGAAAGAATCAGCGAGAGAGAGAGAGAGAGAGAGAGAGAGAGAGAGAGAGAGAAGAGAGAGAGAGAGAGAGAGAGAGAGAGAGAGAGAGAGAGACAGACAGACAGACAGACAGACAGACAGACAGACAGATAGATAGATAGATAGATAGATGGATAGACAGATAGATTGAGAGAGAGAGAAAAAGGAAAAGAAAACAAAGAGATGAAGAAAGATATAAGGAGGAAACAAGAAAGAGGAAAATGTGTGAGAAAACGAAAGAAAAGAGAGGAAAAAAAGAAAAGTGAGGAAATTGAGACACAGAAAGGGCGAAAAGAAGGCGTAAAGTGAAAGAAGGAGATGAGAAAATGTGGAAGAGTGGAAAAGAGAAGAATAAGACAGAGAGGGAAAAAAAATAGAGAAATGGGAGAAATAACAAATTCGATAAAAAAAATGAAGGAAAGGAAGAAGAAGAAAAGAGAGAGAAAAAACACAGAATAAAATAGATGAAAGAGGAAGGATGAAGAAAAAAGAAAATGAATTTTCTGTAAAAAAAAAAAATAGGAATCAAAAAGAGGAAAGAGGAGAAAGAGAAGGCGAAGAGAGAGAAAGAAGGACAAAAAAATCAAAATCAAAGAGGAAGCGAAGAAAAAAAATCAAACGAAAAATAAAACAAAAAAGAGGTAAGAAGGAGGAGTAGAGGAGAGGTAGGCACAGAGGGAAGGGGGAGGGAGGAAGGGGGGAGCCTGAGGGGAGGGGAGGGGGGGAGGTGGCCTAAGGGGAGGTGAGGGGGGAGGGAGGGGGGGAGCCTGAGGGGAGGTGAGAGGGGGGGGAGGGGGAAGGGAATAGAAACCTGTGGCCAGGTAGAGGAGCGGAGAGGGGGTGACTGAGGGAGTGAAGGCGGGGGGGGGGAAGGACATATCTCAATTCCTGTGCCTCCAAGCTCACCCTACGAGCTATGCGGCAGGAGGAGTGGACGAGTCAGGGATATTCGGTCGGTGGGTGGATGGCAGAGCCATTCTTGGCACTAATAGCATCAGACGCGCCCTAGCGGCGGAGGGGAACTAGGCGGGAGAGGGGGAGGGGTAAAGGGGAGGGAGGGAGGGGGAGGGAGGCTGGAGAAAAGGGGAGGGGGGGAGAGGAGGGGGGGAGGAAGGGAAGGGGAACTAGGACGGGGGAGAAGAGAGGGGAGGGGGTTTAAGAGGGGAGGAGGAGGGGAATTGGGAAAGAGAGGAGCATTAGAAAAAAAGGGGGAGGCTAAGAAGGAGAGGGGATGGAAGGAGGGGGGAGAGAAGGATTAGGGCAAGGGGAGGGGAAGGGGAAGGGAATTACGGGAGAAGAGGAGAAAGGGGAAAGGGTGAGGATGAGTAGGAAGAGGGGAAAGAGAGGATAGGTGCAGGCAGGGGAGAGGAAGGAGGAGAGGGAATGGCCGGGGGCATGATGAAGAGGGGAGAGAGAAGAGGGGAGAGGAGAGGGTAGCGGGCGGGGCCTTCTTTCCATCCTCCCTCTCTTCCTTCCTTCGCTCGGCGGGAACAACAACTCAGAAATGATGTGGAAGCTGGGGAAGGTAATTGGATATTGATGGGGGGGGGGGATGAGAGTAGGTGAAGATGGTGGTTGGGGAGGATGTGGGAGGAGGGAAGGAAGGGGAGGAAAAAGGAGGTGGGAAAGGGGAGGAGAAAGAGGTGGGGGAAGGGGAGGAGAAAAGAGTGGGGGAAGGGGAGGAGAAAGAGGTGGGGAAGGGGAGGAGAAGGAGGTGGGGAATGGGAGGAGAAGGAGGTGGGGAAGGGGAGGGAGACGGAGGTGGGGAAGGGGAGGAGAAGAAGGTGGGGATGGGGAGGAGAAAGAGGTGGGGAAGGGGAGGAGAAGGAGGTGGGGAAAGAAGGAGAGGAGAAGGGAGGTGGGGAAGGGGAGGAGAAGGAGGTGGGGAAGGGGAGGAGAAGGAGGTGGGGAAGGGGAGTAGAAGGAGATGGGGAAGGGGAGGAAGAAGGAGGTGGGGAATGGGAAGGGAGGAGAATGAGAGCTGGGGAGGGAGGAGAAAGAGTGGGAGGAAGGAGAAGGAGGTGGGGAAGAGGGAGGAGAAGGGAGGTGGGAAGGGGAGGAGAAGGAGGGGAAGGGGAGGAGAAGGAGGTGGGAAGGGGAGGAAGAAAAAGAGTTGGGGAAGGGGAGGAGAAAAGAGGTGGGAAGGGGAGGAGAAGAAGGTAGGGAAGGGGAGGAGAAGAAGGTAGGGAAGGGGAGGAGAAGGAGGTGGGGAAGGGAAGGAGAAGGAGGGGGGAAGGGGAGGAGAAGGAGGTGGGAAGGGGAGGAGAAAGAGGGGGGAGGGGAGGAGAAGGAGGTAGGGGCAGGGGAGGAGAAGGAGGTGGGGAAGGGGAGGAGAAAGAGGTGGGGGAAGGGGAGAGAGAAGAAGGTTAGAATGGGAGGAGAAGGAGTGTAGGGAAGGGGAGGAGAAGGAGGTGGGGAAGGGGAGGAGAAGAGGTGGGGAAGGGGAGGAGAGAAGGTAGGGAAGGGGAGGAGAAGGAGGGGGAGGGGAGAGAGGAGGTGGGGAAGGGAAGGAGAAGGAGGTGGGGAAGGGGATGGAGAAGAAGGTGGGAAGGGGAGGAGGAAGGTTAGGGAAGGGTGAGGAGAAGGAGGTAGGGGAAGGGGAGGAGAAGGAAGGGGGAGGGAGAGAGGAGGTAGGGAAGGGGAGGAGAAGGAGGTGGGTGAAGGGGAGGAGAGGAGGTGGGGACGGCGGAGGCGAAAGAGGTGGGAAGGGGAGGAGAAGAGGTGGGGAATGGGAGGAGGAACGAGGTGGGGTAAGGGCAGGAGAAGGAGAGGTGGGGAAGGGGGAGGGGAAGAATGAGGTGGGGAAGGGGAGGAGAAAGAGGTGGGGAAGGGCAGGAGAAGGAGGTGGGGAAGGGGGAGGAGAAGAAGGTAGGGAAGGGGAGGAGAAGAGGTGGGAAGGGGAGGAGAAGGAGGTGGGGAAGGGGAGGAGAAGGAGGTGGGGAAGGGGAGGAGAAAGAGGTGGGGAAGGGGAGGAGAAGGAGGTGGGGAAGGGGAGGAGAAGAAGGTAGGGAAGGGGAGGAGCAAGGAGGGAAGGAGGTGGGGAAGGGGGAGGAGGAAGGAGGTGGGGAAGGGTGAGGAGAAGAAGGTGGGGAAGGGGAGGAGAAAGGAGGTGGGGAGGGGAGGGAGAAGAGGTGGGGAAGGGAAGAGAAAGGAGGTGGGGAAGGGAAGGAGAAGGACGGTGGGGTAAGGGGAGGAGAAAGAGGTGGGGAAGGGGAGGAGAAAAGAAGAGGTGGGAAGGGGAAGGGAGGAGAAAGCGGTGGGGAAGGCGTGAGGAGAAAGAGGTGGGGAAGGAGGAGGAAAGAGGTGGGGAAGGTGAGGAGGAAAGAGGTGGGGCAAGGGCAGGAGAAGGAGGGGGGAAGGGGAGGGAGAAGAAGGTAGGGGAAGGGGAGGAGAAGGAGGTGGGGGGGAAGGGGGAGGAGAAGGAGATGGCGGAAGGGGAGCGAGAAGAATGAGGTGGGGAAGGGGAGGAGAAAGAGGGGGGAAGGGGGGGAGGAAAAGAGGTGGGGAAGGGGAGGAGAAAGAGGTGGGGAAGGGCAGGAGAGGAGGTGGGGTAAGGGAGTAAGGGGAGGAGACGAGGGTGTGTTTCTGTTTTTTGGTGTGTGTGGTGTTTTTTTTTTTCGGGGGGGGGGGGGGGTGTGGTGGGGGGGTTGGGGGGGGGAACGCGGTGGGAAGGGGAGGAGAAAGAAGGTAGGGAAGGGAGGAGAAAGAGGTGAGGGAAGGGAGGAGAGGAGAGGAGAAGGAGGTGGGGAAGGGGAGGAGAAAGAGGTGGGGAAGGGGAGGAGAAGGAGGTGGGGAAGGGGAGGAGAAAGAGGTGGGGAAGGGGAGGAGAAGAAGGTAGGGAAGGGGAGGAGAAGGAGGTGGGGAAGGGGGGAGAAGAGACGGGTGGGAAGGGGAGGAGAAAGAGATGGGGAAGGGGAGGAGAAGA
>NC_051399.1:32594700-32599700 GCF_015228065.2 Penaeus monodon
GAAGAAACGTATGTGTAGCTGACCCGACGCTGCGGGCGGGTTCACAGAGAATGCAAGGGCAGGTGTGGGCGTCACATAAGGAAATAATATATATGGGCGTTTGTGAGCGGTCTATAAAGGGGGAAGGCGGGCGTTATCTGTGTATTTGAGATCAGCGTGACGAATTCAATGCATAAATACTGCGTTTTAGGGCTAAATTTCGTTCACGGATCCTCATACAGTGGACAGGGTGTGTGGCAGTAATAAGAGATATGGATTCTCTAAACTGCTAATATTTCCTTTTTTTTTCATTCGTTTTTGTTCGTCTCTGTTTTTCTCTCTCTTTTTTTTTTTTTTATCTCTCTCTTTTCTGTATTTATAAGTGTCTATATTTATCTCTATATCAACATTTATGTCGATCTATCTATCCATATATCTTTCTACATCTATATATCTGTATCTGTCTATCTGCCTATTTATTTATCCATCCATCTATTCCTATATCTATCTATCTATAAATGATCCCCTATCTTTCACATCGTCCGTTTATCTTTTCTAAAAACCTAATTTACATCCTTTTTTATTTCTTTTTCTTTTTCTTCTTTTTTATACGCTTATTTTGGTAATATCCTGTTCCTCGTAATATATTATCCTCTTAGCGTGTTACTTATTCCTTGCTCTACTTTCACTCTCTTCCGCTTCTTGATGTTCTTTAAATCTCAGTCTCTCTCTCTCTCTCTCTCTTCTCTCTCTCTCTCTCTCTCTCTCTCTATCTCCTCTCTGCTCTCTCTCCTCTCCGTCTCTCTCTCCTCTGTCATCTCGCTCTTCTTTCTCTGCTCTCTGTCTCCTCCTCGCCTCTCCTCCTCTCTCTCTCTCCTCCTCTCTCTCTCTCTTCTCTCTCTCTCTCTCCTCTCTCTCTCTCTCTCTCTCTCTCTCTCTCTTCTCTCTCTCTCTCTCTCTCTCTCTCCTCTCTCTCTCTCTCTCCTCTCCTACTGTCTCTCGCTCTCTCACTCGTCTCTGTCTGTCTGTCTGTCTGTCTGTATGTCTGTCTGTCTGTCTGTCTTTCTCTGTCTCTTCTCTCTCTCCTCTTCTGTCTCTCTCTCTCTCTACTCCCCTCTCTCCTCTCTCTCCTTCTCTTTCTCGTTTCTTTCTCTCTCTCTCTTCGTCTCCTCTCTCCTCCTCTCTTCACTCTGCTCTCCCTCTCTCTCCTCTCTCTCTTCTCTCTCGTCTCTCCTCTCTACTCTCTCTTCTCTTCTCTCTCTCTCTCTCTCTGTCTCTCTCTCTCTATCTCTCTCTCTCTCTCTCTCTCCTCTACTCTCTGTCTCTCTCCTCTTGTCCGCTCTCTGTGTGCTCTTCTCGCTCTTTTCCTCTCCTCTCTTTCTTTTTCTTCTCTCTCTTTCTCTCTGTCTCTCTTCTGTATGTCTCTCTGTCTGTCTGCTCTCTCTCTCTCTATCTCTCTCTCTCTCTCTCTCTCCAGTGCTCTCGTCTGATCCTCCTCTCTCTCTCTGTCTCTCTCTCTCTCACTCTGTCTCTGTCTGTCTGTCTGTCTGTCTGTCTGTCTGTTTCTCTCTCTTTCTCTCTCTCATTCCTCCCTACTTCTTACTCATTTCGATCTTTCTCCTTCTCTTCCTCTTCCTCTTTGTCCTTCCCCTTGTACGGCCTCGCCGTCTTCGTCTGTCATCTTCTCTTTTTCCTTTTCCTATT
Source organism: Penaeus monodon (assembly GCF_015228065.2). Taxonomy (NCBI): domain Eukaryota; kingdom Metazoa; phylum Arthropoda; class Malacostraca; order Decapoda; family Penaeidae; genus Penaeus; species Penaeus monodon. The sequence continues at coordinate 32,596,384 of NC_051399.1, forward strand.
TTTCTTCTTTTCTTCATTATCTCAGTTTTTCCTATCTCTTTCGTTCTCTTTTTATCATGTCCTAGTAGCCCTTTTTCTTCTTTTTTTTTCTTCTCTTTTTTCACTCTTTCTTCCCTCTCTCTCCTTCCACTCTTATCCCTTTCTTCCCCCTCCTCTTCCTCCTACCTTTCACCTTTGCCTTCCTCTCCTTTCTCCTTCTCCCCCTCCCCCTTTTCTCTACCTCTTTGTATCCTTTTCCCTTTCCTCCTACTCCCTTCTACTTCCTTTCTTCTCCACTTCCTCCTACCCCTTCCTATTATTCCCACCCCTCCTCCCCATTCTCCTCCACCTCTCCCTACACCCCTTCTCCGCCCCCTTTCTCCTTCATCTCCTCTTTTTTCTTTCTCATTATCCTACCCCTTCAACCTCCTTCCTACTCCACCTCCTTTCTTTCTCATTATCCTACCCCTTCAACCTCCTTCGTCCTCCACCTCCTTCTCCTCCTCCACCTCCTTCCTCCTCCACCTCCTTCCTCCTCCACCTCCTTTCTCCTCCACCCTCCTCCACCTCCTTCGTCCTCCACCTCCTTCGTCCTCCACCTCCTTCGTCCTCCACCTCCTTCGTCCTCCACCTCCTTCGTCCTCCACCTCCTTCGTCCTCCACCTCCTTCGTCCTCCACCTCCTTTGTCCTCCACCTCCACCTCCTTCGTCCTCCACCTCCTTCGTCCTCCACCTCCTTCGTCCTCCACCTCCACCTCCTTCGTCCTCCACCTCTTTCGTCCTCCACCTCCTTTCTCCTCCACCTCCTTTCTCCCCCGCAACCCTTCCCCCCCCCCCCTCTGATCGCAGCCTCTCTGACCTTCCAATACAATTAAGGACCAATAACACTCTCTCAACGACTCCCTCTATCGGACGGAAGTGATGCTTTAGGCGACCTATTTCCCCACGTGTTCTTCCTCCATTAACCTCTCTCTCTTTTCTCCTTTCTTTCATTCCTGTTCCCTCTTCTCCTCTCTCTTTTTTTCGTTTTCGTTTTTTTCTTTCGCTACTTTGGTTTTTGTTTATTCAAAAATCTAGTCCATTTGTTTCTTTTTCTCCCTCTCTTCTTACTCGTTTTCTCTTCCTCTCCCTCTTTATCCCCCTTCATTTCTTTCCCCTTTTCCTTCTTCTTCCTACTTATCCTCTTTCAATTTTCCCCCTCCTCTTCCTCTTCCTCCTTTACCTTCTCATTTTCCTCTTCCTTTTCACACTTCTCCTTCTCCTCCTTTCCTCTTCTGTCTGTTTTTGCTTCATCTTCCCAAGAACCAAATCTTTATCTTTTTCTATTCCTGGACGAGCCTCGCGTCACGTAGGCGTCGCGGCCCTGTTGCCCTAGCGTCCGGTGGAATCGCGAGAGAAGGAGAAACCATGATAAAGAAATAGGGAGAGAGAAAGAAGGGAGGAATAATGATGATAACTGTGAGATAAGAGATGGTCTTCGAGCGTCCGGTGGAATCGTGAGAGAAGGAGAAACCATGATAAAGAAATAGGGAGAGAGAAAGAAGGGAGGAATAATGATGATAATTGTGAGGTAAGAGATGGTCTTCGAGCGTCCGGTGGAATAGCGAGAGAAGGAGAAATCATGATAAAGAACAAGAAGAGGGTAAGGAGGGGGTTGGAGAGAGGAGAAATCATGATGAAGAAATAAGGAGAGAGAAAGAAGGGAGTTGGAGGAATAAAGATAATAATAAGGAAAGAGGAGACGATTTTCAGACGCAAGAAAAAATAATGAGAAGCGAAGGAATCATGATTACGAAATAAGAAGAGGAATAAAAATAAAAAGAAGAAAAGAGGAGATAGGCGTCCGGTGGAATCGTGAAAGAAGAAGAAATCATAATAACGAAAAGGAAAAGAAAGGAGTAATATGAAGAAGAGGAAGAAGAAAAGAGGCAATCGATAATGAAAGAAGAAATCATGATAACGAAATAATAATAATAATAATAATAATAATAATAAGAGGTGGAGAGAAAAAAAAAAGAGATGATGATGAAGAAAAGAGGCGATTGATAATGAAAGAAATAATTATCTCCATGAAATAAGAAGACGAAAAGAAAGGAGTGATACGAAGAAAAAGAAGAATGAAAGAGAGAAAGTCTTCGGAAATAGGAAGAAATAATGAAAAGGAAATGGATGATAACGAAATAAGAAGAGATGAAAATGAAAGAATAAGACGAAGAATAAACTAAAAAATGATCCTGGGCGAAAAGAAAATGATATAAATAAAGAAAAAAAGACGAAGATAAAAAAAACAAAACAATGTTTATTGAACGAAAGGAGGGAGGGAGTGAAAATAGGATAAAAATAGGACTAAAGAAGATGAAAACGAAGAAGAAGAAAAAAATAAAAATATCGAAATTAACAAAAACAAAATCACGCGAAAAATAAGAGAAAAAAAAAGAAAAATAACACGGAGAAGAAGAAGAGAAAGAATGAAGGAATAGGAAAATATGGCGATGAAGAGGAACAGCTGAAAAAGAAAGAAAGAAAGTAAAGTTGAAAAAAACGGAATAGAAGAAAAAAAAAAAAAAAAAAAAAAAAAAAAAAACGAAAATATGTGTAGTAATGTGTAATGATAATGGCAATAATAAAAATGATAATGATAATTTTGATAATAATAATAATAATAACAATATCAATAATAGCAGATACAATGATTATAATATTAGTAATAGTAATAATAATTATGATAATAATAATGATAATAATAATAATAATAATAATAACAACAACAACAATGATATTAATAAATAAATATCAATAATAATAATAAATGATAATAATAATAATAATAATAATGTTGTAATTATTATCATTATTATTATTATTATTATTATTATTATTATTATTATTATTATTATTATTATTAATCAATAAATATTAATAACAACAAGAACGTAACAAACAATGATGATGAAAATAACAACAGCCATGATAATAAAACAAATAAATGAAAAAGAAAAAAAAAAAAAAAACTCGTCTTCAGGAAATTCTTGAAGACGATGAGCAGACTGAGAGAGAGAGAAAGGAAAATAAAAGATGAAAGTGGAAAAGCAACGATAACGAAACTCGAAGAGAAGATAAATATGCAATTGTCTATTCCGATAACAAATGAAGGACGCTTTCCTCAGAAGGATGCTTCGAGAGGATCCAGCGGGAGGAAGGATGCTGGAGAGGAAGGAAGTGGTATTGTTGCGTCACGAGAGGAAGGAGTGGAGAGTGGAGGAGGAGGGGGAGGAGGAGGAGGGGGAGGGGGAGGAGGAAGGGGAGGAGGAGGAGGAGGAGGAGGAGGAGGAGGAGGA
>NC_051399.1:32604700-32612200 GCF_015228065.2 Penaeus monodon
CTGTGTATGTGTATACAAACACACACACACACACACACACACACACACACACACACACACACACACACACACACACACACACACACACACACATATATATATATATATATATATATATATATATATATATATATATATATATATATATATATATATATATATATATATATATATATATATATATATGCATGTGCATGTAACACAAAATAGTGAAAAAGACGAAAAAATGTGGAAGGAAAGGCTACAGCGCGAAGAGCGCCAGACGGCCGGTCGTCCGAGCACCAGCTGAGGGATGAAAACTTCAGCGGATTATTAGCCGAGTGAAGGAGGTGACAGAGGAGGCCGTTGTGAGAGACGCGAAGGAGAGCTACTGTCGGTGAGGGACGATTGTGGCTGATTACTCTCGATTAAATGATGGTCGTCGCCGCCAGATTTCTGGGGAGGATGTATATGAAGCCTCCGTTTTAAGGATGGTGTGTATAAAGCCTTCGCTTTAGGAGTGATGTGTATAAAGCCTCCATTGTGAGGATACGTATATAATACTTTCATTTCAAGGATGATGCATATAAAGCCTCTACTATATGTATACAAAGCCTCCATATTGTGAGGGATATGTATAAGGCCTACACTTTTTGTGTGTGTGTGTGCAAGCCTCCACTTTATGCATGATATGTACAAAGCTTTTATTCTCCACCTTGTGCATAATTCACATACAGCCTCTTGCGGGTAATGTGAATAACGTTTCCACTTTTCGAATGAAATATATAAAGCCTCAATTTAACTGTTTTGTGTATAAAAAATCGTGTATAAAACTATCTTAAGGATAATACATATAAAGTCTTGTGTCTCGTATAATGCCTCCGTGTATATAAGACACTGTGGAAAGTGTCTCGAGAAAAATGATACATATACGCTGGGAATAAGAGAATGTAAACTTTTTTTATTGGGGAAAAAAAACAGTTTGGGGAATTAATGGGGCCCCTTTTCGAAAAAAATTTAAAAAAATTTTTAAAATTTTTTGGGTTTTAAAAAATTTTTTTTTTTAAAAAAACCAAAAAACAAAAACCCCCAAACCCCAAAAACCACTAAATTTTAAAAAATATAATATAACCTTTTTAAAATTTTTAAATATTTTTTTAAAATTTTTTAATTATAATTTGAATTAAAAAATGGGGGGGGGGTTTTTAAAAAAAACCCAGGGAAACAGGGCCCGCTTTTAAGGGGAAAGGGGGTTTTGGAACTTACCCCTTTTAAAAAAATAAGATTTGGGGCCCGTTTGAGGGCGAGAAACGGGTTGAGGGAAAAAAGTTAAAACCCGCTGGGGGGGAAAAATAAGAATTAAAAAATTTTTAAAAAAAATTTGTAAGAAAAAAGGGAAATTAAAGTATAAAATTTTTAAAATATGAATAAAAATATAAAAATTTAATATAAATTTTAATTTTAAAATTTTTTTTTTAAAATTTAGATTTAAAAAGAAAAAAAAGGGGAAAATTTTAAATTAAATTTTTTAATTAATAAAATTTAAATTTTAATGAAAAGCTTTTTTAAATTTTTTATAAAATTTTTTAAAAAATATAAAAAGATTTTTTAAAATAAATTTTTTTAATAATTAATATAAAAAATTTTTTTTTTTTTTTTTTTTTTTTTTTTTTCCCTTTTTTTTTTTTTTTTTCTTTTTTTTAGGGGGTTTTATGTTTCCGCCGGGGAAAAATTATTTTTGGGGTTGTTTAATAGGGGGTTCCCTTTCCCTTTTTTGGGGGATGGGTGTTTTTTATAAAATTTTCTCAATTTTATGGGTTGGGAACCGTTGGGGGGGCCCCCCACCCAGTCGGGGGATATTTGGGTAAGCCTTTCCCCAAGGGAAAAAGGGCCCCCATCAAATTAACTAATTTGTAAATTTTTGGGTCAGTAAAAATCCCCCCCCTTTTGATATTTTTTTCAAAATTGTTTTATATATAAAAAAAAAAATAATATCAATTTTTTTTAAAAATTTTTAATATATTTATAAAATATATATAATATAAAATATAAATTTTAAAAATTTTTAAAAATAAATAATACTAAAAATATATAAAATATAATAAAAAAAAAAAATTTATAAAAATTTTTTAAAAATATATAAAAATTTAATATAAAAGAATATAATATATTATTAAAAATTTATTTTTTTAATATTTAAATTTTGGGGGGGTTTTTGGGGGGGGTTGTTGGGGTTGGTTTTTTGTTTTTTTGGGGTGTTTTTGGGGGTTTTTTTTTTGTGTGTTTTTTTTTGTTTTTGTTTGGTTTTTTTTTTTTTTTTTTGGGGTTGTTTTTTTTTTTTTTTTTTTGTTTTTTTTTTTTTTTTTTGGGGGGGAGTTTGGGTTTGGGGGGGGGTTTTTTTGGTGGTATTTTGGGGGTTTTGGGTGGGTGGGTTTTTGGGGGTTTTTGGGGGTTTTTTTTTTGGTTTTTTTTTTTTCCCTTAAAAATTATTTTTTTTTTTTAAATTTAAAAAATATAAAAGGGGAGGGGGGGAAAAAGGGGGGGAAAACGACTATCCTACTATTTTTTTTTGGGGCGGAAAAGGCCCCCCCGGGAAATTTTTTTAAAAAATTTTTAAAAAAATTTTATAATAAAAAAGAAAAAAAGATATAAAATTTAATTTATAAAATAATTTTAAATATATAAAAAAAAAATTTTAATAAAAAAATTTAAATTTATAATAAAATATATATAAATTATTAATTTTTATATAAAAAAAACCTTTAATAATATATATAATAATATTTTATATATAAATTTATATTATATATAATTTTTAATATATATAAAAAAATTTTAATTTTTAAATAAAAATTTTAAAATTATATAATATATATAAAATATATAGAAAAAAAAGGGGGGGGGGGGGGGGGGGGGGGGCCAAAAAAAAAAAAAAAAAAAAAAAAAAAAAAAAAAAAAAAAAAAGAGAGGAGAAAAAGAGAGGAGAGAGAGAGGGGAAAAGAGAGAGAAAAGGGGAGAGAGAAAAGAAGAGGAGAGAAAAAAAAAAAAAAAAGGGAAGAAAGGAGGAAAATGAGAAGAAAAAAAAAAAGGGAAAAGGGAAAAGGGGAAAAAGGGAAAAAAAGGAAAAAAAAAAAAAAAAAAAAAAAAAAAAAAAAAAAAAAAAAAAAAAAAATGAGAAAGAAAAAATAAAAAAAAAAAAAAAAAACAAAAAAAAAAAAAAAGAGAGAGAGAGGGGAGGAAAAAAAAAGGGGAAGAAGGGGGGAAAGGGAAGGGGGGGGGGGGAAAAAAAAGGGGGGAACGGGGAAAAGAAAAAAATGAAAAAAAATTAAAAAAAAAAAAAAAAAAAAAAATAAATAAAAAAAAAAAAAAAAACAAAAAAAAAAAAAAAAAAAAAAAAAAAAAAAAAAATTTTTAAAAAAAAAATAGGGGGGGGGGGGGGGGGGGGGGGGGGGTGGGGGGTGGGGGGGGGGGGGTTTTGGGGGGGGTGGTTGTTTGGTGGTGTTTGGTTGTGTGGGGGTTTTTTTTGGGGGTTTTTTTTTTTTTTGGGGGGGGGGTTTTTTTTTTTTTTTGTTTTGGGGGTTTTTTTTGGGGGGTTTTTTGTTTTTTTTTTGGGGTTGGGTTTTTTATGTTGTTTTTTTTTTTTTTTTTTTTTTTTTTTTTTTATTTTTTTTTTTTTTTTTTTTTTTTTTTTATTTTTTGTGTTGTGTGTGTGTGTGTGTGTGTGTGTTTTGTGTTTGGTGGGTTTGTGTGTGTGTGGTGTGGGTGTGTGTGTGTGTGGGGGTTTGTGTGGGTGGTTGTGGTTGGGTGGGTGTGTGTGTGTGCCTTTTTTTTGTTTTAAAAAACCCCCCCCCCAAATAAAGGAACCCCCCCCTTTCCCCCTTCTTTTCCCCCTCTCTCTCTTCTCTTCTTCCTCTTTCCCTCTCTCTTTCTCTTTTTTCCCTCTCTTTTTTTTCCCTCTCTCTTTTTTTTTTTTTTTCCCCCCCCCCCTTCTCCCCCCTTTTTCCCCCTTTTTCCCCCCTTTTTTTTTCCCCTTTTCCCCCTTTTTGGGGCCCTTCTTTCTTGCCGTTGATACCCTTTTTAATAATTTTGTAAAAGCAAACCAAAGGCACGAAAAAACTTTTAAAGGCAAAAAACAAAATTTCCCCCCTAAAAATTACATTTAAATTTTCCCGGGGGGCCAAAAAATTTTTGGGAAAAGAAAAACCCGGGGTGGGGAGGTTGTCGAAATGGTTTGGAAGTATGGTACCTACTGTCATGAATACTATTGTTAACATTGCCTTTGTTCTGTTAGTGTCATCACACCATGATCATCGTTGCAAGTCGTAAATTTTTTCTTTTATTTTAACAAAATTTTTTTTTAAGTTTTAGTTGTTTCTTTATTTATCTTTGTTATTTCAATAACCCCCCTTTATGAAAACAATAAATTGTTAAATTTTTTCATAAACTTATTTTTACAGTTTTTATCACCTTACAAAGATCCATACACCATATCATATTATTTTATTTGTTTAAAAAAGTTTGCATTTTCGAGTCACCATCATTATTTTGTAACGAAAAATCTTTAGTAAAAGGCTTTCCCCCAAACTCTCATATACATTTTTTATGATCAAACCTCAACTCAATTTTTCCCAAGGGATGGAGAATGGCCTGCATTGTTAAATTGCCACAAGATAAGCAAAAAAATTTTTATATTAAAAAAGGGGAAAACAAAAGATTGAAAGATATTTATATATATATATAAAAAAAATATTAAAAAATATATATATATAGAGAAAAGAGGAGATGAGAGAGGGGGAGAAAAGAGGAAAAGAGAGAGAGAAGAGAGAAGAGAGAGAGGAGAGCGACCCCCCCACCGACAAAAAAAGAAGAATTATCTTCGGCCCCAAAATTTGGGGTAACAGTGGTTGGAAAAGGGAAAAGGACGTGCCCCCGGGGGGGGAGTTCAAGAAAAAAAACCCGGAAGGGGGCCCCCTCATGAAAAAAAGGCCAAACTCCCAAAAGGCCTTTGGAAAAAAACGAATGAAAAAAACGGAAGAAAAAAAAAGAGGAGGGGGAAAAAAAAAAAAGAGAGAGAGAGAGAAAGAGAGGAAGAGAGGAGAAGGAGAGAGAGAAGAGGGAAAGGGGGAGAGGAGAGAGAGAGAAGGAGAGAGAGAGGCGAAGGAGAAGAGAGAAGAGGAAAAAAAAGAGAGGAGAGAAAGGGGGAGAGAGAGGGGGAGAGAGAGAGAGATGAGAAAGAAAAAGAGAAGAGAAGGGGAAAAAGGAGAAGAGAGAGAGAGAGAGAGAGAGAGGGGGAGAAGAGAAGAGAGAGAGAGAGAGAGAGGGGAGAGGAGAGAGAGGGGAGAGAGAAAAAGAGAAGGAGAGGAAGAGAGAGAGAGGGAGAGAGAGAGGGGAAGGGGAAAGAGAAGAGAGAGAAGAAGAAGAAGAGAGAAGAGAGAGGGGAGAAGGGAAAAAAAAGAAAAAAGAGAGGAGAAAAAAGGAAAAAAGAAAAAGAAGACGAAAAAAGAAGAAAAGGGGGGGAGAGAAAAAGGGAAGAAAGGGGAAAAAAAAAGAAAGAAGAAAAAAAAAGAAAATAGATAACAAGAAGGAGAGGCCCAAACCCCAGGGCAGGGGCAGAAGGAAGATAGGGGGGAAGGAGAATAAAGAGCCAAAGAAGTGGGGACCCCAAGGGGGAAGGAAAAAAAAAAAAAACAGAAATAAAAAAAATTTTTACCCAAAAAAAAGCCCGGGGGGCCGTCCCCCCCCCCCCCCCGAATCAAAGAGCCTGTTTTTTTTGAAAGGGGTGATAAGAAATATGAGGGCCAAATTTTCCCGATCCCTCCGCAGGCCCCCGGGAAGAAGCCCGCCAAATTTTAAAAATTATTTCTCTCCCCCCCCGGGTTTAAAAAAAAAAGGGGGGCCGGGTTTTCTGGAAAACCCCCCCCCCCCAGGGATCCTTCATTAAACCCGTTTAAAAAAAAAGAAGGGAAAACCAAAAGGATTTTTCGAAAACTAGTGTAAAAAATGAGGTCTAAAATTTGGGGCCCATAAGGGACGGCCTTGGACAAAACCCACAGCTTCGCTAAATTTCCCTTAAGTATACGGGGAAGGAAAGGAAAGGAACCCCCCCTCTTGTGAATCGGGGTAACCAGGTTGGGGGCAAGCCCCTACACAAGTCCCAGGGAAAAATAAATTAGTTTTAGCACTGGGGTCGTTTCATTTGGGGTTTTGAAACAAAAGACTTTTAAAAAAACTGGGGTTTTTAAAAGAGAAGGGTTTAAAGGGGGGAAAGGCCCGGGGGAGGAAACCGGGAAATAGGGTCTCCAAAACGGGGAAAGACCTTTCCCCAAAAAAAAAAAAAAAAAAAAAAAAAATGGGGGTGCCCCATTTTTCCTGGGGGCCAAAAGGAAAGGGGGGAGGAAAAAAAAAAAAAAAGAAAGGGGAAAATTGGGGGGGGGGGGGGGGTAATTAGTTTATTTTTTTCGAGACCCCTGATGAATGAAATATGAGGCTCGTAAATTTCGACTCGATCCATCACGGCAGCTGCCTCTGTTATTCCACCGACAGCTGCGTCTTTCAAATTCTAATAAGTACTTACCTCTGCCAAAGAAGCATGGACGCCGTCGGCTTTGTGAGATCGATGTATTCAGGTGATAGCCGAGTGTTTTACTAGCGATGAAATCCGCACGTTGAAGCATATTTATTCGTGTTTCCATGGCACTCCGCTTTCGGTATTATCAGTTAAAAATGGTGAATGAGGAGAAAGAGCAGGCGAAACCGAGCACTTGTTCGAAATCTAGGGTGTAAAAGGAGGAGATGTCAGTGTTCCTAAGTGGTTGGATGGCACCATAAGGACGGCACTGTAAGGACAACAGCGACACTTTGCATCTCGCCGTAAATCCTTGGCACTCTGGACGTATGAGGGGGTGGGGCGGGGCTCAAGGAACCAGGAATGTGATACCGACATGCCAGCAATAGCTCTGTGACAATCGAGGTGACATCTAGCGCTTGGATAGCGCACTATGCTCGCATCACACAGAGTCCCCAGGGAAAAGATAAAGAGTTACGACTCTTAGCACTGGCGTCGTTGTCCATCCGTGTTGCCTTTTGAAAACAAGAAATGTTTACTCTTCAAACAACTGCGCTTTATAAAACGCTAGAATGGGTTTGATAACACGGTGAGGAATCGCTGCGGCAGAGGAGAGAGTCAAGCCGGGCTAAGTACCTGGTCTCCAAAGCAGGTGAAGACTTCATTGATGCCTTATCTCTTGGGCGGTGAAGGTAGGATCAGACCCGACTTGTCCTGGCGAGTCTTCAAGGACGGAGAGGGGAGAAAGAGGGGGGAAAAGAGAAGATGGTTAGAGAAAAGGTGAGAGAGAGATTGATGGAGAGAGTGAGAGAGAGTGAGAGGGAGAGAGGGTGAGAGAGAGAGAGAGAGAGAGAGAGAGACGAGAGAAAGAGGGGAGAGAGAGAGAGAGAGAGAGAGAGAGAGAGAGAAGAGAGAGAGAGAAGAGAGAGAGGGAAGAGAGAGAGAGAAATAGTTAG
>NC_051399.1:32652200-32669700 GCF_015228065.2 Penaeus monodon
TCCTCCTTCTACCATCTCTCCTACATACTGTTCCTCCTCCTCCTTCTCCTTCTTTTACCATCTCTTCTGCCTACTAACCCTCCTCATCCTCTTCCTTCGTCTTCTACCATTTCTCCCTGTTACTCACCCTCCTCCTCCTCCTCCTCCTCTTCCTCTTCCTCTTCCTCCTCCTCCTCCTCCTCTCCTCCTCCTCCTCCTCTCCTCCTCCTCCTCCTCCTCCTCCTCCTCCTCCTCCTCCTCCCCTCCTCCTCCTCCTCCTCCTCCTCCTCCTCTTTCTACCATCTCTCCCACCTACTCACCCTCCTAATCCACTCTGACCCACACTGACAGGCTTGCATTATGTGCGGCCATTGGCTCATGTTCATAATAGATGCAACAAAGACGGTTCACTTGCAAGCTCTTGGCCAGACGTCAGGGCCACAAACGGCACAGATATCACATCCTCAAATATGTATGACTCTATGAGACGCAGATAATTATTCCTTTATTATTGATTTTTTGAAAAGAAAGGAAACTAGTGTTCTATGTGTGTGTGACATTTTAGAGATGATGGTTGAGATGTCCCTTATGTGTGTGTGTGTGTGTGTGTGTGTGTGTGTGTGTGTGTGTGTGTGTTTCTGTTTTCTCCGTCAGTCTGCTTGTATGTCTGTCTCTTTGCCTGTTTATCTGTTTGCCTCTCTGTTTGTCCGTTTGTCAGTCTGTCTGTCTGTCTGTCTGTCTATCTGTATCTGTCTCTGTCTGTTTGTCTGTCTGCCTGCCTCTCTCTCTCTCTCTCTCTCTCTCTCTCTCTCTCTCTCTCTCTCTCTCTCTCTCTCTCTGTCTCCCTTCCTTCTTACCTCCATCTTTTCTTATATTCCCATACGCAGATAAATCACACTTATCTCCCACCTATCTCCAACACCCGAAGGAGATGAACGCAGCATCTCCCTCTCATCTCCAACACTCACGAAGCATTTCTCTCGAGCAATGCTAAATGCCCTGTAACGTCTGGCACTTCAACTCCCCCCTCCCCCCTCTTTTTTTTTTTTTTTGATTGACGCATGCCTCGTCTGCCCAGGGATGGTGGTGAGGGGATAGGGGTGGAAGTGAGGGGGTAGAAGGAGGGAAAAGAGATGTAGTAAGAGGCATGGGGCGATGGGAAGGAGGAGAGATATGGGAGTAAAGGATAGGGAAAGGGTGGAGGATGGGATAGAGGAAAATCATGGGATGAAAGAAAGAGGGAAAAGGATGAAGGGGAGTGGGGGAAAAAGATAGGAGGAGAGGAGAGAAAAGAGATAGGGGAAAGGGAGGTCGGGGAAAGAAGTGGGTAGCGAGAATGGGAGAAAGACGTTTTTGGGAGCGAAGGGGAGGTGATGAGAGGAAGATGAAGAAGGAAAGAGATGGAGATGGAGATGGGGAAAGGGAGGGTGAGAAGAGACCTGGGAAGGGGGTGGCGAAATAGGTGGAGGAGGAAGCAACAGAAAAGGAACTAATAAGGACTGATGGGGAAAAAATGAGGGATCGTAGAAGGATTACGGAGATGGGAAAGAAACGGAAGATGGGAGGAATTTATGAAAGGAAGGGTAGAGGTTAAGGAAAGGCCAAATCTAGATGCTTTGTTGTCAGAGAAGGGAAAATTCACTAATTAGAAGATCATTAGGAGAGATATCAACGACGGAGAAGGCTGTAAATACACGGATTAAGGATAATTCAAGAAGACTCTTAGCGAAAGAAAGGAGCATTATATTCCTTTGTTCGAAACAGAATCTGTGCATCCGAATCCAATCGCCAAGAGTAAGAAAGTGGATACAATGTACAGAAGTAGAATATAGGAAACTGAATTGCGTTAGTGGCTAATAATGATCACACAAACAAAAGGGAAGTTAGATAAAAAGAAGAGACAAAAAAAAAAAAATATGACTAAGAGAAAGGTGAATAAGATTTACAGATAATCGGGATAGGAGAGATCAAGTAAGTTATAGTAGCTACTGATAAAAAAGAAAGAAAGAAAAAAAAAAGATACACAAAAAAATGGCATATGACTAAACAGAATAAGCGAAAGAAATCAACAAGTATCTGAAAAGAAAAGAGAAAACTCAACAGACTATGAAGGCGAAAAGGGAAAAAGAATGCAATAGAATGCGAGCTATAACAGGTAAATAACAGACCCGCAGCTTAAGGGAAAATGACAGACCTCAGCATAAAGACGGTTTCGACTGTTTGTGAGAGAAGACGAGCGGCTGAGCACACGACAGGAGGTTATTAGTGTCACAGGCCACACACGCCACGCTAAGACCTCTTGGCTCTGATTACGAGCTGCTTATTATTTATTTGCCTGTATTTCAGACGCGAGGAAGGGAGAAACATGCTTTGGAAGGAGGGTCGCCCGGGAACACCGCTGCATGCACAGCGGGTTTTCTTTTCTTGTATGTGTTGGTGTCTGTGTCTGGTGATACTTGCCAGCTGTGTCTAGCCAGTTAGGTACGTCTATCCAAGGTATTTATAGATGTATATCTAGGCATTTAGCTTCACACACATGTATGTACGCATGCACGCACGCACACACATACACACACGCACACACACACAGATACACACACACACACACACACACACACACACACACACATATATATATATATATATATATATATATATATATATATATATATATATATATATAATATATATACATATATATATATTATATATATTATTATGTATATATTATATATATATATATATATATATATAATATATATATATATATATATATAATATATATATATTATATATATATCATCATATCAGTGTTGTAGTATATATTGTTTAGTATATGTGTAGTATGTATGTTGTTTGTGTGTGTGTGTTGTGATTATATATATATATATATATATATATAATATATATATATATAATATATATATCATATATATATAATATATATATATATATATATATATATATAATATTATATATATATATATTTATGTATATATATATATATATATATATATATATATATATATATAATATTATATATATATATGTATAATATATACATATATATATATATATATATATATATTTATTTATTTATTTATTATATATATATGTATTCATATGTGTGTGTGTGTGTGTGTGTGTGTGTGTGTGTGTGTGTGTGTGTGTGTGTGTGCGCGCGCGTGTGTGTGTGTGAGTGTGCGTACATAGATATATATATATATATATATATATATATATATATATATATATATATATATATATATATATATGAATAAACTTCATATCATATACCGACAGACGACAGTGCGTGTATGCGTACAGTAACAGCTTCCCATTATAGCATCGTCAAGCACTCGCAAAAAACAAGCTGCATATTGATGTGTTTACTTAAGCAGACGCGGCTGGTTTGAGAAAGCTCATGGGAAAGTTGTTGATTATGTGATATGCAGAGTTCTTGATTAGACATATTCTTCATTTATTCTTTATTTTTTATAAGCATCTTAATTGGGATGTTTTACTTTCGTTCATTCTTATTACTCATGCGTTTAAGAATATTCGTGAGTTATAAACGTAATATAGAATTTGATTCAAATTTCGAGGACAACAAAAAAAAAAACCCTTGTCGTTTATTTACATTAAATTCAGAGGGAAAAAAGTTCTATATACATGTTCTTAAAGTTCTTCAACCACATTTAAGAAACTGAACTGTTACGCCTGGGCCTTTAACTGAACACTGTAAAACACACATTCAGCTACGTGGATACTTGCACATACATATATATCTATAGATCTAGCTATATCTATCTATGTACATCTATCTATCTACCGTCTGTCTACCCATTTATCTATGCATGTATTTATATATCCATCTATTCTCTCTATGTATGTATTTATCTATCCATCTATCTCGCTATGCACGTGTTCAGCTATCCGTCTATCTACAGTATCTATGCACGTGTTTAACTATTTATCTTCCTATTTATAGCAAGATAGCATTATACTATTTTTCTTGACCTCTGCACCATGAATCCTCCCCCCCCCCACGCAGCATCCCCGCCCCCGCGCCCTTTACCCCAGGGTTCCCAAGATCAAACGACCCTTCCAAAAAGGCGAGAAATCCGAAGGCATCTCCACCAATGACTGCGATCGGAGAAGAATAGAGGAAATGGGTGATAAAACGGAGGGGAAAAAAAAGGTATGGGAATAAAAGGGGAGAAGTGGAGGGTCGGTGTACTTATCAGACTCGTGGCGAGGGGAAATATATACAATTTTTAAAGCCTTTGAAAATATATAGTGTGTGAAGAAAGGATCGCGATGGGCTACTCCCCCCGAACTCTAACCTCATCCCTGTACCCCCCCCCACAGACCCCCCCCCTAACCCCCTTAGATTAACGACCCTCAGTGAGTCGTTAATTTGCTGCGTTTCTTGCCCTGGTCGTTAAGACAATCGAAGACGTTTACGACTATGATGCCTCGGGCCTTTATCTTTACTTTTGTCTGTAGGTCTGTCTGTTATGATTGTCTCTCTCTTTCTTTCTGTCTCTGTTTGTCAGGATTGTCTCTTCCTTTCTCTCTGTCACTGTTTCTGTCTCTGTCTATCTATCTATCTACCTGCCTCATTGTCCGTCAATCAGTCAGTCTATCTGCCTGTCTGTCTGTCTGCCTGCCTGCCCGCCTGCCTGTCTGTGTCTGTCTCTCTCTCTCTCTCTCTCTTTCTGCCTCCTCCTACCCTCCCTCCATCTCACACTGTGCATCTATTTTTATTTTCCTTGTCCTTAATTTTTTTCTCTAAGGCTGAATGAACGACCACGCCATTCTCTCCACTTACATACCACAGCCTTTTTTCCCCATATTCTTCTCCATTAATGTATTCAGCAGTTGGTGTTCTGCTCTCTCTCACAGTGAAAGTAAAGGCCGCACATGGGAGGCAATTAAAGATGCGTAGAGTGAGAGAGAAAGGGGGACAAAAACAAACAAACAAACAAAAAAGAAGGTTGAAGTTGGCAAATAAAGGGAGAGAGAAGAAAGGAGAGAAGAGAGAAGGGAGAGGAAAATCTCCAGAAGAAAATGGTAGTGATTACAGAAAAAAAAATCAGAAAAAGAGAAGGAAAAGGTGAAGAGAGAAACGAGAAGAGAGAAAAAATAAGAGAAAAGAGAAAAAAGTAGAGAGATGAAAGATGAGAGAGGAGAGAAGAGAGAAAAGAGAAAGAGAGAGAAGAGAGAAGAATGAAGATAGTAGAGAGAAGAGAGAGAAAGAGAAGAGAGAAAAAAAAACAACAGCAGAAAAGCCTGACATACAAGGAACCCAAGATGGCCGGAGTGTTTTGCGATTAATGGTCTGAGAGAGAAGGGGGAGGGGGGTTAAAATGGTCAGTCGGGGGGGGGGGGGTAGGCGATAGCAGCTCCCTCAAGTGTCAGTCTCAAGAAAAAGAAGAAAAAGAAGAGGAAAAGGAGAAAGGTGAAAAGTTGAAAAAGGAGGAGAAGGAGAAGAAAAAAAAGAAAACACTAAGGAGAAGAAAAATAATATGAAAAAAGAAGAAGAAAATGTGTGTTCTATGCGGAAGGTGAGATGGAGAAGGGAAAAGGGGAGAGGGAGGGAGGGGGGGGAGGGGTCGCAATTGCAAGCGAACTATCCAAGCCAAATAATCCCAAACTATCCAGTTGATCATTCAAAGAGATGAATGGGGCGCGGGATGTGCAATGGATAGGTTGACAAACTAGAGGTGGATAGGGAGAGAATTGATATGAAAATTATAGTTATGATGATGGTGATGGGGATGATGATGATGATGATGAGAGGAGGAGATGATGATGATGATGATGATATGATGATGATGATATGGTGGTATGATGATGATTGATGTGATGTGATGGATGATGATGATGATGAAGATGAAGTAAAGATGAAATTGAAGATGAAGATGATGATGACCATGATAGTACTATCAGTAATGATAAAAAAAATGATGAAAAAAAATTAATATAACAGAACAGTGATAATGACAAAGATACCAAAGTGAAGACAAAGAATAAAATATTAACCGCAGCTTCCACTATAATTCTGAGACGAGACGTGTGGAGCGACAGGACGGCGCGGGGGGGGGGGGGTGAGGGGAGAATGAGTGATTAGAGGGTAGAATGAGGGTAATTGTATAATTGGTCAGGTAACTACCTTCGTCCCGGGGGTAAGGGGAGGGGGGGAGGGGTCATACTTAAACGTTGCCTTCGGTTGATTTTATGACATTTCGTAGTTTGATTGACAGTTTTCTTTGGAGAATATTTAGTTCTTGTTTGTCCGCTTTTCCGAATAGAGTAGTTTATTTACGGCATTTATGGTTTTGAAATGTGTAAAAAGTAATGATTGTGTTACTGTGTGAAAAGGTGTGTGTGTGTTAGTATGTGAGTAAGTGAGTGTGTGTTTATGTGTGTGTGTGTTAGTATGTGAATAAGTGAGTGTGTGTTTATGTGTGTGTGTGTTAGTATGTGAGTAAGTGAGTGTGTGTTTATGTGTGTGTGTGTGTGTGTGTGTGTTGTGTGTGTGTGTGTGTGTGTGTGTGTGTGTGTGTGTGTTGTGTGTGTGTGTGTGTGTGTGTGTGTGTGTGTGTCTGTGTGTGCGAGTGCACGTGCGTGCCTGCATGTGTGTATTGTATATACCGGTATATCATACACACATTTACACACAGAACTACAAAGACATACTTCCACGCGCAAAACTCCGAATGCCTCTCCTTCTCCCTCACAACCTGAGATCAGAGGCACTGAAAGGTACATAAACAATCCGGTAAGTAGGCGATACAAAGCACAAGCACCTTAACACGTGCCTGAGTAACCGACCAGACACTAGCCCTTGATCTCCCCTCCCCGTGAAACCCCTCCTTTCCCCTCTCCCTCCCTGCCTTCTACCCCCCTCCCGCCCACTCCCACTTGCTTTCTTAACTTGGTTCCAACATCAACATGCTTCTTTCCCCCTCTCTCACTTTTTTCCCTCCCTCTTTTATTCTTCCCTCCCTTTAACGCTCTCTTTTTTGCCTCCCTGACTTCTTTTTCTCGGTCCTTCTGTTCAAACAAATACAACGTGTTTAGTGGGATATCCACTGCGATCTCCAAACATGCAGGTCTTGGGGAAAGAAGGAGACAGACGGATTAATTGATGAGACGTTGGGAGGCCATTACTCTTCTTCTATTTATGTTTGCGCCTTCCTCCGTGCCCGAGGGGAAAGGGGAAAAGGGAAAAGGGGAGAAGAGAAGGAAGTGGACACTAGGAAGGGGAGGGAAAAGGATGGGTATATGTGGAAAAGGGGACGTAAGGTTAAGATCAAGCCTGCTATTTGGAGGCGATTAGCGGGCGCGTCATGTTTTGGTCGCTTAGTTTCCGTTGCCCTTCCGTTTTTGCTCGGTTTCCCTTGATAGTTTTTTTTCTTCTTCTTTTGTCTACTTGGAATGTGGTCTGTCGTTATTACAGTGTCTTCTAGCTACTGTGATTCGTTAATTTTCTTTTCAGAGTGGAATACTTAGTCCCTCAAAAGAAGAAGAAGAAGAAAATAAAAACGTACATTAATGAATCGATAATAAAACAGCTTACCTATACTGCAGTGCCTAATCTCAGACCATAACCATCTGTACCAGTCTCTCATAAAGAGATAAACAAATGAATAGATACACAAATATGTAAAAAACAGAAAAATCCCCATGAGCCCAACACAACCAAGGAAAAACGGACAAACGTACACAAACCTGCCTCTTCATCCTCTTTCCAATACCTCTCAAAGCGTCTCGATACCCCACGGTGCCTCCTCGGTGCCCGTAAGTGCCCGACATGACAAACTCGCCCGTCGACCACCCACTCAGCAGTCCCCAGGGTACAGGTGAAATGGGAGGTAGGGGGAGGGGGTGAGGGCAGAGGGATGAGGAGGGGGAGGGGAGGCGTGAGGGAGAGAGCTTGAGGAAAGGGAAGGAGAAGGAGGGGTGAGGGTAGGAGCAGAGGGAAATAGGGGGAATAGGGAGAGAGGGAGAGGAGGGGAGGAGGCTGGAGGGGGGGGAGAAGACAGGGGCAAGGGCGCGATGTGTATTTGTTGGCATGAGCGAGTGTTGTCCAAACAGGCTGAGACAGAGTGAACATACGAGTTAGATCGATGGCTCGTGAGATAGGGAGTGATGGAAAGAATGATTTGTGGAGAGAAGGAGGAAGGAGGGAAGGAGAGAGAGAGAGAGAGAGAGAGAGAGAGAGAGAGAGAGAGAGAGAGAGAAGAGAGAGGAGAGAGAGAGAGACAGAGAGAGACGAGACAGAGAGAGACAAAGAAGGAGCAGAAGAGAACAGACAGACAGACAGACACAAGACGACAGCACGAGACAGAGAGAGACATACAGAAAGGCCAGACAGGAAGAAAGTGAGAAAAAGAATGAACAAGCGAGCGTTTGAGAGAGAGAGAAAGAGTGAGAGAGAGAGAGAGAGAGAGAAAGAGAGAGAGAGAGAGAGAGAGAGAGAGAGAGAGAGAGAGAGAGAGAGAGAGAGAGAGAAAAGAGAGAGAGAGAGAATGAGAGAGAGAGAGAACGAGAGAGAGAGAAAGAGAGAGAGAGAGAGAGAGAGAGAAGAGAGAGGAGGAGAGGAGGAGAGAGAGAGAGAGAGAGAGAGAGAGAGAGAAAAGAGAGAGAAGATAGATAGATAGATAGATAGATAGATAGATAGAAGAGAGAGAGAGAGAGAGGAGAGGAGAGAGGAGAGAGAGAGAGAGAGAGAGAAGAAAGTAAGTAGTCACAACAAAGAATATGAATTGTTTACCTGTGTGATTTCGTAAAGGGTTCAAATAAGCACAGGGAAGAAAAACGAAATGATGAAAGTAAACAGGGGGGGGAATGCCCAAAAAAACCTGGAGGGGGGTTTTAAAAAAACAAAAAAACCCTTTAGGGAAGAGAAAAAAGGGGAGGGAGAGGGGAAAAGAAATAAAGAGGGGAGGAAAAAAAAAGGAAGAAGGGGCGTTGAGGGGAGAGGGAAACGATAAAAAAAATAATCAACAGAGGGAAGGGGTCAATACATTTATGGGAGGGAAAAAGGGAGAGAGAGAGAGGAGGAGAGAGAGCGAGAGTGAGAGAAAAGAGAGAGAGAAAAAATAAAAGAGTGAGAGAAAGAGGATGAGAGAGAAAAGAGAGAGGAGAGAAGAGGAAGAGAGAGAGAGAGAGAGAGAGGAGTGAAGAGAGAGGGGTGAGAGTAAAGGAAAGAGAGAGAGAGAGAGAGAGGAAGAAAGAAGAAAAGAGAGAGGATGAGAGAGAGAGTTTTGTTTGATAACTTTTTATTTCCCAAAACCCTTTGACATGCCCTGAAAAAAAAGGCCAGGGTAAGATACCAAAAGTATCTACCCAACTGGGGGGTGGTTCTTTTCTTTGAAAGAGGGCTTTTTAGCAAACTTTTGGTTACATACATCCCTGATGGGCGTGCTATTACACTATATAAAAAATATTTTTTGGCGGTAAAAAACCCTTTTATTTTAAATAATCATGTCAAAAAACAAGACCATGTCTAAATAAAGTTAATAAAAATCAAAAAAGTGCTAATTGGAACAGTACTATTTGATCGATGGGATGAAAATTTTTTGGGGAAAGGGAAAAAGAAAAGTAAGGTTAAGTTTAGGGGGAAATTGGGCGCTTTGCAAAGTTTTCCAATGGTGTATGAAAGGGTTTTTCCCTCCAAAACTGCACCCCGAAACATAGAAATAGTGTACTGATACCCTTATGCGAAAGGGTTAGTCAAAGAAAAACCTGCGGTCTCCGAGACAGTCCATGATAGACTTTGGGGTTTGCCCATATCTGATGCCCCAAGCAATACCTGTAATCCAAAAATAGTCCAGGCCCAAATTTTTTTTCATTTTTCCCCGGGGTCCATCCCCAAAACCCCATAATCTCAAAGGGCCAGTAATAAACGTTTTTCTTTTGGTTTGAGGTTTAGCGGCAACAAATGGGATTTTCAGGGAAAGTGCTAATCTGGCAAAACCCGAAAGCCCTTTTCACCCCAATATATTTTATATGAGAGGGATCCGGGAATAGGGGACATTTGGGGAACCCGGGTTTGAAGTTTAAAATTTTCGGTGAAAGGAAAATTCTATTTCCCCTTTTTTTCGCAAAATGAAGTGACCCTTATAAAGAGGCCCGGCTGTCAGAAAAAGGACGGCCGGGTTGTCGGCTGGCTCACTCCCCTTCTTAAGGGCCTGAATTTTTTGGCTACTAAACTGGGCACAGGGGGATTTTGCCCAATTTGGGAAAAATACCCCCACTTTCTTCAAAAAATTTATACCCAGGAATTATTTACCCCCAATCCCGCTGCTCCATGAGGACCAATGGAGGCTTTCACAGTAGTTTTGCAAGTGGGGGCTTTGCAATGGGGGGGGTGTAGTAGGGTTAAATTATTTTATTTCAAGAAAAAGGGGTTTTAGTTTTTTTTTTTGAAGAAAATGGTTTTGGGGCCCCCTGTTATTTTACAACATAAGCAGGTACATGAGTTCTTTCCCAAGGGGAGCAGAAGTACTGTTTTGGAATTTTAATAGCTTCGTTTTTCCCATAAATTGAAGAACATAATATTTTGAGCATTTTTTATTTTTTCCATTTCTAATTTGGAAGGTATGAAAATTGGGGAGTATCGAGGGTTCGGGTTTTGCCAAACTCTGAAAATTTATCTCGTTTGAGAGAATTTTTGGAGTTTTGGGGGGGTTTTTGGGGTGGGGAATGTGAAGGAGTCGGGATCCCAAAGTAGGTGTTAACTTGGATGACCGGACTGTGAAAGGGGGGAGGTATAGTTTTTTCCTCATGACGAGAATTTGGGGCCCGAAAATGGGCATAAAAAGAAAAATTTCTATGGCCTTTTCTGAAAAACTTCAAGGGGGTTGAGGGCACTGGTAAAAAAACATACAAAGGGAAAGGGGTTTGGCATGTCTATCATGGCCCTAAAAAAGGGGGGAAAACCCAAAACCTTAGGACTCTAAGGGAGGCCCCCTATATATCTGTTACTTATGTAGTGAAAAGGTTTTTTAAAGGGCTAAAGGGAAACGTTCCTTGTGTTTTGAACAATACCCTTTGGTTAAAGCGAGAACGGGGGGGGACATGAGGTGGGGGGCAGTACCAATAAACCCCAAGGGATATTTTTTAGGGGTCATTTTCTTGCAAAAAGTTTGTCCTCCAACCCGGGGGAATGAAGGGGTAGTGTACGAGATCTCGAAATAATTTAGTTTTGTTTGGGTTTTTGATTAGAGCCCGGGGGAAAAAGCACATTTTTTCAAAACCTCCGTAAAAAATGTAATCCCCCCTATCAAAAAAACCTGAATAAAAAATTTGTTTAATCGGGCATATGTTTGTGAAAATGTTTAGGTTTCCTAAACTCATCTTTAATTTGCAAAGAGAGTGCATAAGAAATTTAAAAATTAGGAGGGGAAAATATTTCCCCCTTGTGGGTCCCTAGCTCAAATTTCGCCAAAAGCAGTAGGTGCCTTGGAAACCCCCATTTTTGCTCTTCTCAAAAAATAGAATAATCCAATCCATGGGCAGAAGTTTCCCCTTTTAACCCCCAAGAGTGTTAGTTCATGGAGGTTTGCTGTAGGGGAGGCTCGGGTCGAAGCCCCCCTTGAAATCTATGAAATAAAAACTTGCTTTACTTTCCACTTAGGTATTGCAAAACACTTTTTGGGTTCCCTTCCCCCTTTTTTTAAAACCCAAAAAGACAGATGGAGGGAATCAGGTCCTTGATCGGGTTTGGAGTAAACGGTAAGGGGATTCTTTCACAGGTTTTGGGGACGGGGCCGGGGACTTTCAGAAAAATTTGGTCTATTTTCATCGGGGCCCTTTCCTGGTTTTTGGGGAGGGAATAAAGGGTTTTGTTTGTTTCCAAGGGTAGGCAAGATCCCCTGCGCGTGGGTTTAAAATTTAAAAGAGAAAGGGAAGAGGTTTTTTCCCCCTTTTACCTGTCCCTTTGCAAGAAGTCGGATAAATGCTTTAAGTGTTTCCGTATCCCCAGGTCCCGCGGATTTGTAGTTTTAAATTTTGGCCTGAAAAGGAGTCTTCCCTTGTAAAAGGGGTGCTCAAGCCTCATAAAAAAAAAAGAGGTGGCACGATAATAAATTTTTCTTTTTTAGGGTTTGATTAAGGGAGAATCTGCGTAGGAAAGGGGAAAGATACAATAAAAGGGAGTCCTCACACCTTTTATTGAGGAGAGATGGGGGCCCCCTATCGGGTGGGGGGGGGGGTTATACCCCTGTAGGGGTTTAAATTCTTGCCTTTTTTTTTTTCCATCCCTTTGCTAGGGGGGCATGGAGTAAATTGATTCTGCCCAGGTTTAAAATTTTTCCTCCCTTTTTCGAGTTTTAAACTTTTAATTTTTTTTACAAAAAAACCCACAAGACCCTTACCCCCAAGTAGGGGTTTTTCCCCGGGGTGTCTTTAGGGATTTACTGTAGTTTCGTAGAGCCTTCTAAGAAGTTTTATTCGGGGTTTCTTTTTCGGGTTGTTTTGCACTTTCCTACCTCGGGGGATAAAAGACTCGTGCTTGGCGGGGTTTTTGGGTTTGAAAGCTGAGAAATTTAAATTGTTAAAACTTGTGCCCAGAGATTTCAAAAAAGTGACCCAAGGTGGTGGGGAGTAAAGTTTTAAAACCAGCAGGAAATTCTTTCAAAAATTCATCATGATTTTAGTACCCAAGGTGGTCCCAAAGGCGTGGTGGGGGGGGGCCCTTTTTTGGGAAAAAGGGAAAAGAGTTAACTAATGCCAGTGATCACAAAACTAAGAGGGGGATGACTTTTGCATGTTTTGGTAGTGTGTGCTGATTGTAAGAGCATATAGTCCAGTTTGCCCCCCCCAGTAATGAGTTTTTTAAAGGGGGATTTTAAAAAAAAAAAAAGGGGTATGGGGTCAATAGTATTTTGGAAAATAGTCATAATAAACCTTACCGGGTTTTTTCCCAAAGGTTTCTTCCCCCCGGAGCCTAGGGGAGGATGGCGAGCATTAAAATCCCCACACAAAAGACAGTATCACTAGTAATGCAACAGGGGGGTTTTTGGACCCCAACCCCACTATTAAATTTTGGGTTTAAATTAAAAGGTGATAGATTTACCATTAAGAAATATTTTAATTACCCAAAAATTTTTTCAACACAGGTGGGGTTTTTCACGTTGTCTCAATCACTTTTTGAGGAATTTAGTTCTTTTGTAAATGGCCCAAACCCTTCGTAGAGGGGGTTAAACAAATTTGGGCTGTCATAATTGTGATCCTCAATTTTTGCCCTAACGAAACACTAGTTTGGGTTCCTGAAGGCAACAAAACATCAACATTTTTGGAAAGTGAAGGGATGGGAGAGAGTTCCTTTTCGTTTCTGTAAACTGTTTATGTTTCCCGGTAATACATTTCAAGAGATTACTTTTAGGGCATTTTTTACTTGACCCTTTTCCCAAAGGGCCCCCTACAGGGGAGCTGTTGTTGACCGAGGAGGAAAAGTAAAAAAATCCTTTCCCGAAAGTGAAAAGTTGGGCCTTTTCTGTTTCACATGGGGGCTCATCTGTCCAAACTGCCCCAAAACAAAAATCTGTGCAGATCCTTTAAATTTTCCGTTTGGACTTTGTTTTTCCTGCTGCAGTGGGGCTGAGCGAAATTTTGCGAAGGGGTTTGGGGCAGCAGATGGCACTAAAGGTTTTTTACTGCCCGCTGGTGCGAAAATGGGGCAGAAGCGAGGCCCGCATGTGGTGTTTGGGGGTTTGGTTTTGCAGCCCGGGGGCGAAACGGTGATGATACTTGGAAAAAAACGGAGCTGGAACTCCTGTTGGTTTCTGGGGACTGTGGGGCCCGGTTTCCAAAGGCCCTTTCCTTGCAGGGGCCCCCCCACGTTGGGCCCCTTTGCAGGTGTGGGGGGGAAATTCCCCCACATCATCAACGCGCGGGGCTGGGAGGGGCTGGTTTTGGGGGGGGGGCTTTCCTGTTTTTTTTTATCAGTTTTTTTCCTGTCCCTTTTGGGGAGAATTTCACCCAAAGGGGAAAAATTTGGGATTTTGTCCTGCGGCAGTTCAAAACATTTCCCAGGGATAATTTTTCCCCCAGAAATCTTTTCTGCCCATTTTTGAGGGTTCCGTGTGGAAGAGCGCCCGGGGAGCGGCCCAAACGCGGCCCCTCTCGGGGGGACAGGGGACGGTTCCGTGGCCCCAAATTTGAGCCCAAATTAGAGCAAAAAGGGGTCAGGGATTTTAAAACGGGGACAACCAAAGGGTGCCGCCCTCAAAACCCTTTTTAAATTTTTTGGGGAAATTTCCCCCCCCCATACGGGTTTTGATGAACCCCTTGGGTCATCATTTCCCTTTATCTTCAGCGTCTTGCATGGATATACGTTCGTTTTTATAGGGGTCATCTCTTTGTTTCCCATTTCCCCTTGGGGGCAAACGGAAAAACAATTTATGTTTGTGCATTTTCCTTTCCAAAGGGGCGGGTTTGGGTTTTTTCAAGGACTTCTTTCCCCCTGCCAAAAAACAGTTGTTTTGGGCAAAAATTTTTTCGTTCTTGCACCGGGCCTTTCACTATTTCTTCCTATTTCAGGGGGATTGACCCGTGGTTTTTTTTGTACGGGGGCCATTTTTAGGGGGTGAAAATACCCAGCGAACTTTTTCCCCGTGTGGGGCGAAAACTTTTTTACGTTCTTGAAGTGCGCGCATAAGGGGCCGGGACCCAAATAACTTTAAGAAGCAGATAGGCCCCCTTTTGGGTTTCCGTTCATCCCCCCACTGGGGGGCCCCCCAATTTTCCCCCTCCCCTGAGGACCCTCGTATCTCCCCTTTAGTTTTCCATTTTTTGGTTCGCGTCAGCGTCCCAAACAGTGGGTTTGCGGGCATTCCCCGAAAACCCCGGGGGGGGGCCGAAACCTTTATTTCCTGTCCTTTGAAAATAAACATTTACACACACGGGTCGCCTACGGTTCCCCGCAGCACATCTGGAGTGTGCGTGGGTGCTTTCGCTTTTAATTTTAATGTTTGTTCTTTGTATCACTGTAGAAGTTATTATTATGTGAACATTATCACACACTAGATCAATACACAACTGACAGGTCTGTGAGTTCCTGATTTTCAAGGTATCACAGACCCTTTCAGGACAGGTCACAAGGTCACGAGAGGACACTATACACGTCCTTTCACTGTGGTGTCGTGACGTTAACTGGGAGAGAGGAGAGAGAGAGAGAGAAGAGAGAGAGAGGAGAGAGAGAGAGAGAGAGAGGAGAAGAGAGAGAGAGGAGAGAGAGAGAGAGAGAGAGAGAGAGAGAGAGAGAGAGAGAGAGAGAGAGAGAGAGAGAGACAGAGAGAGAGAGAGAGATAGTGAGAGAGAAAGAGAGAGAGATAGGTAAATCTAAATTTTAAAAATGTAGATGAAAAAAAAGAAAAACAGATATGTAATATTCCAAGGAGAGCAGCATACGAAAAATATAAATACATACATACAATCACGAGGAGGAAGTGGGAAGAACCACATAGCGTGAAGAAAACTGGCTCTCTAGGCACTAGGGGGCGGGGAGAAGGGGGAACCGCAGGGAGAAGGAGAGGGGCGAAGCGGGGCGAAGAAGTAGGGAAAGAAAGGAGGAAAAGGAGAAGAAGGTGAGACGAGGGGAAGGGGATAACGGATAGGGATGTGAGAGGTGGAGGGAAGAGAAGGAGGAAAAGAAGGAGGAAGGGCTTAGAAAAAAAAGATGCTGCATTTAAGAATGAGAGAAAGGATGTTGAAGAATGAGTCGGGCAAGAAATAAGGATAAGGAGAAGAGGAGAAGGAGGGGGAGGGGGGGCAGTGAGGAGGGGAGGGAAGAGTGAGAAGAAGGAAGTGAAGGAAAAGGGAAGTAGAGGCAGAGAAGAGAAAGAGAGAGGGCGAAGAGGAAAGAAGGAGGGAGAGGAGGGGATAAGAAGGAAGGAAGAGGAAGAGGAAGGAAGGAAGAAAGAGAAAGACAGAGGGCGGAAGAGAGAGAGGGAGGATGAGAGAGAAAGAGGAGGAGAAAGAGAGATGGTGAGATGAAAGAGAAAGGGAGGAGGAAAAGAGTAGAGGGAGGATGAGAAGAGAGGGAGGTGGGAAGAGGAGGTAGGAGGGAATGGAAAGAGGGGAGAGGGAAACAAGATGGAGGAAAAGAGAAGTGGAGGAGGTGGAAAAAGAGAGGATGAGTGAAAAGAGAGATTAATAAGAGAGAGGGTAGGAGAGAAGAGGTGAGATGTATAGAGAGATAGGAGTTATGACAACATATTAGTATGAAGATAGAGAGGGAGAAATGAGAGCGGAGGAGTTGAAATAGAGTAGGGGTGAGTGAGAGGATGTTCTGAAAGAGGGCTTGAGGAATTAGGTTAGGCAGGAAAGCCTAGGAGCGGGAGTAGGAAATGATGGGGTTGAATGTGAGATCAGGGGAGGGATGGGCTGAGGGAGGGTGTCTCGCGTGGCATAAGTCATAGCGCCAGATGGAGTGATCTCCCGCCAGGAATGTAGCTTTCATTATTTCTGTTATTTTTATGGGCGTCGTTTATTTTCATTACTTCTTTTCCCCCAATGTTTTTATTCATCTATTTATTTCCTCTCTTTTAAAGGGACAGATATATCTTCATTTGTTATCGTATTGATGTAGATGGGCGAGGGAGATGGAGAGAGAGAGAGAGAGAGAGAGAGAGAGAGAGAGAGAGAGAGAGAGAGAGAGAGAGAGAGAGAGAGAGAGAGAGAAATATATATAAATATGTATATATATATATATGCATATATCTATATATGTGTGTATATCATATATATCTATATATGTATATATATGTGTATATATATACATATATAAATATATATATATATATACAAAAGCAGTTGTTGTTACGTGATATGTAGCCATTCACATCGGGCCACATCATACAGATTTCACTTCTCGTCTGTGGTTTTGGCTTCCGCATTAGGACCTGCTCTTCTTCCTCATTCTCTTAATGGCATGCCAGCCGTAACAATATATATATATATATATATATATATATATATATATATATATATATATATATATATATATATTATATGTATATAATGCATATGTATAATACATATGGATATATATGTGTATACATATATATATATATATATATATATATATATATATATATATATATATATATATATATATATATATGGGGACGCGGTGGCCGAATGGTTAGAGCGTCGGACTCAAGACTGTCACGACGGTAATCTGAGTTCGAGGGTTCGAGTCACCGGCCGGCGCGTTGTTTCCCTTCGGCAAGGAACTTCACCTCAATTGCCTGCCTAGCCACTGGGTGGCCAAGCCAGCCCAAGTCAGTGCCGGGTAAATAGAGATGGTGACTCGATAAAAACACCGGGCGGAAGGCAATGGCAAAACCACCGCTCTAAATTGCCAAGAAAAATCATGGAAGCCCATGATCGCCAAGGCCGCGGTGGCCGAATGGTTAGAGCGTCGAACTCAAGACTGCCACGACGGCAATCTGAGTTCGAGGGTTCGAGTCACCGGCCGGCGCGTTGTTCCCTCGGGCAA
>NC_051399.1:32674700-32692200 GCF_015228065.2 Penaeus monodon
CTCTTTCCTCTTCCCCTCTTCCTCCGCCTTTCCCCTTCCCCTCCATTCCCCTTGTATACACGCTGTACTTGATTTATGGATAACTTCAGCGAGTTACGACAAGTATTCCCAAAACTCCCCTCGAACCCCGCCATTACCCCCTCCCCTCCCCCCTCCTTTGCTCATCCACTGCGACATTTCTGCGGATCGCGAAGGGGAGAGGGGAAGAGGGGAGAAGGAGGAGGATGGAGAGGGAGAGAGGAGAAGAGGAGGAGGAGGGGAGAAAGGAGAGATAGGGTAAAGGAGAAGGAGAAGAGGAGGAGGAGGGGAGAAAGGAGAGATAGGGTAAAGGAGAAGGAGAAGAGATGATGAGAGAAAAAAAGGGGGAAGGAGGAGGAGAAATAAGTGAGAGAATGAAGAGAGAAGATAAGGGAAGTAGGAGTGAAGGGATAAGGGATGAGAAGGAGAGAAAAGAGGAAGGGGTGGGGAGAAGAGAAAGGATGCGGGGTGAAAGAGAAGAAAGGAAAGAAGAGAGAAGGGAAAAGAGGAGGAGGAAAAAGAGAAGTAGGAAGGAGAAGAATAGAAAAAGAGAAAAGAGGAGAGGAGTAGGGAATGAAAGAAAGGGGGAAGAGGCGCGAGAAGCGAAAGAGGGGGAAGGCGAAGGAGAAAAAGGGAGAAGGGAAAGAGGCACGAGACAAGAGAGAGGGAGATAGGACGAGGAGAGAGGAAAAAGGTAAGAGGGGAGAAAAGGCGAGCAGAGTAAAGGGGGAAAGGGACAAGGGAGAGGACTGAGTCGGGAAAAGAGAAAACAGAAATACGAAAAGGAGAGAAGGGGAAAATAAGGAAGGAGAGAGAGGAGAGAGAGGCTAGAGGGAAGAGAGAAAGGTAGAGAAGCGAGAAGGAGAAGGAAAGGAAAGAGAAAAAATGATGAGGAGAGCAGAGAGAGAAAAGGGGAGGAGAAGAGAGGAGAGAGGAGAGAGAGAGGGAAGGGGAGAAGGGAAAGGAGAGAGAGAGAATAAAGGAGGGAGGAAAGAGAAGGAAGGGGAGAGGAGAGAGAGCTGGAAGGGGAGAGGGGAGAGAGGGAAGGGGAGAGGGAGAGAGAGTGAGGGAATGGGAGGGGGGAGAGAGGGAAGGGGAGAGGAGAGGAGAGAGAGGGAAGTTTAGAGTGTGATCTCGGTGCACGTTTGCGGAGGGTATCGAGGGAAGGTGAGCGGGGAAGGAGCGGGACTGGAGAGGGAAGAGAGGGCAGTGGATATGGAGAGAGTGAAGGAAGGGGGAGGGGAGAGAGAGAGTGAGGGAATGGTCGCGGTGATAGAGGACGGGAATGGTAGCAGAGATAGAATTAGGGAAGGGGAGAAGGGGGGAGGATAATAGTGAGGTAAGTGGAGAGGGGAGAGAGGGAAGGGGAGAGGAAGTAGCGAGTTAGGAAATGGTAGGGGGGAGATAGGGAGATGTAGAGGAGCTAGAGAGAGAGGGAAATGTGTGACGTGGATAGAGGGACGGGGGGATATAGGGGAGCGAGGAAGGTGGAGAGGGAGAGAGGAGCTGGGGAGAGGGGAGCGTAGGGAAGCGGGGAGAGGGGAGAGAGGGAAGTACGGGGAAGGGGAGAGGAGAGAGACGGAGAGAATGGCGAGGGGACAGAGATGTACGGTGAGAGGGGAGAAGAGGGGTGAAGCTATGGTGGAGAGGGGAGAGGAGAGAAGTGACTTGAAGGGGCTAGGGGAGAGAGGTAGGGGAGTAAGGAGAGAAGAGTGAGGGGAATGGGAGAGGGGGAGAGAGGGAAGGGGAGAGGAGAGAAGAGAGAGGGAAAGTGGATATGGTAGGAGAGGGAAGGGAGTAGGGGGAGATATATGGAATGGGAGAGGGGAGAGAGGAAGGGGAAGAGGGGAGAGAGAGAGAGGGAAAGGGCGAGGGAGAGAGGGAAGGGTGAGGAGGGGAGATAGGGAATGGGAAGCGCAGATATATAGCGCGGAAAGGTGAGATCGAGGAGCGGGCTAGGTGAGAGGGTATATGAGGGAGGGAGCGGGTGACCACATAGACACGGGGAGAAGACGTAAGTTGCCAAGAATATCGCCAGAGCCAAGATACCGAGGCGATAACAACCTCTCTGTTGATCTTATATCGTCTTTTTGTTTTTTTTTGTGCACTCTGCTTTGTCAAGGTCGGTTGGGGAACGATTATCATCTCGCACTTACTGTAACACTGAGTCACGCTTCGAGCGCCCGATCCACCCACCACCCACCACACAACACTACACCACAACACCACACACACACACATACACACACACACACACACACACACAAACAAACAAACAAAAACTGACGTAACTTACACACCTACACAAATCACGTAGTCCGTGTACACGCACACTTAAATGCAACCACACGCATACACAACATAGCTACTTCAAAGACCACAGTCTACGATAGATACACATGGAAGACAGAACAACGCAAAAGAAAGAAAAAAAATACAGCAACAAGACAATTGTAGAAAAAAAAATGTATTCACTTGCCCGTGTAGACTGTCACGAGGACTCTCGATAGTTGCTCTCGACAGTTCTCAATTCATTTCATTTGGTTCAGGTTTCGAGAGTCGCTCGGACAGAGACTGACCTGACTAAGGGATTTTTTTTCTCTCTGTTCCGATAGCCTTGTGTCCTGTGATGCCACTATATAAGAATTTCCTCTTGGTTGTAATGTTGTCGGAAGCGCTTTATTCTTAAGCGGGAATAAGCCATTACACTAAAACACTTACATAGTTCTACTCCTACTTCCATGCGCTCAGACGTACACACTCACTGCAGGGAATCTCTCTCTCTCCCTCTCTCTCCTCTCTCTCTCTCTCTCTCTCTCTCTCTCTCTCTCTCTCTCTCTCTCTCTCGATCTCTCTCTCGTCTCCCTCTCTACTCTCTCTCTCACTCTCTCTCTCTCCTCTCTCTTCTCTCTCTTCTTTCTCTCTCTCTCCTCTCCTCTCCTCTCTCTCTCTCTCTCTCTCTCTCTCTCTCCTCTCTCTCTCTCTATCTCTTTCCCCCCCTCCTCTTTCTCTCTCTCTCTCATCTCTCTCCCTCTCTCTCACCGGTCCACTTCTCATCACTCACACATGACCCTCTCTATCCGCACTCTCTCTCCTCTCTCTCTCTCCTCGTCATCCTCTCTCTCCTTCCTCTCTCCCTACGTGGCCTCAGCCTGTCCCCTCCATTCGCCTTCCCGGTACTCCGCACCCCTCTTGTCCTTTTTTCATCCGTCTTCTCTCCCTCCTAATCTTATCCTCCTCCCCTCTCTCTCTCTCTTTCCTCCCCTCTCTCTCTCTCTCTTTCCTCTTTTCCTTTCTCTATTCTCTCCTCTCTTCATACTCACTCTTTCATTCTATCTCCTCTCTCTCTCCTCTCTCTCAGTGTTCCTCTCCTCAGTCTCTCCATCCTCACTGATCTAGGTCTCTCGATTCTGTCCGTCTCCAGCCTCGTTGCTCCGTCGTCAGCTTGCCTCAATTCTGTCTCCTCTCTCTCTTCTCTCTGACGACCCAAAACTGACCAGAAGACGTCCCACCCTTCACATCCACTCTCTCCCGTCTCTCTCTCACGTGCTTCACAATCCTCCGCGTCTCTCCTCTTCAGGTCGTCCCCCATCACTCCCTCCCTCTCCCCCTCCAGCCCACCCCTCTTTGGCCCCCCTCCTCTCTCTCTCCAGTCTCTCTATTCTCTTTCCTCCTACCTCTCTTCTTCTTCCTCTATTCCCTCTGCTCCTCCTCCATTCCCCGTCGTTCCTTTTGTTCATCTCGTCTCTCCATCATCGCTCTCCTCCTCCTCTCCCAAGCTCCCCTCCTCTCTCGTCTCGCCTCCTTCCCACTCTCACTCTCCCTCTCCGTCACACATCCGGGATACCACTTCTCTCTTCTTTTATAACCTCAATCCTCCGTCTCTCTCAATCGCCCCTCATCACCTCTCTGGCCGTCCGTCCTCCCTCTCTTTGGTGATACTGTTCTCCCTCATCCCCCCTCTTCCCCTCCTCCCCGTGTCTTGCGGACTCATCTCTTCCTGTCCGTCACCTCCAAGTCCCCGTCTCTCACACCCTCCTCTCTCGCCTCCTTCCCTCGTACTCCGTTCTCCCTATCTTCCTATGTCTCTCTCCCTCCCGGCTCAATATCGTCTTTCCTCTTAACTCGTCATCCTCGCGCTCGCCTCACTTCTCCTCATCCCATTCCTCCTCACCATCTCCTGCTCATTCGCGTGGTACTCATCCCTCATTTCTCGTCATCTCGCGATATCTCGTCTCTCTCTCCCTCTCTCTCCGCGGCTCATCTATCCTTTCTCACACGAGCCCTCTCCTACCTCACGCCCCCCTTCCTCTCGTCGTCGTGTAGTCTCTCCTCTTCACTCTGACACACCTCACGACACTCCCAAATCATCCTCTCTCTCATTCCTCTAGCTTCACTCGAATTTCTCATCGAACGCCGATCTCTCATCGGTCTCCACACAACTTCATTCATCACTCTCTCTCTCCTCTCGGCTTCCCTCCTCTCCTCTCATCCTAGCTAACCGGACTCCTCTCTTCTCGTTCCTCGGTCTCATCGTCCTCACTCCACTCCTTCTCTTCAAGTCTTATCTCCGCAACCTCTTCTTCCCCCTCCTTCTCTGCTCTCGCCTCCTCGTTCAATTCTTCGGTTTCTCTTCGTCTCTCTCTCTTCTCTCCTCCCGTCACCCTCTCTCTTCGTCCTTATACTCCTCTTCTCTCCTCATCTCATCCTCACTCTCTCTCTCTCGTCTCGCGTCTTCCGGTCGTCCCCTTCACGAATCTTCCTTCCTACGGAAGGTCTCTTCCTCATCATCGGTGGGTACTCTTCCTCACCATCTCTCGTCGATCCCTCTCTCTCTCTCTACGACCCCCCCAAAAAAAAAAAAAAAAACCCTCCTCTCGCAACGCGTCTCCTAGATCCCGACGCCACGTCCCAGTACCTTCGCGAGCCCATCTCTAACCTCCGGTTCTCTCGTGTCTCATCCATCTCCCTCTCGCGCTTCTCTGTCTCTCCTCATCTTTCTCCCAATATCTCTCTTCCTATTGTCCGGTTACTCTCAGTCGCTCACCTCTCTCCATAGTCTTCATCTCTCTCTTCCTCCATCCCTCTCTCTCTCTCCAAGGGCCATTCCCCCTCCACTAACATTCGTCTTCGTCCTCTCGAACTCTTCACGCTTCATCTCCGTCTCTCGCCTCTCTCCTCCCGTTGCTCTCTCTCGGTCCTCCTCCCCTCAAATCGATCATCTCTTCTCTCTCTTCTCCAGTCTCATCATCCCTCCCCCCTCCCCTCTCGCGCCTCATCCTCCCCTCATCTCTCAGCTCCTCTCTCTTCCTCGCACTCTTCTCGGTTCTCTCTCTACCTCCTCTCCTCTCTCTCTCCTCTCCTTCCTCTCCCAATCGCCGCCTCACTCTCTCCATCTCCCTCGACATCTCTCTCTCGTCTTGCTCTCCTTTCTCCTCTCTATCTCCCTCTCTCCTCTCTCCCGCCTCCCCTTTCATCCCTAACCATCTTTTCACCCTCTTTCATCTCTCCTCTCCTCCTTCTAACCCGCTCTCCCCTCCCCTCTCATCTTTTCTCTCATCTCGTCTCTCTCCACTCTCTCCGTACTTGTCCCTTCCTCCACCTCCGTCTGTTTCTCCTCCTCTCCTCTTATCCTCTCTGCTTCTGGTCCTCAGCCTTCTCTCCTATCCTCACTATTCATTTGTCTCTCTCCTCTACATCTCTTCTCTCTCTCTCTCAGCTTTTCCTCTCGCTCGTCGTCCTTCCTCCTTCCTCTCTCCTCTCCCCTCTTCGCTTCACTCTCTTCAACCGTCTCGGTCTCTCTCTCCTTCTCATTTTTCCATTTCACTCTCCTCTCTCATCGCTCATTTTTCTAACCTCTCTTTCTCCTCTTTCCCCTTTTTCCCTCATCCCTCCTCTCTCTACTTCTTCTTCATCCCTCCTGGTCGATCTTTTCTTGCTCTCCTCGCATCTTATTTCCTCTTTCCTCCTCTCCTCTTTCTCTTTTTCTCTTTCCTCTCTCTTATCTCTCCCCTTCATCCTTCCTTTTCCACTTGATCCCCCCCCTGCCTTTCCTCTCCCCTTTCCTCTTCCTTCTTCTCCTCTTTCCGCCCCCCCCTTCTCCCGCTCTCTCTCATCTCCCCCCACCCCTCCCGCATCCTCTAATTCCTCTCCTCTTCTCTCTGCTCGCTCTACTCTCTATCTTCTCTTTTCCCCCCTCTCTTTCCCCCCGTCCCTTCCCATTCTTTTTCTCTTTACTTTCTCCTTTTTTCTCTCTCTCTCTCTCCTCTCTTCCTCCTTTTTCTTTCTTTTCTATCTTTTTCTCTTTTTTCCCTTCCCTTTTCCCTTCTTTCCCTTCTTCCCCCCCCTCTTCCTTTCCTCTCCTTTCCCCCTCCCTCTCTTCCCCTCTTTCTCTTTTCCTCTCGTCTGGTCTTTCCCCCATCTCTCTCCCCCTCATCTCTCTCTCTTTCACCTCGCTCTCTTTACTTTACCCTTTCCTTCTTCTCATCATCTTCTCTTCCCTCTTTATCCCTCTTCTCTTTCACGTGTCCTTTCCCTCACCTTCTCCGTCTCTCTTTCTCTCTCTTCGTCTTTCCTTCCTCTTCAATCTCTCTCTCATCCTTGTCAGTTCTTCTTTCCCCTTTTCTTTTTTTCTTTCTCCCTCAATCTTTTTGCTCTACCCCTTTCCTTTTCTTCTCCATTTTTCTTCCTCTCTTATCCCTCACTTACTCTTTTTCTTCCTTGTCTTTTTTTTTCTTCTCTTTTTCCGTTCCATCTCCCTATCCTCTCTTTCCTCCTTTCCCCCCCTTCTCCTTCTCTTTGTCCTTATCGCCACTTCTTTCATTTTCTCTTTCCCCCCCCTCTCTCCGTTTCCTCTTTTACTCTTTCATTAAATCTCGTCCCCCCCCCCGCTCTCCTCACTCACTCTCTCTTTCCCCTCTTTTCCCCCTTCTACTCTTGTCCCTTTGCTCGTTTCCTTTCCTTCTCTTTTTGTTTCTTTCCCCCTCTTTCTTTTCTTCTTTTCCTCTTTCTCTTTCCCTTCTTTTTTTCCCCTTTGCCTCTCTCTTCTCTTTATGACTTCGCTCTCTTTCCCTCCCCTCTTTCTCTCTCTTTCCTTTGTCCCTCCTCTCCTCTCTCTTTTCCTTTCCCCCCCCCTCATTTATCCTGTCTCCTCTTTTCCTGTCTTATCCCCCCTATTCTTGTTCCGTTTTCTCTCCTTTTTCTCTTCTTTTCCTCGCTTTCTCTTCTCATCTTCCCTCTTTTTCCCCCCTTTCTCTTTTCTCTTTTTTCTTCCTTTCTCTCGATTTCTTCTTTCCCTCTTCTTTAATTACCCTCTTTCTTTTCCCACTTTCCCCCTTTCCTCCCTTTTCCCCCCTCCCTCTTTCTACTTTCTCTTATTCTTTTCCTTGTCTTCTTCTCGGATCCCTTCTCCTTTCCTCTCCTCCCTTATCGCTTTTCCCCCCTTTTTCCCCACCTTTCCTCCCTCTCTCGCTCATCAACTCTCATCATCATCAATATCGAACGTCGCACCACCCTCTCTCCATTTATCTCGACTTTTCTCATTGATCTTCTTTCTCTTTCTCTCGCCCTTCTCCTTCTCATTCTCTCCTATCTTTCCCCTTTTCTCTCTTTGCCCCCTTTCCCTGCTTTCCCTCTTCTCTCCTTTCCCCCTCTTCTGACGTCTTTTTCCTAGTCTTTCCTCTCTTCTCTTTCCTTTCCCTCCCTCTTTCCTTTCTCATCCTATCCCCTCTTTCCATCCTTTTCCTCGATTCACGCTTTTTTCCCCTCCTCCTCTTTCCCTCTCTTCCTCCATCCTGCTGTATAGTCTCATTCGTTTCCTTCTTTCTCTCGTCTATCTACTTGAGTCCCCCTCTCTCTTTTTCTCCACCTCTTTCTAACATTTTCCCCCTTTCTCTCCTCAACCTCCTCGTATCTTCCTTCTCATCGTCCTCTCGTCCTCACTCATCTCACCTCTTCCCCCCCCCCCCCTCTTCTCTTCTTTCCCTCGCTCTGTCTCGGTCTCTCTCTCATCTCCCCATCTCATCTCTTCTCTCACTCTCTCTCTCTACTCTCTCTCTCTCTTATCCCCCTCACCAAACCTCTCGTGATCTCTCCCTTTCTCTCATCTCCTCTAACTCTCT
Source organism: Penaeus monodon (assembly GCF_015228065.2). Taxonomy (NCBI): domain Eukaryota; kingdom Metazoa; phylum Arthropoda; class Malacostraca; order Decapoda; family Penaeidae; genus Penaeus; species Penaeus monodon. The sequence goes on from NC_051399.1 coordinate 32,682,839, forward strand.
CATCTCTCTCTCTCTCTCTCCTTTCTCGTTCTCTCTCTCCCTTCTCTCTATCTATCTCCACTCTCCTCTCTTATCTCCTCTCTCTCCCTCTCTTCACCTCTCTCGTCTCCCATCATGTGCTCAGGTCTCATCTTTTGTCTCCCTCTCCTCGTCTCTCTCGAACTCCGTCGCCTTTTTCTCTCGACCCTCCTCGCTCTCCCTTCTCTTCCTTTTTCTCATCTCTCCGTACCTCCATCTCTCCTCTCTCTCCTCACTTTTGTCCCTCTCTCTCCTCTCTCTCTCTCTCTCTCTCTCGATCTCTCTCTCCTCTCTCTCTCTCTCCCTCTCTCTCTTCCTCACTCTCCCGTCTTCTCTCGCCCTACGTATCTCCGCATCCCTCTCCTCTCTTCTCTTCTCCGTCTCACTCTCTATCTACACCCTCTCGTCTCCCTCTCTCCACGTCTGATCACTCCTCTCTCTTACTTCTCGCCGCTCGGTTCTCTCACTCTCCTCCCTCGGCTCTTCTTCATCGGTTGTCTTCCTATCACTCCTCTCTCCTCCTCCGTCCCCCCCTCCTCTCGTCCTTCGCTCCGTCTCACTCTCGCCTCCTCCTCCGCCTTTCTCTCCTCCCTATCTCAACTATCCTCTCCATTTCTCTGTCGTCCTCCCCTTCACTCTCTCTTCCTCCATCTCCTCTCCGCTCATCTGTCTCTCTCGGTCTCCCTCTCCTTACCCCTCCTCTCTCCCTCCGCTCGTCCCTCATCCCTCTCTCTCCGTTCATCTCACTTCCTCCCGATCTCTCCTTCACCCTTCGATCTCTCTCTTCTCTTCCAGTCTTTCAATCTCTCTCTCTCTCCCGTTACTCCATCACACTCTCTCCTCTCCATCTCTCCCTCGATCATCTCCTCCATCCTCTTCCTCTCCTCTCTCCACCGTCTGGTAGTGTTCCTCATCTCTGCTTCTCTCTCTCGCTCTCTCTTTCTCATCTCTCCTCTTTCTCTCCCTAACTCTCCTCACTTCTCTCCTCTCTCGGTCTCTCTCTCTCTCTCGTTCTCTCAATCTCCTCTCTCTCTCTCCTCCTCTCTCTCTCTCTTTCTCTCTCTCTCTCTCTTCTCCGTCTTCCTCTCTCGCTTCTCTCTCATCTCTCTCTCTTCTCTCTCTCTCTTCCCACGCTCCCTTCAGTCTCATTACGAAGGACTATCAAAGATCATGTTTTAATTGGATTTTCCTAAATAAAACATCTTTTCGAAACAACTGAACAGACGTAAGTTTTTAATTAATCATCTGAACTAAAGAATACATAATTATAACGAAAGTGATAAATGATTACTAGCTGTCCATTAGGCTGACACGCCGATATACGTTTTAACAAAGAGGAAAAAGCTTTCGATTAATAAATGAAATCAAGTGATTGGTGGAAACAAAGAGAGAAGGATAGAAATAAACAAACAGAAATGAGAGAAAGGAAGATTGAATGAAAAGGAGGAACGGCAAATGTAGAGTCTATGTACTTATTTTGCTGTCAATTGATGATATCAATAGTGATTATGGCAATGATAATCATAATGATACTAATAGTATCATGAAAATGGATCATGATGATATAATCATAATAATAATAATAATCATCATCATCATCATCATCATCATCATCATCATCATCATCATCATCATCATCAATAATAATAAATAATAATAATAATAAATAATAATAATCAATAAATAATTAATAATAATAATAGCGAAATAATAATAATAAAAAATTAAAAATAGAATAAGAAAAATATATAATAATAATAACAATGATAAGATAATATAATAATAATATGATGATGATAATAATGAATAAGACTAATAATATAATAATAATAATAATAATAATAATAATAATAATAACAATAAAAATAATAATGATAATGATAATAATAATAATAGCAATAACAACACTAAAAATAATGACATCAATAATAGTGATATGAGGATGACAATAAAAACAACACTAAAAATGAAAATGATATAAATGATAATAAGGATAATAATCATTCTAAGAACGAGTAATGATATTAATGATAATCTTAACAGCATTGACCACAATATTGAGACAGAACGTAAGGAAACTACAGAACAAGAACAAGAAATCAATTGCAAAGACGAAAACGACAATGAAGACTGGAGTTACAGAGAAGAAAGAGAATTTAATTTTATAAAAAAGGAAGAAAAAAAAGTCAGGAAGAATGTATATTGCATTTTTTCCTCGCTTGAGCTCCCCTTGTTAACGTAGCTGTCTCTCCCTCTAATCATCACATAAAGTTTTTTTCTCATTTTTTCTTTCTCTCTTTCTTTCTATCTCTCTTTCTTTTTTATTATGACCGGAGGGAGGTGCCAATAAGTTCGTTACTGGAGCAAAATCGGCTCTCGGTCCATGTGTATTTAGAATATATTTAATATTATCAGATTTGTTATCATACTTAACAGCAATATTGCTATCGCTAGAATTAGTACTGAAGACCATTTAAATGTGAGTTTCTTGAGGACAGTGGGGACAGGTATCTGAACAGTAGACTAAGCTCTGAGTGATTTGTATGTATGTATATACTTTTTATTTATTTGTTTATTTATTTATTTATTTTTTTGTAATACGTGAGTCATATTTTGTGTCTGCATCTGTTCTAGACAAATGGGAAAGGGGTGAAGCTGGAGGATAACGGATAGATAGATAGATAGATAGGCAGATATATATATATATATATATATATATATATATATATATATATATATATATATATAGAGAGAGAGAGAGAGAGAGAGAGAGAGAGAGAGAGAGAGAGAGAGAGAGAGAGAGAGAGAGAGAGAGAGAGAGAGAGAGAGAGAGAGGAGGGGGTGCGTGTGTGTGCATATATAAACATGCATACATACATACATACATACACACACATCCATCCACCCACCAATACATCCATGCACACACACACACACACACACACACACACACACACACTGTGACCCAGCTTTATATATATGATGTATAATCTTATGTATTGTCACATGCCTATATTCCCACACACACACATATAAGTATGTCCATTGCTTTACTTGTTTATTCGTCTCTCGTTGCCACACTATACATTTCTATGTTGTATTGTCCATCCCCTTCCACAAGAGCTATGCATTGTTCTAACACTACCTTTCATCACCAATGATTGTTATACGTTAAGCACGTGATCTATGCCCATCTTTAGACCACTGTAGGAGATGACAGGCAGACTCCCTGCGGGGAACCGAGGAGCAACACCTCGTTCCTCGGCGCAGCCGTACTCCATCATACAATATAATAAAGGAGTCTAGACATATTGGTTGTTTACCTTACACCCTAAGCTCGCCACCTACCAGACTCTTGTAGGGCCCATCATTCCGGCTCTTACACACACACACACATGCACACACACACAACACACAAACACACACACACAATACACAACACACACACAACACACACACAACACACATCCACACACACCACACATATACAATATATATATATATATATATAATATATATATATATATATGATATATATATAATATATATATATATATGATAATATATACATGTAATACATATACTATATATATATACATATATATGTATATGATATTATATATACTGTGTATTATATATATATATATCTATAATATATATATATATTATATATAAAATAATATATATATATAATACGTGTATGTGTGTGTGTATGTGTGTATATATAAATATATATTTACATACACATGCAAACACACAGACACACACACACACACAACACACACACACACACACACACACACACACACAACACACACACACACACACACAACACACACACACACACACACACACACACACACACACACACCACACACATAATATATATACATATATATATATATATATATATATATATATATATATATATATATATATATATATATATATATATATATATATATGGGTATATGTATATATATATGTTACGTATATGGATATATATATATATATATATATATATATATATATATATTATATATATATATATATATAGAAGAGATAGAGAGAGAGAAGAGAAGATGAGATGAGAGATGGAGAGAGAGAGAGAGAGAGAGAGAGAGATAGATAGGTAGAGAAATAGTTAGCCGTAGATATAGAGACAGATAGTTTTATATATATAGATAGAGAGACATATAGATAGCTATAGATAGATGGCTAGATGAATAGATAAATAGATTGATAGATGGACTAAGATATATAGATAGATAGATTGATAGATAAAGAGATAAACAGATATACAAACAAACAGATAGATAGATAAGCAGAGGGACAGACAGATAAATACAAGGGGAGACGAAATTCAAATAGACAGAGAGGAGAAGAGCAGAGTAATGAACAAGCAGAGAAGAGGAGGAGGGGAAATACGCAATAAATCAGGTAAGAGGGAACAGAAGTAAACGCTCAGCCATCATCAATCACCGATGCCCTCTTATCTATTACTTCCTCCTATTTGCATATCCGCCCGATCATCTTGGCGTAATGTCTCATGATGGACCGGATCGCGAGTTTTCAGTTCCCGGAAATTTCTTGTCGTAGGGAAGACGTCTGGTTGTAGAAAGGGTTAAGGGTTTTCGTTGTTGTATTTTTTTTCTCTCTCTCTTTCTCTTTTTCTTTTTCTTTCTCTCTTTTTTTTCTCTCTCTCTCTTTTTCTTTTTCTTTCTCTCTCTTTCTCTTTCTCTCTCTCTCTTTCTCTTTCTCTTTCTCTCTCTTTATCTCTCTATCTATCTATCTCTTCCTTCCTTCCTTCCCCCTTGAAGTTAAGATATATTGCTTCTCTTCCCTTCGCTGTGATAAGCCGCGTTTTGCATTTTCTATAACAAAATCAATTAAAACATCATCCTTCCAATTAGCATAATGATTAATTCAACAGTAATGGTGAGAATGGTAAATCATAATGATATGGTGACGATGGTTTTGATAATGAAGATGATGATAATGATGATGAACATAATGATGATGAAGATGATGATTGTGAGGGTGATAATTACATAGATAATAGTAATGATAACGACAGCGACATTAATAACAATAATGATGATGGTGATACCTAATATTTATGGTAATGATAATGAGGATAATGGTGGTGAGGATGATAAGGGCAATGGTGATGATGATAATGATAATGATGGCAATTACAATTATGATGATGAGGATAATGATGATGATGATGATAATGATGATGAAAATTATGATAATAATAATAATGATAATAATAATAAATAACAATAGTAATAATAATAATAATAATAATGATAATAATAATAATAATAACAAATAATAATAATAATAATAATAATAATAATAATATTAATAATAATAATAACAATAATGATGATGATGATGATAATGATGACGGTAATGATGATGATGATGATGATGATGATGATAATAATAATAATAATAATAATAATAATAATAATAATAATAATAATAATAATAATAATAATAATAATAATAATAATGATGATAATAACAATAATAATGATGGTGATAATAATAATAATACAAATAATAAGAACAACATCTACAATAAATATAATGATAATGATAATGAAAATAATCATCATCATTACTGCTCATAATTGTTGCTATTAGTTATCATTCTGATAACAATGACAATGCAAATAGCAAGACCAGTTAACAACAACAAAAACAATTATAATGATAATTATATTGACAGAGAAATAATTTCAAAATTGTAATAATAGTAAAGATAGTAAGGATGGCCTAATGATAATGGTAATGACAGGACAGTGATAACGATAATGATAACGATAATGATAATTACAGTAGTTGATAATCTTAATCTTAACGATAATTATGGTAATAATGAGGACAAGGATAATGGCGATTATAGCAACAGCAATAACGATAATGTTAATGAGGATAACAACAACAGTGATCATTATGCATAAGAGTAGCGGTTATTGCAATATTGCTTAGAGAGAAAATAGAGAAAATAAAAGCAAAAAAAATATATATATAAATAATAATAAGCATGGGAAATAGTTACAGAAACAAAGAAACAACAAGAGTAATGCAAACAAGTGAAAAGATAGGGGAGAAGGCATAGGGAAAGGGATAGGGAGAGGGGAGAGATGAGAGGGAGAAGGAGAAGGGAGGGAGAAGAGAGAGGGAGAGGGAGAGGAGAAAGAGAGGGGAGGAGGGAGAGGAAGAGGGAGGAGAGGGAGAAAGAGAGGTGAGAGGTGAGAGGGAGAAGGAGAGGGAGAGAGAGAGAGGAAAAGGAAGAGGGAGAAAGAGAGGGGAGAGGCAGAGAGAAAAGGAAACGGAGAAAGAGGAGAGGGAGAAGTTGAAGGAAAGGGAGAGGAGAGGGAGAAGGAGAGGGAAATGAAGTGGGAGAGGGGAGAGGGAGAGGGAGAGAAGAGATAGAAAGAGAGGAGGAATAGGGGTAAAAGGTATTGAGGGAAAGTTGAGGAGACTGTTAAAGGATAGAAGAAGAAATGTGAGGGGGAGGAGAAGGAGGATAAGAAAATGAAGAAGGATAAGATGGATAAAAGTACGATAAGAAGGAAGAGGAACCGGATAAAGAGGAATAGAAAGAGGAAAAGGGGGTTGGTTATAGAGGATGTGGAAGAAGAAGAAGAAGAAGGAGGAGGAGGAGGAGGAAACAGGAAAAAAGGGGAAGCGGAAAAATAGGTGAAAGATGAGGAGGAGAGAAAAAAAGAAAAAAAAAAAAAAGAGAGGAAAGGGAAGAAGAGGAGGAAATGAAGGAAGAGAATGTCTTCAGGTTAGAGGAAGAGGGGAAAGAGAGGGGGGAAAGGGGGTAGGGAGAGGGTGTCAGCAGTGAAGACGGATGGCGACGGAGCCACTCGCAAGCCAAGGAATATTACACTATTTCTGGTTGACGGGGTTCAGCGGGGGGGTGGGGGATGGAGGAGGGGAGGTGGGGAAGGAGAGGAGAGGGGAGAGGGAGGGAGAGGGGAGAGGGAGGTTAGGACAGGGAGAGGAGGGAGAGGGGACGGAGAGAGGGGAAACGGAAGGAGAGGGGGGAGAGGGGCAAGAAGAGGGGACGAGGTTGCTCGCCACGGAACGGATGGAGGGGGAGAGGGGAGTGACTCACCTGCCACACCAGTATGCTCGATCGTCTTCTTCCTTCTCTTATGCTTTTTTTCTTAGCCAGGCGTTTTCGGGAAGTGGAGGGGCGGACTTCCTCTAAGTCGACACAAGTTTTTTTTTTGTTATTTTTTGTTGTTATTATTTTTGGAGGGGGGCGTCTAGGGATTTTTTTTTTGTCTCTTATAATAATACGCGATTTTTTCTTTCCCCTTTCTCTTCAGATCATATTCTCTCTCACCCACTATCTCTACTTCGTCTTCCTCTCTCTTCTCTCTCTCTCTCTCTCTCTTGTCTCTCTCTGTCTCTCTCCTACCTATTCTCTCCTCTCCTCTCTCTCTCTCTCTCTCTCTCTTATTCTATCTATCTATCCATCTATCCTTCCCTCTATCTATCTCAGCCTGCCTCCCTCCCTCCCTCTTTTTCTCTTTCTCTCCATCTTTCTCTTTCTTCCTCTCTGTCCTTCCCTCTCTCCCCTACGTCAACTCAGCCTCCCTTTCCTGGCACTCTCAGTGCCTCCCGATCTCTACCTTTTTTTAACCTAAGCACAAGCGACGCGACAAAGTATTACTTAATTCTCAAAGACTCCCGTAACTTTAGGGAATGAATTAAGTAAGGGTTCTTGACAGCACCTCAGAAGGAGGGATAAAAGGCTGTGTAAGCGATATGGCGATTTTACTTTGAATGATGAATTGCTTCATTTTTGATATAGTATGCAGTGGGTGCATACGTACGGGTAGTGCGTCATAAGTCAAACTTCAAAGTAAGGCAAATCGCTTATCAAAATAAGACGATGGGTAATGAAGACGGTGAAATAGACACGTGACAAATATCTCTCCTTAAGAAATTGAAAAATGAGGGAAAAAGGAGTAGAAACAGACAAATAAAGCGAAAACTGGGAAAACACAATATTTTTCGGCCTGACACTTTGAGGTAACGATGTCATTGGCTGTCATCGTACCTCAGGCAACCAACTGTCGTGCCTCGAGGTTATCGTTACGTGATGAAAGAGAGTGAAATGAACTTGTTCTTCAAGACGCGGAAAAAATCTTAGAACAAGATAAAAAATGATGAAACTTTTGGTGATGGTTGTGTTAAGAAATGAGAAAGTGACACCGGGCAACAGATTTGGTTTTATTTTAGGAAGAAAAAGAAAACAACACTTATCTACGCATGATACGATACTAAAGAAAAACAGGGTGAAGACAGATAAGAACAGTAATTGATCTGGGCTTAAAATAAACCTCTAATCTGAATACATTTTAAACTAAAAAAGGGAAAACACTTATTTCTATATTTCATAATTTTATCTAAATACACCATTAACGATATTCTAAAAAAAAGTATTAGGAACAGCACGAAACTGAATGTTAAGAGAACCCTGTTTCGTTATGCAAATGGAACCATTAAAGTGTATGTGCTTCTGGATTTTGCATGCAGGGACATCTGCAATCACAGATAAGCAATAATCAAGCTGAGAGGATAGGAAGATAATTATTAAACACACACATACACACACACACACACACACACACACACACACACACACACACACACACACACACACACACACACACACACACACACACACACACACCACACACACACACACCACACACACACACACACACACACACACACACACACACACACACACACACACTGAGAGAGAGAGAGACAGAGAGAGAGACAGAGAGAGAGAGAGAGAGAGAGAGAGAGAGAGAGAGAGAGAGAGAGAGAGAGAGAGAGAGAGAGAGAGAGAGAGAGAGAGAGAGAGAGACAGACAGACAGACAGACAGACAGACAGACAGACAGAGACAGACACACAGAGATGACAAAGGCAGACAAACAAGGAAAGAGCGAAGTCCAACGCAAGCAAGCCAAACAAACTAAAAGAAAGATAGACAGAAGGAGGAAGAGAAGCACAAACGAAACAAAGAAACCGTCGTCGGCCCATCAGCCCTCCGCGCTTCACTCATGCGCATTGCTCATTTGCATAACACATCCCTTAAGCAAATCACATACTCAGGTACGGCCGATTAACCAATGGGGGTGGGGGTCAGGTGAGGATAAGGGGGGTAAGGATAGGGATAGGGAGGTAGGTGAGGAAAATAGGGGGTAAGGATAGGGGATGAGGGGATAAGTGAAGGTGAGGGGAGGATGAGGATAGGGGATAGGGAGGTAGGTGAGGGTAAGGGGGATGAGGG